>NC_090741.1:80103062-80130562 GCF_036898095.1 Palaemon carinicauda | reverse complement strand
ATTGTATTTGCAAAAAAAAAACACAAATATCTGGAAAATTAAAGAACATGTTCAAGTAGATCGCAAAGATTGTTAGAAATTGAGTGTGAGTCCCCTAACATGATGTCTGATACTTCTACACAGAAATTTGCACAACAGACAAATTCTCTTTTTGAAATATATTTAAAAACATTTTTTTCTGAGAAAAATTTATGAAGTTTATATATTTTACATTTTCTTTTTATAAAATTTGATTTGGTTTGTAAAATAGGAACATAAATATGATCTGAAATTTGTACAATAGAAGCAAATTACACTGTTACTGGTAGAATTGTATATTAAAACAGGATTAAGAAATAATTTTTCCTTGAATGGTGGAGGTAAATAAACTTTTCCTGTTTCAAGAAAAGCTACATATTCAGCCAAACCTCAGAATTGCAAGCAGTTTCTGCACAACGTCATTCTCATCGATACATATTTACGAATAGTTGAACTTTTACAAAATTAATTGTATTATGTATCTACAATGATTAAATGCTGCAGGAGGAAAGAAAAAAATTAAGATATGAAATAAAACCCCTGAGAAAACACTTGATGGCCTTATTTCTAGTTCAGCATCACAAGATTCCAAGAGAAGGAGAGAATTAAACTGCTCTTTTGACAGCAACTTGACAATCCCGACTCATTTGTGTCATAAATGTCGTACAATAAAGAGTCTCTTACAGCAGTGACTCGGACAGAGGAATGGCATGTTGGTGTTAGGCTAAAATAAGAAAAAGAAAAAAAAAAACAGGGAAGAGGGGGGCGAGGGCCCTTTTTGGAGTGTTTTAAAGGGGATGTATACGTGGAAGTAATGAAAGTCTCATTGCATTTATTTTAAATTACAGATATTATTTTCAGGAAAATCTTGCTCCAAACTTTCACAAATAAATACCCTTCCCCACCCTCGTTCTTTCTTTCATCCTCTTCCGTGAACATCCGTCTATTCTCAACCCTTAAAACCTAAACTCAGAATACGAGTTGAGCATCTTTAACATATCATTCATACCCGAGAGAAATAAGGCGACCATGAGTGGGACATTTTTGTGAAAAGATAGTTAGAATTAATTTCAAAACAAACTGAAAGGATCTCAAAGAGAATAAATTACCTTTGGCTGAAAGCACCCTGTCAATGTTTGTATGCAATGAGATATTGTTTGCATATTTTCCGTCGGTATAAAAGATCAAACAATAAACGAACATGTTGCAAATTAAATTCATTTCATTTCTCAAGATGAAAGAAGAAAATTTTACTTTTGCTTGGACATAAAATTATCTATATGCAGATATTTCTCTTTAATATTTCAAAGACCTCCAGCTCACATAAAAATTGCTTAAATAAAATAAAATTATTCCTAAACACTTTGCTTTTATAGCTATTAAGACCTGAAATGTGATAAGATACATTTATAAATTTGGATACATTTTGATAACATTTAACTATTTAAGCCGACATTAAAATATATATAAAAAAAAACACAAAGAATGAAAAATAAATAAGATTTCGACTGTATAAGATATCCTGAGAGAGAGAGAGAGAGAGAGAGAGAGAGAGAGAGAGAGAGAGAGAGAGAGAGAGAGAGAGAGAGAGAAGATGAGAGAGAGAGAGAGAGAGAGAGAGAGAGAGAGAGAGAATCCTCTTGGAAATGATGTGTCAAAACGTATTTCAAATCATTATAGTACTATTTCACAGTTGAACATATAGCCTTTAGTGAATCATATTAATACATGCATGCATACATGCACATACACAAATAATTGTGTATATATAAGCTATATATGCATAAATATACAAGCCCATACATGAAGCACCATATAAATTTCTAGGCTTCTTTAAAAGGTAAACGTGAAGGAATACTGCCATTGGAGAGCACAACAGAAATGTTTTGTCAAAGGAAATGCTCTCGACGACGTTAACAAATATGTTTGAGAAGAAGTGTTAAACCTATATGAACGAAAGGAAATCCCCACCTTCGAAAAAATACCGGTGGAAGGTGGAGAAAACATTACATTCAATGGATGCAAAGAATCCCTAAAAAAAGTCTTCATACATACATACATACTGTACATACATACATAGAGAGAGAGAGAGAGAGAGGAGAGAGAGAGGAGAGAGAGATGAGAGAGAGAGAGAGAGAGAGTAAATTGACTTTTCCTTTAGGAAATCATAATCTTATAAGCTGAAAGGACCATTGATTGACGGATGTGACCCGAGATATCGGTAGTGAAAGATAAGTATCTGACAAGGGCAGAACAATTAATAGGATTTAAAAAGACTTTTCTTCAATTAACTCTTTCAAGGTCACTATAAGCATGGTTTATGCTTAGATGTCAGTTTTTCGATATATATATATATATATATATATATATATATATATATATATATATATATATATGTATATATATATATATATATATATATATATATATATATATATATATATATATATCTGTATATGTATATATATATATATATATATATTATATATATATTTATATATATAATATAATATATATATATATATATATATATATATATATATATATATATATATATATATATATTTAGATATATATATATATATCAATAAATAAACATATATATATATATATATATATATATATATATATATATATATTCATATATATATATATATATATATTATATATATATATATATATATATATATTCATATATATATATATATATATATATATATATATATATATATATATATTATATATATACTATATATATATATATATAAAAGAAGTTGATGTTATTTAAGGTGATCTTATCCCAGGAAGTACAGTTTGTAAAGAAAGGGTGAGGGAAAATAGGATACTTATCCCTGTATTGCTGTTAATCTATTAATCTTTCTTTATTGCTGTTTTCAAAGGTTTTCGACCTGTTTCTAAAGAAAGCTTCCTTTAAGGAAAAATGAACTAAGTGTATGAGGTGGATACGCTTTCCATTAGAAAGAAATGATTCAGGTAACTGTGATTAAAAGGTTTATACAATTTACCTTTTCTTTCTTGACTAGTACAACAGTTATTCATTTTAATCATAACCATTCGAAAAAAAAAATCTAATGCAATTTTTTCAGATCTCTCTCTCTCTCTCTCTCTCTCTCTCTCTCTCTCTCCTCTCTTCTCCTCTCTCTCTCTCTCTCTAACATTGAAAATTCTCTTCTTCCTTTATTTACTAAAAATGTGGCCTACATTTTCACTAATTAATTATAAAAATTAGGAGGCTAATTTTGCTAAAAGGAAAATAAACAAAATAAAAATTTTCAAAAATCTAACTCTTAACGATAATTTCTTCTTGGTCGTATATCCCAAAACTAATATATTTCTTATTAAACAAACCACCTTGCACATGTTAAAAAAAAAAATAATGAAAGTATTTTAATAAAAATGATTCAAATACACATTGAAGTAATATCTCAACAACAGACTCCATTAAAGCCATATTTTCAACACTAACATTTTTTTCTGATTTTTCTTTTCAGCGGAATTTTTTTCTAAACATTTTATTTTGCAGTGCAGAAATGAGCAAATTATGTTTCCGTAATGTGTATTAAACCGAATATTTATATCTACATTATTCCAGCTTAAAATCTACACAGGATAATTTCAGTTTTAGTTTTATCGTTTTATACCACAGAGGAAAACCTCACTTGAAATGCATCGACCGTAATTTCGAAATGTCCAAAAACAATGAAGCATCACAATGTCAATATTGGAAACTTACATAAAATACCTCTGCACTGTTCTTCCCCCAATTATCTATTCATTTCTAAATAATAAAAGTAGTGATACAATATGAAAATTGGCCAAAAATATTATATGATTTCGGAAACACAGGGAAATAATTTCCTTTTGGTTAGTGATGCAATTCAACATCCAGATGAGAATTACAAATGAGATTTTAATTTACTTTTGTGTACCTTTATATTATGGATTCCATTTATTCATTAATCAAATTTCCAGGAGATATATGAAGATTATTGTGCGTCACTTTTAAAGAGAACTCTGAAGGATATTTCGAAATTTCAAAGAATATATTTCTGGAAGTATTTTTCACATTCGTTGTCAAATGAAGTCAAACCTGCAACTATTTGCAATGTGGTGATTAAAAAGACTTATTCTTTCCTCAATGATGATATGAGGTGGTACATTATTTTTTGCAGTTTAATTAGAAACCAAACACCATTTTCTATACATAGCGTGATAAGAATTAAAGAATATCTGGGCAGTTCCTAAACCCGATGCTAGAAACCAATTTCCACAAGATGGAACCGAAAAAAAACTAGAGAATTATATAGAAACTTTGGTCGTAGTGAGAAAGAAATGTCTACCGTTATTGAAAAAAATTGGTGGTTAAACCCCAAAAATAATCCTTTGACTTTTTTCGTAGGCAATCTCTACATGTACAGTTGGATAGAGGAATTCCTTACACCTCGCTCTGAGGAAGAGCACCCAGTCACAGCATTACTGCGCGATAAGTTCCTGTGTATAGTCCCGCCCATCACTTATGTCATCACTCCACCCACTAACGAGTGCACTTCTTTGTAGCGATGTGTGCCAGGAATTCCTGCGTCCAACTGTACATATTTATCAAAAACCAACTATGTAGTTAATAAAACTTTAACATATTAGAAGCTTGATAAATCTTAATGACTGATTGTTCGTTGCTTAGGTTTGCGGTACAGACAAAATGGACATCGTGAAAATCATTGCCTATCTCATATTAAGTAAATTGAACATCTGGTGATAATCCTTTCCAAAGCGTACTTGGTAATAATAATAATAATAATAATAATAATAATAATAATAATAATAATAATAATAATAATAATAATAATAATAATAATAATATTGAACATACCTTGTAAATATTTCCATCTTCCTCAGATTCATCATTTGCCGGATTTTATCTTTAGCGGAAGTGTCTAAGATCAGGAACTGAAAGAGAGAGAGAGAAGTTTTTCAATGCAATTGTCGGTTTACGCAAGTGTGTTGAGCTGAAAAAACAACTACTTTTGATATAAGTAAATACTAAGAAAAATTTTAATAAACAATTATATCTCAAAATAAAATAAGCAAGTTGAGATATGCTGTCAGGCATGAATACAATCCTACGTCGATGGTGTGAGTATTTTGAAAGTTTTACTGATCGCAGATGATAGATGAAACGCAGAACTGAATGATGCAAGACTTGGAAGGAATAGAGAAATTCTTAGAATAATTGTGGAGATTAATGTTGATAATGTTAGAATGGTGATTGGAATACTCATATGGGTGCTGAAAAGAAAAAAAAAAACTCCTTACCCAAGGAAAATTATATTCCTGTTTCAAACGACTCCTAATATATTTTTCTCCATTTTCATTGTGTAAAGCCACATGAACCAGTTGCAAATAAATGCATAATTCAATAATAAGTGTAAAAGTATTCCGTAATTTTCCGATAATAATATTTCAATGACCTCAGAGTGTCAGAATATTTCGAAATTTAGTTGATACACTTCCATGTAGGATTTTAATCTCTCGATATATAATGATAAAATTACAACAGACAAATATCCTGTGTAGATTTTAAACTGGAATATTGTATAGACACATATGTTCAATGAAATCGTCATTACGAAAACATAAAACTTGGTCATTTCTAAAGTGCAAAAAATTGCTGCTGAAATATCGGAAGTCAAAAGAAAAGTCGGACCTGATGGCTGTGTTGAATGAATATTCTGAGATGTGCTGGTATGGAGGTCTAACGTCAATGTTTTTTTTGAATAACTTTCGCTTCAGTATATTTATTAGATATCTTTAAGACATGTTTCTTTTCCCGGAGGGAAGGGAAGCAATATTTTAGTATATCAAAGGACAAGAGAGTAAATTAAAACACTACTCCTTTGATCTGGAACTTTATATGCTTTCTTTTTTATTTAAAGTAGACATTTATATTTATACTCAACTTTATATCATAAAAATTGACTTAATCATTTTACATTAGTAATTAGCACAAGACGTATTAGTAGATCTTGAGAGAGAGAGAGAGAGAGAGAGAGGAAGAGAGAGAGAGAGAGAGATGAGAGAGGAGAGGAGAGAGAGAGAGAGAGAGAGGTGAGCAAAAATATCCCTATAAAAGTACCAATTATGATAAAATGCCAAATCATATCAAGCATTCCCAGTTCCATAAATCAGAACCATAATCCCTAAATACCTCAAATGTGGAGGATTCATTTCCATCTATAAAACTTTAATCTGAAAGCGGAATTAACGAAGAAAACTCTCCGGATCCGCATGATATATACAGGTTATTCTTACAATATTGGTGGGTTAAAGGTATGATTCTTCCGGGAGAGTGAGGGTTCGAATCTCTGTGGTGATCCAGACTGACTTCTTTAGTTCCTCAATAATGTATCTTTCGAAGTTTTTAAACCAAAATGTGGCCAATCTGAAATTCTTCAATGGAACCTTGACTTAAGGATTACTAAAATCTGCGAGGCCCTGAAGATCACAGGATCTTTTGTTAATTAGGATTCTCCAGTAGGAGTGATTTGAAACTTCTGGTCAAATAATATTTAAGAAATAAATCATTAGGAATCGCAGGTAATTCCGGATCCTTAAACCAGCGACGCCATTCAGGCTTAAGGTGATAATGTAATCTACGAAAGCAAATTGGATTTGTGAGCAAAAATGTGTCTTAGAGAGATATTTAGCCTTGCCGTTTTTCATTTATTTGGCTTTCGTTTGTACCTATGAATTTCAGAAATCTTGTTCTTAAATATTATTACAATATGAAATAAAAAATGGGGGGGGGGGGGGCCAAACAATAAATCTGATAACTTATTGTGGAAACTTAGTTTGTCTATTTCTCTCATCACTGAAAATAAGTAATTTCTTTCCCCTTTTCTCTTGGCCATCTGGGTTTTTATTATGAGGCATTAGTACTCTTGAAAGTAAATTAAGTCTTAATTCAGATTGTCATATTGTTATTCATAACATTATTTTCAAGAGATTAAATCTCAACCCATTTTTGTGCTGATATTTGGGGGTATTGCAGATAATGTATGAATGAAACAAATAAGACGATGGTTCTTGAACTATTTGTAATATTTTACATATCGTCCTTCATCTTTCATCGAAACAAATTCTCTCTCTCTCTCTCTATCTCTCTCTCTCTCCTCTCTCTCTCTCTCTCTCTCTCTCTTCTCTCTCTCTCCTCTCCTCTCTCTCTCTCCTCTCTCTCCTCCTCTCTCTCTCTCATGCAAATCTTAACACCAGGGCCCAACATAAATCCCAAGAGGTCATCCCAAAAGCCAAATGAACGAGGCCAAAGAGCCCGCGTGCAAGATGAATGCAGCCATGCATTGCTTCATTCTTTTTCACAGTTAATAAGGAATCCCATCTCACGACCCTGTACAGGAATCACCTTAATCCCCATCTAATTTTCCTCCTGACTCTCCGTCTCCCTCCCCTCTCTCTTGGGGAATTCCGAGACATTTCCTCCCCATTTCCCATATTCCTTTTCTTTCTTACGTTGAAGGTAAAGAAAAAAAACAGCTGGGATTTGCACAAGACATACTTAAATACCCATATAAGTAATAATATATATAATATATATATATATATATATATATAATATATATATATATATATATATATATATATATATATATATATAAATATATATATATATACTATATATATATAATATATATATATATATATATATATATATATATATTATATATATATATATATATATATATATATATATATATATATTATATATAATATATATATATATACATATCTTTTCAGTCACGTTGAACAGCATTGCCAAACGTATAATTTTCCGCGTCCGTCGTGTGGGGTGGAGAGAGGAGTAGTCATACAGTAGGGATGATGATTTACGTCCAGAGGTACAATCAAAAGCCACATTTTCTTTGTTGAATTCAGGAAAGTGATAAGAGTGGGAAGGGTGAAATCTGTTCGTGCGCGTGTGTCTACATACCTAGTTAAATATTTTACACTCATTTTTGTAGGGTTGCGTACATTAGGATGCATATATATATATATATATATATATATATATATATATATAATATATATATATATATTATATATATATATATATATATATATATATATATATATATATGCAAACAAGTTAATGCCAACAGTAAATTGAATTACCTTATATAAATCCTGACCTGTTTCATACCATCATGCAGTCTTTAAGTGAACTGATAAATGGTTGTAAAAATATCCAATGCATTTGCAAAGAAAACACCAATAACTGGAAAATTAACTGACACGTTTCAGTACGTAGAAATTATCATAAACAAATCACTTCTTGAAATATTTATATTCTAAAAAATTCTGGAAAAAAATGTATCCACTTTAAAAATTCTACGTATTCTTTGTAAAGTTGTATTTTTAATTTGTAGGATAGGAACATAAATGTCTCAAAAATATGGTCTGAAATTTTTACAATCGAAACACTGGTAAACTTATGTAGTAAAAAAGGATTTAGGAATATTTTTTCCTTAAAATGGCAGTTGTAAAACAACTTCGACTGTATAAGATATCCTCAGAGAGAGAGAGAGAGAGAGAGAGAGAGAGAGAGAGAGGAGAGAGAGAGGAGAGAGAGAGAGAGAGAGAGAGAGAGAGAGAGAGAGAGAGTGAGAATTCTCTGGGAAATGTTCAGTGTCAAAACATATTTCAATCATCATGGTAATATTTCTTAGTTGAACATATTGCCTTTAGTAAATCATATTAATACATGCATGCATACATACATAAACTATACACAAACACTTATGTATATATTAAGCTATTTGTGCATGAATATACAAGCACATACAAGAAGGCACTATATTAATTTCTAGGCTTCTTAAAAAGGTAAAATTGGAGGAATAGTGCAATTGCAGAGCATTAGAGAAATGCTTTGTCAAATGAAATGTTTTGAGAAAAGAAGTGAGGAAAACGGTTGTCTCTTCTGAAGAAAATGAAATTACAGGACAATTAGCTTCCTAGAGAGGAGGAAAGTAGGATTTACATAAGACTTCACAAATGAATTTATCAATATAAAGGACATTATGAAAGGGGAAATATTTTTTTGATTTCTTTATCAATAATAACTCATTTATTTTTTATTTTTGGATCGAGTAAAGTAATTATTGAAGTTAAATATTACGTTTGCATTGATCCAGTCTAATTATACTAGATTTATCTAGTTAATCTAACAAAAAAAATTTTGATTAATAAAACTTTGTATTCCAATGATTTTTTACTCTTTTTAACTTATAATTTGAATATAATATATATATATATATATATATATATATATATATATATATATATATAATATATATATATATATATATATATATATATATATATATATATATATATATTTATATATATATATATATATATATCATACCATTTTGTACTATCAAAATTTAGAATTTATATTATACATAAATTAAAGACATTACAATGATTTATCGTCTTCAGCCTAATACAGTATCCGAGACCCTTCCTGACAACAGGATGACTCATAAAGCAGAAAAAATATCATGTATCTAACCTAATAACTCTTTTTTCATTTCACTTCGAACATGAAAATCACCTGAAGGAAAGATGGAACGATAAAAGATTTTTCCTCAAATGAAAGCGGAAATTTGTTTTAACTAAATCTACAGCTTTCCCAAGGGTCAAGAACATAAAATTGCTTATTGAATATACACAATATTTCAGAAATATTTACTTTTCCTTTCAACTCTCGTGCTTATTACATGGGTTTCATCTTCAAAATAGGCAAAATTATTATGGAAATAAATAAATAAATATATATATATATATATATATATATATATATATATATATATATATATATATATATATATATATATATATATACACACCACACACACACACACACACACATATATATATATATATATATATATATATATATATATATATATATATATATATATATATATATATATATATATATATATACACATATATATACACGCACACACACACACACACACATATATATATATATATATATATATATATATATATATATATATATATATATATATATATACATATATATATATATATATATATATATATATATATATATATATATATATATATATGTGTGTGTGTGTGTGTGTGTGTGTGTGCGTGTGTGTGTGTGTGTGTGTGTGTGTATGCATGTATGTATGTTAAGTATAAAATAAGATTGGAAATGAAGGTAAATTCCAAGAGAGATAAAATAGAATTAGCAGAACTATCCAAAATAATGAATAAATTAAAAACCGAAGATAGTCTACTGGTGTACACAATCAGACCAAAAATTGTGGAAACACTGAAGAAAGGAAGAAGAATCAAATTGATGAAAAGAAGATCTGGAACAAGGTGACAACAGACGTTTCTTTTAAAGTATGAAAATGGAAATACTATCCACAATAGAGATGGAATGATAAATCTCTTTAGACGATTTCTATACAATGCTAAAAGCTCTATTGGAATATTTTTGCAAACTAGACCTGAACATGTCCTTAGAGAAAACTCTTAAAATAAAATAACAATTTTTCATTAATTTCTTCTCAGAACATAAAATAATCAGATACCAAGAGAAAACATAATCTATCTCCTCGGGAAATCTTTTGTATTAAACTTTACACAATTAAAATTTTTTTCAGTTATTCTCATCATTTTCAAAGATAATTTTATACTTTCCACTAACAATCGAACATCAGTAATTCAATTCATTCTTATGTTTTCCTTCCTAACACGAATATCTATACAAAGAATAAAAAATACATGGAATGAAATGGCATAGGGCGAGCGAGGAATATTTCATGAGCCGTTGTACTTGTTTACTGCAACCATTGGGCCATGACATGAATATTGCTTTTGTTTTGTTGACAATAATTCATAGATTCGTTCCTTTTTACAGAAGATTTTTTCTTGTTGTATTCGAAGTCTGAATATTTTGCTAATGACTTTTATTTTGCCAGAATGCAATATCGCTATCAATTACCTAGAAAGCCTTTTTACCCAATCTCTAAGAGAGATAATAATCTATTTTACATTTCAGACTTACTTGAGAAAGAAACCCATGGAGAGAGAGAGAGAGAGAGAGAGAGAGAGAGAGAGAGAGAGAGGAGAGAGAGAGAGAGAGAGATGGTGATTCTTTTAATCTCATTAGTCCCACTATATAGCAGGGTCAGCTGCTCCAGTCAACTTTCCCCATGTATATCTATTCCTTACTTCTTTTTTCCTCTTACACCATCTTACTTATTTCAGTAACGCAGGGCATTATACACCTAAGACTTTGCGTTGTCTTTCGCTCGGATATTTATTCACATTTGAACCGATGGTCGACCACAGCCGGGGGATTGAGCTTTGGTCTAGACTCTAGAGGAACTGCATTTGAACCGATGGTCGACCACAGCCGGGGGATTGAGCCCTTGGTCTAGAGGAACTGCATTTGAACCGATGGTTGACAACAGCCGGGGGATTGAGCCCTTGGTCTAGACTCTCTAGAGGAACTGCATTTGAACCGATGGTCGACCACAGCCGGGAGATTTTGCCCTTGGTCTAGAGGAACTGTATTTGAACCGATGGTCGACCACAGCCGGGGGATTGAGCTCTTGGTCTAGAGGAACTGCATTTGAACCGATGGTCGACCACAGCCGGGGTATTGAGCCCTTGGTTTACAGGAACGGAATTTGAACCGATGGTCGACCACAGCCGGGGGATTGAGCCCTTGGTCTAGAGGAACTGCATTTGAACCGATGGTCGACCACAGCCACGGGATTGAGCCCTTGGTCCCACTAGAGGAACTCCATTTGAACCGATGGTCGACCACAGCCAGGGGATTGAGCCCTTGGTCTAGAGGAACTGCATTTGAACCGATGGTCGACCAGAGCCAGGGGATTGAGCCTTTGGTCTAGAATAACTGCATTTGAACCGATGGTCGACCACAGCCGGGTGATTGAGCCCTTGGTCTACAGGAACTGTATTTGAACCGATGGTCGACCAGAGCCGGGGGATTGAGCCTTTGGTCTAGAAGAACTGCATTTGAACCGATGGTCAACCACAGCCAGGGGATTGAGCCCTTGGTCTAGAGGAACTGCATTTGAACTGATGGTCGACCACAGCCGGGGTATTGAGCCTTTGGTCTAGAAGAACTGCATTTGAACCGATGGTCGACCAGATCCGGGGGATTTTGCCCTAGGTCTAGAGGAACTGCATTTGAATCGATGGTCGACCACAGCCGGGGGATTTTGCCCTTGGTCTAGAGCAGTGGTTCCCAAACTGGGGGGCGCGCCCCACTAGGGGGGCGTGAGGACGATACGAGGGGGGCATGAAGGCATCTGCTCAAAATTACTTGTTTAATAGCATAATAAAATCATTAAAAGAACAGTAGCATCCTTCTCAAAAAAATTGACCAGAAATTGTGCCTTTATCTCATAAGTACTTCCAAATATTATATGCCATGTTTTCAATTTTTCTATTCTTAAAATTGCAACTCAATTTTGCCAATTTGCTAATGTGCAGACTTTTTTCGCTCACTTTGAACCAAATGTTTCGTTTCTATACACTGGACTGTACTATTATTTGTTTGAGTGGCTTTCATTATTAAAATGTAATACAAACAGAATTCTGTTTTCCTGTACAATGCTAAGAAATAACGTAAAAATAATTTCATATAAAAAAAAGAGGGGTGGGGGCGTACGAGTCTACTGGAAGCAAAAAGGGGGCGTCAGGTAAGATAGTTTGGGAACCACTGGTCTAGAGGAACTGTATTTGAAACCGATGGTCGACCACAGCCGGGGGATTTTTGCCCTTGGTCTAGAGGAACTGTATTTGAACCGATGGTCGACCAAAGCCGGGGGATTTTGCCCTTGGTCTAGAGGAACTGTATTTGAACCGATGGTCGACCATAGCCAGGGGATTTGCCCTTGGTCTAGAGCAGGGGTTCTCAACCTTCTTGGCCCTTTGCACCCCCTTTCACCATTTGCAATGATGTCATTCCCCCCCTCCCCCCCCCCACTTCCCGTCTTTTCCAAAAGTTGTCTCAAAAATTGCATTGTATATGATATGCAAATATCACTATAAATCCTTTTATTTTCTTTTTTCAAACTGATTTATACATTTACATCTTTACATGGATTATTTGTATAATGGAATATTACAAATTATATGCAAATTGAAAATATCGATGGATATATAAAACTTGAATGAAAGTAAAATAGTTTTTTTTTTTTTTAATTTATAAGAAATACTTAACAGGCCAAACTGAAGCTGATGCAATAATTATTATTCAGAAGATTACATTTCATCAATTGACGAAACCTGTGATTGTTTTTTTTTAGCCAATTCTGGGATACCCGGATGAGTGCTTGAAAGGCTACAACGCAGATAATTTTCTACCCTAATCTACTACGATGCTTCGTTTTAATTTGTAACAGAGTTGAAAAGCCTGACTCACAAAGATATGTCGATATAAACGGAAGCAATACACGGATAGCCATTTCTGCCACATTTGGGTAGGAATCGCACATCAGAGGCCAAAATTCTGTTATTGATTTCTCATCGAACATATCTCTTACAACCAAAAACTTTTAACTCCAAAAACTCATCTTGACAATCATCAGGAACTTTTTCAACCGACAGTTTGAATGGATTTCTGACTAAATCCAACTAATCACTAAGTTCGTGAAAATATCGTCTGAATTAATTTTCCAGTGCTGTCAAATGCTACAAAAGTTAATTTTTTGCAAATGTGGAAGTACCTTGTCTTCACCACAAACATCAAGAATGGATGACAGTTTCTCAAACATGGCTACATTTTCTGCATTTACCCTTTTCTTCTAATTAATCTTGCTTGCTCATGAAAGCTTCCAAGGCATCTACGAATTCTATAATGTCTGTATTCCTTCCTTGCATCTGAAGAATCAGTTTATTCAGTTGGCTCAATTATATCATCCAAATAGGCAAGACACATGATCCCTTCCTCATCACACAGCAGGCTGGAAATCCTGTTTTACCTTGCACTTCAAAAAACAATTTGAGCTCATCTCTAAGCTGAAATACTCGCTCAGTTACAATTCCTCTGAACGCCAACGAACATTGTGTGAAAAAGAAGCGAATGATGGGTTGCATCCATATCAGTACATAACTGCTTGAAAAGTCGTGAGTTGAGAGCCCCTCCTTTGACTAAATTTACAATTTTAATTGTTTGATCCAAAATCTAATCTAGCGGAGCAGGAAGTGCTTTTGAGGCTAGTGTCTGACGATGGCTCATACAATGAATACCTTTCACTTTTGGAGCTCGCTTTTTCACACATACTTGGAATTCTGATTTTGTCCCTAACATAGCTGGTGCTCCATCTGTACAACACCCACTGATATTATCCCACAAAAGATTTTCTGATTAAAAAAAAAGATGAAACTTTCTCCAAAATATCAGAGGCAAACCTTCTCCAAATATCAGAGGCCTTGGTAGAACAATAGAGAACTCCTCTTTAAATGAACCTGAGTGAACATACCTTGCAAACACCATCAACTGGGAACATGATGCCACATCAGTTGATTCATCAAGTTTAATTGAAATAAGCTAAATGCTGAAGACTTTATCTCCTGCACATCTTGATCCTTGATATTAGCTTCTCAGTTATTTATAGTCCAGGAGTTCCCAACCTTGGAGTTGCCAAGTAATTTTCTTGGGACCTACTTAATTCCCTAGCCATCTGTCTATTTCTCAGTAACTTTTCCAATCCTAGGATTAACTTGGGGTGGTCACTTGTATATAACTGTGTAATCCATTTTTCCTGGGCCAGCACTTGATATAATCCCAGCCCACGTGACAGGCCAGTTACGCCAAAGCCTATAATTGCTCTCCTCGACCATAAACTTACTTGTCACAATTCACCCCCTGAAAGCCCAAAATTCACCCCTGGGGGTGAATTTCACCCCCATTGAGAACCTCTGGTCTAGAGGAACTGTATTTGAACCGATGGTCGACCACAGCCGGGGGATTTTGCCCTTGGTCTACAGGAACTGTATTTGAACCGATGGTCGACCACAGCCGAGGGATTTTGCCCTTGGTCTACAGGAACTGTATTTGAACTGATGGTCGACCACAGCCAGGGGATTTTGCCCTTTGTCTACAGGAACTGTATTTGAACCGATGGTCGACCACAGCCGGGGGATTTTGCCCTTGGTTTAGACTCAACTGTATTTGAACCGATGGTCAACCACAGCCGGGGGATTGAGCCCTTGGTCTAGACTCTAGAGGAACTGCATTTGAACCGATGGTCGACCACAGCCGGGGGATTGAGCCTTTGGTCTAGAAGAACTGCTTCGACCATCAATAATTTCTCTAATTCAGGACAGTTGAGTTCATTGAAATTGTAACTCTACAGCCCAACAATAGTCTAAGTGATTCCTATTTTATTTTGAAGTATTAAAAAGTGCTGAATCTTGTGAAGGTAATTTTCTTGTTACGAACACCTTTTACACACACACAAATATATATATATATATATATATATATATATATATATATATATATATATATATATTCTATTTATGTATATATATATACAGAGAGAGAGAGAGAGAGAGAGAGAGAGAGAGAGAGAGAGAGAGAGAGAGAGAGAGGAGAGAGAGAGAGAGCGCTAAGTGTGGGTGGCAAAGAACAAATAATTAGAGGTTGATGTTATAATTATCTCGTTCACTGTACAATTTGGTCACCTGGTTATTATTTCTTAAATCCTGTGTGGGCTGACACTTTAAGGTACATATGGAATCTCAAGCACACTGTAATTCCTTTTGAGTGACCTTTTTATAGTAACTTTAAAAACAATATATACTTAATTCTTACTGGAATTGACAACTTAAGAAAATCTATAAACAATTAATTTCCAATTTGGTAAGAAAAAATAAAAAAAAATGCCGAGGCAAACCTATTTCAAAGTTTTGAGGTAACTGTGGCCTATTTGGCAAAATGAAGTCATGACCATCAGTCATAAAATTGCCATATATGCCGTAAAACAGACAAAGATACACTATATATATATATATATATATATATATATATATATATATATATATATATATACAATATATATATATATTATATATATATATATATATATATATATATATATATATATATATATATATATATATATATATATAATATATATATATATATATATACAAATATATTTATATATATTTATATATATATATATATATATATATATATATATATATATATATATATATATATATATATTATATATATATATAATATATATTGTGCAGAGTGCAAGTGCAAAGTTAATGTTAGTGGAGTCCTATCAAATGACTTTCCAGTGAACAGCAGAGTATTCCAAGGGAATGTGTTGTCACCTGGGTTGTCTATCCTCCTTAAAGATTTTATAATGCATAGAACTGTTAGAGATGGTGGAGATGGATTGGACTGCATTAGCAATAAGAAATTAGCTGACCTAGAGTAAGCTGATGACGCTGTTCTTATTGGCAGAACACCCCAGGATTTGCAATGCCTGCTTACCACAATGCATGAATTATTACAAGAGGTTGGGTTCAAGATAAATGATAAATAGACAGAGATACTGAGAGCATAATGTCCAATGGAAAATGAAATATCACTGGAAAGAGAAAGGATTAATGAGGTAGATTCCTTTACGTATTTGGGAACAGTGATAAAATGTCTTTAAAATTGGAGTTTCATGAGAAATTGAAAAACACAAATCAGACTATGGCTATGTTAAATAAGATTTGAAAGTCAAATCACTTGAAATAACACATACAAATTCAAACTATATATCAGTTTTGTGATATATAGCTTTGAGTTAGGCATGTACTAGTGTAAACTCTCTCGCTCTCTCTCTCTCTCTCTCTCTCTCTCTCTCTCTCTCTCTCTCTCTCCTCTCTCTCTCAGCTTTGATTAAGGTGTGTAATAGTATAACTCTCTCTCTCTCTCTCTCTCTCTCTCTCTCTCTCTCTCTCTCTCTCTCTCTCTCTCTCTCTCTCTCTCTCTCTCTCTCTCATGCATTTCTGACCATCAGGGCTCAACATAAATCCCAAGAGGTTCTCCCAATATATATATATATATATATATATATATATATATATATATATATATATATATATATATATATATATATATATATATATAAAACGGATTTTGAGCGAAGCGAAAAATCTATTTTTGGGTGAGATAGCCATGTCGTCCTGATGGAAGTTCCTATAGGGTAGCTTCCTAGGGTATATTACAACTACGGCGATATTCCCAGAGAATTTACCTTAAGGTACCAGAATTCTAACTCCTGGAGCGAGTATCCCTCGTGAAAGGGATATCGCGACATATCAGAGGACGTATTCTAGACACGTCACATGGCAATCTACGACCTGAATAGAGATTCGTCTCGTAGGAGGGAGATTGACGAGATACGAATTCGGGAAAGAAAAAGGGGAGCCGCTCCCAAGGCATCCCTATCCCCCGATTCGTATGCGTGCCTGGCGCCAATCCTGGCGCCATCTGTATTCCTTGTAGCGTACACGAGGTGCTACAGATACTGTATGTAGGGAGGGGTCCTACAGCCCTTTCTTAGAAAGGCAAGGGCGGGTCCATCAGGACGACATGGCTATCTCACCCAAAAATAGATTTTTCGCTTCGCTCAAAATCCGTTTTTTGGGCTCAAGCCATGTCGTCCTGATGGAAGTGTACCAGAGCATTACTGTATCTGTGGATTCTCAGAACGTGCCGTACTCCCCGGAGATATTTATTCCCGGTCGACTAGACCTAGAGACCTAAGATGTTACCGTTATACATCTTTTCAACTAACTATAAACTATGTTAGAGCTTCCTGCCCCCTACAGGGAAGAGTCCTACTAGACTCTGGAAAGTCTCGAAGAGTACATATATCTATGTATGAATACCAGGCAAGCTAATATAGTGGTCTCGCCCTATATTAAGTAAAGCATAGTTTGTATAGAACCACTGCGTCAATATATTGACCAGTCATTCGCACAATACTTGTATTGGACAAAGGTTTATATCCGCATAGGAAGAAACTAATAAAACCGCCCTCGTCCCTTTATGGGACGGAGTCCTCCCATTAGGGGACTTACATAAACCAATGCAACATAGCTTGCAAAACAGAACAATTCTATCAGAATTATCCCAGATAAGATACATAGAATTAAAATGCTCAATTATACCAATAAATTGACACAAGTGAAAGAGACGCAAGGTTCTCAAGAACAAGTTTATTGACAGATAATAAACAGACAGGTTAACAACAAATATATATATTTATATAAAAGAGGGTAACCCAAAACTTTAAGCATAAGTATGATAGTAAACAGAACTTGTTTATCTGAAAGAAAAACCATTAAACACCACTTTAATGAGATACCAAGGTATCAAGTCATAAAAAATCTGTATTACAAATCAATCACATTAGCGTTAGAAACGCTTGGCACACATGTCTGAACTTATGCAAGGTTCACCTTTGAAGGAAGGAACAGTTTATATGGGCACTTGGTGCCCTCATTTAGTTTGTAGTACAGTATGTACCTACACACTCACCCTGGGCTTAATCGTCCCAATTAAGACCACTGTTCCTCGCAGAGTTAAACAGTAGGGTTAACTACACGACCCACTGCTACCACAGATCTCTTAAGTTCCTCTACTTGCTTCGCATAGTGGCGAAAGAACACCCTGGAAGACTTCCAGCCCGTGTATGAACGGAGATGTTCAAAATCCATACAATTAAAGAAATTTAGGGATGAGGCAACTCTCCTCGGATCGTGACCTGCGGGTGTACTGTCAGGATCCGCTCTGCGAATAAAATATGTCATTTTCGCTCTGAGTTGATTCAGAGATAAATTTGAGCCTGATGTTTCTCCCCTGAATAGTTGACTACCCTTGAAGTCTGAAGTTCTACGAAGATAGACCTTTAGGCATTCTACTGGACATAGAGATGCATCTTCTTTCAGAGGACAGATTCTCCAGGGACCCCACCTGTTGGTGGGTAACTCATTCTTGGCGAGAAACGTAGGATCCGGAAACAGGTTCAGCTCCCCCCCATCCAGGAACTGAACACGACCTGCCTCTCTCGAGAGGGCTACGATCTCACTAACCCTGGCCCCGGACGCGAGTGCAAATAGGAAAATAACTTTTTGCGTCAAATCCTTTAACGCACATTCTTCATTGCTCAACAAGGAGGCGAAATGAAGAACTTTGTCTAAAGACCATGAGATGGGCTTTGGAGGTGCTGAAGGTCTGAGCCTAGCGCAGGCTTTCGGAACTTTATTAAAGATCTCGTTACCTAGGTCGATCTGGAAGGCAAATAAAATGGGTCTCATCAAAGCCGATTTACACACTGAAATCGTGTTAGCTGCCAATCCTTGGCCATGGAGATGGATGAAGAAAGATAAGCAGAAATCTGTTGAGATCTCCTGCGGATTCTTTGCCTTTACAAAGGCCACCCATTTTCTCCAAGATGACTCATATTGCCTTCTAGTCGATTTGCACTTGTATTCCTCTAGGAAGTCTATGCTGGCTTTCGAAATCCCGAAGCGCTTTCTCACCGCTAGGGCGAGAAAATCATGAGCTGCAGGGTCTGGGTTTTCTGTAATGAAGCGCAGACAGTCGACTTCTGGACTCGCTGGGTCAGAACTGGATGTGGTAGCGGCACGAACTTCATCTGTAGTTCCAACGCCAAGGGGAACCACATGCTGTTCGCCCACTTGTGGGCCACTATTGCCGCTACCCCCCTTGAAGGATCTCAGTTTGTTGAGGACCCTCAACAGAAGGTTGTGAGGAGGGAACAGATAAATCCTGGACCATCTGTTCCAGTCGAGGGACATTGCGTCCACTGCTTCCGCTAAGGGGTCCTCGTACGGGGACACGTACAGGGGCAACTTCTTGTTGTCTTTCGTCGCAAAGAGGTCTATTTGCAGTTCTGGGACTTGATTCAGAATGAAGGAAAATGATCCTGCGTCTAAGGACCATTCCGACTCTATCGGTGTGAACCTGGATAGAGCGTCCGCTGTCACATTGCGGACTCCTTGAAGGTGAACTGCCGACAGGTACCACTTCTTCTTTTCCGCCAATCGGAAAATGGCTAAAATCACTTGGTTGAGAGGTGGTGACCTCGACCCTTGTCGATTCAAGCATCTCACAACCACCTCGCTGTCTGTCACCAATCTTATGTGGATCGAGTGACGCGGGGAGACTTTCTTTAAGGTAAGGAGCACTGCCATAGCTTCTAGAAAGTTTATATGAAAGGTCCTGAATAGCTTGGACCAAGTCCCCTGGACTTTTTTCCGATGAGAGTGACCTCCCCATCCCTCCTTTGAGGCGTCTGAGTGAATCGTCAACGACGGGGGAGGTGGCTGAAGAAGAACAGACTTCTTTAGATGTCTGGCTTGGGACCAAGGTCTGAGAAGAGTACGTAGCCGAGGCGGCACTGGTCTTCTCAGGTCTCTTCGCGCGTTTGATGCATACCTTCTCCAAACTCCGGTTGCATCCTTTAGCTGTGCTCTCAGCACTGGGTCTGTCACTGAAGCAAACTGGAGAGAGCCTAGTACCCTCTCCTGTTCGCGTCTTGATATCCTTTTGGAATCTAGAAGTCTCTTGACAGAGCCCGCTATCTCCTTCCTTTTCTTCATTGGGATGGAGAAACTGTGTGACAAAAGGTCCCAGTGGATTCCCAGCCACTGGAACTTTTGAGATGGAGAAAGTCGAGACTTTTTCTTGTTGATCTTGAAGCCTAGGTACTCTAGGAACTGGATCACCTGACTGGAAGCTTGCAAGCATTCGGTCTCGGATGCTGCCCACACCAGCCAGTCGTCCAGGTAGGCTACTACCTGAATTCCCTTTAGGCGTAATTGTTTGAGAGCTGCGCTCGCAAGCTTCGTGAAAATCCTTGGGGCTATGTTTAGCCCGAATGGCATGGCTCTGAAGGCGTACAGTTTTCGTTGTAGCCTGAATCCTAGGTAGGGGGAGAGTCGACGGCTGATTGGAATGTGCCAATAGGCGTCTGACAAGTCTATAGAGACTGAGTATGCCCTCTTGGGCAGTAAGGTCCTTATGTGTTGCAGTGTTAGCATCTTGAATTTGCAATTCACTATGAACTTGTTGAGTGGTGACAAGTCCAGAATGACTCTGAGCTTTTCCGAGTCTTTCTTGGGAACACAAAACAGCCTCCCTTGGAATTTGATGGACTTCACCTTTCGGATCACATTTTTCTCCAACAGTTCTTGAACGTACTCCTCCAAAATGGGGGTGGAGTGTTGGAAAAACCGAAGGCATGGGGGTGGAGTGCTGTACCAGCTCCAACCCAGTCCATTCTTGAGTAGGCTTTGGGCCCAGGGATCGAAGGTCCAGCGATCCCAAAATTTCATCAGTCTCCCTCCTACCGGTATCATTTCACTTGGACTGCCGTCCTGAGGTCTTGCCTCCCTGACCACGACCACCTCTGAATCCCCTTCCCCTTGAGGGGCGCCTAGACGAGCCTCTGGCTGCTCCTCTAGGTTTTGCACGAAAGGAAGAAGACTGTCCTTCGAACGTTGGGGCGAATGTGGTTGACTGACCTGGCACCGCCTGGGGTACCCACTGAAAGGCAGTCGGGGTTTGTGCCACCAACTGGGGCACTGGAGGCAAAGGCAATTGCAGTTGCTGTTGCTGTCTATAAGGCTTGGCTGGCCGAGATGGTAGCCTAGTCTTCATATTCTTCCTCTTTGGTTGAGGACCCTCATCCGGGGAAGATTTTCTTTTGATAGCCAGGCCCCACTTCTGGAGAAGATTTCTATTCTCCACGGCGGCCTTATCAACAACCTCTTTGACCACATCGGTAGGGAAAAGGTCTTTTCCCCAAATGTTGGAGGAGATTAACTTCCTTGGCTCGTGTCTCACCGAAGCCCCGGTGAACACGAACTCCCTGCAAGCTCTCCTTGCCTTGACGAAGTTATAAAGGTCCTTCGTCACTGTGGCTAAGTGAGACTTAGCCACTACCATGAACATTTCATGGACCTTGGGGTCACTTGCCATCGTCTCGAGAGTAGTCTGATGAGACATTGAGGCAGCCAGTCTTTCTTTTGTCTCGAACTCTCTTCGTAAAAGAGATTCGGACAGCTTGGGGAGGTCCTCGCCGAATTGCCGTCCGGCAATATCAGCCTCCAACTTTCCCACTGAGAATGTTAGATGGACATCCTTCCAGTCTTTGTGGTCCATAGGTAGAGCCAGCGACAAGGGTTTGCACTCCTCCAGGGAGGGGCAAGGCTTGCCGGCCTCGACTGCCTTTAGGACAGCCGTAAACCCTTTCTGTAAAAAGGGGAAGGCTCTATCAGGAGAGGACACAAACGAAGGGAGCTTCTTGCTCAATGCAGCTACCTTCGAATTCGAGAAGCCCCTCTCTTTCATCGAGGATGAAAGTAGGGCTTGAGCCTTAGCGTGGTCCATAACAATGACCTCCTTCGGCTCTGTCTCCTCCCTTGAAGCTGGTTCTTTTTTCAGCCGGACATAGCAGTCCGGATATGATGCCTTGCTGGGCCAGAATTCTACCTCCTCTAGGGGAACTGAACCCAGCTTATCCGAAATGACGATCTTTCCAGTCGTCATCGGCATGTGCTCAGCTTACCTCCATGGGTTAGCATCTGAGCATATGGGAAGGTCTTTCACATTGAGCCTTTTCCGGGGCCCATGTGATTCTGCCAGGGACTGCATACGCAGTTCCATTGCAGCCGCCTTCTCCTGATTCTCCTTCTGCATTTGTTGGATCATTCCAACAATCGAAGAGAGGGCCTGTCCCAGTTCTACTGGGAGGCCAGCCGATGTTGAGGGGATAGGCTCCGGCATCTGAACCGGAGTAGCCGACACCTCGTCGACCTCATCCTCTACGACATCCGGGGTTTGGACTTGATCCTGACCTTCTGCCAGGAGGTCTTCTTCCAAACGATCGTCCAGGTCAGACATCCTGTCACACAACTGGATGTCTTGCATCGCATCTGCGACTTCCTCGTCCACCTGGACTTGATCTTGAAGGATCTCCTCTTGAGGCTGGGGAATCACTGCCTCAGCTGATGCCTGGGGAAAAAGATACGCCCTCATCTTCTCACTTGGAAGATAAGGGCCAGAGGTGTTCTTCTTGAAGCCCCTTACCCAAGTACGAAGCTTTTCCCTAGCTATATCCCTTGATTCCGCCGTTCTAGGGGAATCAAAAGCCTCAGTAATCAGGTTAGTGCATACAGTACATACCTGAGGGTCCCAATACTGGAGATCATCCTTGGAGACAGCGCATGCTGCGTGTCTCCTACAACACTCATGTCCGCAGAGGTTTTTGCTGCGGACATTGCAGAAAACATTTCCGCACTTCGGAGGGTCCTCCTGTAAAGAGAAGAAATTTCCATGAGTATCAAGTGAACTATGTATCACTGGATATGCATATTATAGCATAACAATTCATAAATGAAAGACACACACTTGTGTTTCCCTCACAACCCATTGTTGCAGCCTTCCGGATAATAAAATCAAAAATGGTTTATCTCTACTAGAGTAACCAATGCAAGGTTTCCAGAGGAAACAGGTGGAGCTCACACCTAGGCAATGATTTTAAAAATCCTGGATAATAGACGGGGAAGAACTCTGCTTCCTGTCTGAGGGCAACAGCAAAGGGCTGTGTAAGAAAACACAATAGTGTTAGAAGATACAGTGCTGTACCTAAACTTTTACTATAGTTTTCTTCTTACTGTATATGCTATACAGAAGAATACTAGTACAGTATAGGAGGATGTGTGCCGGCCTGCCTTTGCCGGCCGGCACACACCACAATTAGCTTTAAAGTATACTACTTAACAGCTATAGGGCGGCAGCCCTCTGGTTCAAATGCCTGTGCCGGCGGCAGGAGCTGCCGGCCAGTAACAGCCAGTGTTGGCCGGCAATGATTGCCGGCCAGTAACTACACAAGGTAGTACCCAGCTGCCGGCCACACTCTTGGTGACCGGCAGACAAGGACTGACATAAGCCGGCCGGCAAAGGTACAAGACCGATGCCAGCCGGCAGCAAAAGAACCAGAAGACTACCCCTGCCCGGCTGCCGGCCTCACAGGCCGGCAGCCGGCCTCATAGGCCGGCTGCCGGGACAGGTACAGCACTAGAAGAAAATAAAATGGATGCCGGGATAAGAGTGTACACAACCCCCCAAGCCCGGCAACCGAAAGAGTGCATATAAGGAAGGGGAGAAACTTAATTCAGGCTTCCTTGACCAATGCCGTCCGGCTCTGCCGGCAGGCATGGATGAGGGACCAAGAGAGGTCCGGGCAGCACTCGAAAACATAAGACCCTTGCCGTCCAGCGTCTCTGCCGGCCGGCAATGGGCTTAGTCAATCCATATCCCAACCTATACTAGGTCCAGAAGTAGAATGACATATGGTACAGTAATACCCCTGCCGGCCAGCTCTGCCGGCCGGCAAGGTACAGTACAGTAATGGCTAGGCCATTACGGAGATAGAGGGGGAAGGGACAAGAGGGTCCTGCCAACCTTGCTTTAGTGACAGATCACCCGCAGCCAAGAACTCTGTCTTAGCCTAAGGGAGATCTAAGGGAAAGTGCCAGCGCAGTAGTATAATACCTGCCAGCTTCCAGAGCACCAAAGCAAGGAAGGCGTTGCAACTCCCAAGGGAAGATTTATCCTCCCCGAGAACAGCAACAGGACTTAGTCTGGTCGATCACACAAGAAGGAATCATAACTACAGAAACCTTCGACAGTGACCTAAGGGAGCTCAGCTCCCTTTGTAAGTGTTAGGTCAGCGAGGGAGACTCTGCCCCAAGCCAAACAACACGGACTCAGACTAAAAACTCTGTTGTTCTGTCCCTCTTTGAACCAGACTCAGCAGGAACAGGAAGGTACAGTAACACCCTAGTATAGTTTTATCGAAAATAAATTCGGAAAAAACCACTTAGGGATAAGCCCAAGGCTTAAACAGAGGGAAAGGGATTGCATACCTTCTCCGAAGAAAAGAAAGCAACCGGGGAGTATGATAAAGTATACTAAGGTTCCATAAGCAATTAGCCTAGGCACTAAGAGAATCGATTACCTAATTCACCGAAACTCTCACGTATACAATCTTGGAAATATTCCACACAGTCTAAATGTATAAAATATAGCCTAAAGCTTCAATAAAATTTTAATTACACTCGGAAAAACCATAATCATGCATTAAGTACTAGGACCAAACGACTAGGCTACATGGCCTAGCGTAGGCCAGAATGGCGAATACTTCGCCAAATAATACTAAGCACGAAAGGAAATCCTATGTAAAGCTAAATAGCTAAATTTTATTAAGCAAAACAACCAGGAATGTCACTCTGACTAACTAATTTATACCTAGCGAGTGACAGTGTCCAGGACACCTCTGGTAGGCTACGGCTCTTGTATCAAAGATTAATCCTATTAATCACTCAAAATTTACCAAGAGCCTACATTTATACATAACAGACACTATACTCAACTTATCAGAGGCCAACGAAGACGAAGAAGCCATGAAAAGCCGAATAAATCCAAGATTTGCGAGAAAAACAGGAAAAAAACACCGAGTTGTTAAGCTACGCAAAAAGGAATACAGATGGCGCCAGGATTGGCGCCAGGCACGCATACGAATCGGGGGATAGGGATGCCTTGGGAGCGGCTCCCCTTTTTCTTTCCCGAATTCGTATCTCGTCAATCTCCCTCCTACGAGACGAATCTCTATTCAGGTCGTAGATTGCCATGTGACGTGTCTAGAATACGTCCTCTGATATGTCGCGATATCCCTTTCACGAGGGATACTCGCTCCAGGAGTTAGAATTCTGGTACCTTAAGGTAAATTCTCTGGGAATATCGCCGTAGTTGTAATATACCCTAGGAAGCTACCCTATAGGAACTTCCATCAGGACGACATGGCTTGAGCCCAAAAATATATATATATATATATATATATAAATATATATACATATATATATATATATATATATATATATATATATATATATATAAAGGCTGGAGAAATTACGGTTAATCAAATGACAGTGAATACATTTGAATAAATTCAATTACAGTTCTCTTACATGGTATGAAGAAAGACCTATAGTTTCCATAGAAACAAGCTGATCCCATCAGTAAATATACAGTCAAACAAAGCATTTTTGTATGAGGTGAAAAAACATGATAGACAAAAAACATTAATTAAAAAATAAAAAAAAAAAACATATATAAACATGTATATAAAAATAATCAAAGCTGAATAAAGGGACACTTTCTGCTTTCGTAAAAAGGAGGCTTTTTTCTCAATCCCCAGCAAAGACCATTTGCAAAAAGCTTCTGTTTGCCCATATTGCAGACCTAAGGACAAGTAAATATTCCTCAAATGCTGCATGAAAGTCCTGCAAGCTTTATTCTACTCCCGCTGAAGGAGAACACCAAAGACGCCGTCCCAACAGATATATTCTATTTTCCTTTTGCAAAATTATACTTTTCTCTTTTGTATCAATACTTCGTGGTTTTTGTTATCATTTTCATTGAGTGGGAGAGAAAAATCTTTTCCTCGAGGCGATCTGGCGAAGATGGTTAAGTCTTCATACTCCCGGATGTGACGGGAAGACGAGAAAATGTATAGTTCATTCGATATGGAAAAAAAATAAAAACCTTGGTTTCTTTTTAAAAGTAAAATATATTTACATTCTTTGCACAGCGTCATATTGCAAATCTCAAATAACAAAAGTTCATTGTTTTCAATATCAATTTATTTTATATAAGAATTTATTTTTTTCTCTGCCAAAAACTCTATTGAAAGAAAATCTTTTGCAACACTAAACCTAAAAGAGAAAAATCTCATAAGAAAATAATAATTCGTCAATACTTCTCAGAACATGAAATATTCAGATACCAAGGAAAAACATAATCTATCTCTTCGGGAAATCTTTTGTATTAAACTTTACCTAATTAAAAACATTTTCTTTTATTCTCTTCATTTTCAAAGATAATTTCACAATTTTCACTAACAATCGAACATCAGTAATTCAATTAATTCTTACCTTTGACTCCCTAACAAGAATATATATAAATATACAAGGAAAAAATAAAATAAAATAGAACAGAGCGGGCAAGGAATATTTCATGAGCATCTGTACTTGTTTACTGCAACCATTGGGTCATGACATAAATATTGTTTTTGTTTTATTGACAATAATTCATAGATTTGTTTCTTTTTACAGAAGACTATTCATTCTATTCGAAGTCTGAATATTTAGCTAATTATTTTTTTTTTTATTGGCCGGATTTCAATACCGCTATCAATTACCTAGAAAGCCTTTTTACCCAATCTGTAAGACAGCTAACTCTTTTACATTCCAGACTT
>NC_090741.1:80065562-80095562 GCF_036898095.1 Palaemon carinicauda | reverse complement strand
GCGATCAAACTAAAGTCTCCTTTCATGACCAGTCTGTAGTGGCCTTTCCCCCGCAGTGGACTAAAATTGGATACATTTGTTATTGTTTTATATATATATATATATATATATATATATATATATATATATATATATATATATATATACATATATATATATATATATATATATATATATATATATATATATATATATATATATATATATATACATACATACATACATATATATATATATATATATATAATATATATATATATATATATATATATATATATGCGTAAAAATCACAGGAAAACGTGATGCTCAGATGCAGAAGAACCACAGGGAAAATGAAAATACAGAATATACACTTGAGTCCTGACTAGTTTCGTGATACTTCCTCAGAGGACTGATTTATTGAGAGAGGTTTCTTACAATTTATAGGGAAAGCAAAAGTACGAACATACATATAGAGATTTAGAGAACAATGACACTCCCTTACCCGCTACCTGGGCTTGACTCAGGTGTGAGGAGGAGGAGTCCGCAAGCTCGTTAGACACCTGCTAAAAAGGGTCATTTCTAGTGGCGGGTATATTCTTGTTTTCTTCTTATTTTACTTTCATTACAGTTATTTATATGTCAATGTTGTAGCCTTATCTATATAAATACATAAGCAAAACATACACAAAAATACAAATACATACACATATATACATATATATATATATATATATATATATATATATATATATATATATATATATATATATATATATATATATATATATATATATATATATATATATATATATATATATATATATATATACATATATATACATACATACACACATACACATACATATACATACACATATACATATATATACGTACATACAGATACAAATACATATACATATACATAAATACATATACATATACATAAATACTTACACATACACATACATATACATACACATACATATATACATATATATACACATACATATATACATATATACACATACAAGAATATACCCGCCACTAGAAATAACCCTTTTTAGCAGGTGTCTAACGAGCTTGCGGACTCCTCCTCCTCACACCTGAGTCAAGCCCAGGTAGCGGGTAAGGGAGTGTCCTTGTTCTCTAAATCTCTATATGTATGTTCGTACTTTTGCTTTCCCTATAAATTGTAAGAAACCTCTCTCAATAAATCAGTCCTCTGAGGAAGTATCACGAAACTAGTCAGGACTCAAGTGTATATTCTGTATTTTCATTTTCCCTGTGGTTCTTCTGCATATATATATATATATATATATATATATATATATATATATATATATATATATATATATATATATATATATATATATATATATATATAAATTTATATATATTTATATATATATATATATATATATATATAATGTAAATGTTCGTTTATTAGAAATTTGAAATGTCCCCAAGTTCTTCACCGATTGCTTTAAAATTTTGACACAACATTGCATTTAAATACGAGCGATATTATCCTATTACTGTTTACCACCCCATCCAAAGCCCGATTCTTACTCCACCCAGAGTGGACTCCCTCAAACCCATGAAACCATCGATTTCTTCATCTTTTTTGAAATCTATATAAAGAATAATGTAAACATTCCTTTGTCCAAAATCGGAGGAATTTCACTGCCTTTCAAGTTCAGCAATTTACTGCCATCAAAAGAATAATTGGCTGAAAAAGTATTATCAAATATTCAAACCAATTACAAGAATCCCGATTGGCTGAGTGAATGAGCTATTATTGCGGCCAAAGAACAAAGACATCCACGGACTTATCAATGTTATTCAGTCAAACATTCAAAGCGAGGCAGACACATACACGTCCGTTGACAATTGTGGGAGAAGATGAAGAGGTTAATTATCCAACCGGATTTTTTAAATTCACTCGATCTGCCAGGGATACCACTGCACGTGCTACAATTGAAAATCATTGAGCCTATAATCATGTCGTGAAATAGCAACCAGTCATTTGTTAAAGGAAAATTACATTGCAGAAATGGAGGCTTTAGTCAAATCCTGCTTAAGGCTTTTGCAACTGGATATTAATACATGCCTGAAGCAATTGTTAGTAATTCACGTCACTGTCTCTGATTTCACATAATTTCCATTTATTAATGAGATTTTGGCTAACGCATCTCTCTCTCTCTCTCTCTCTCTCTCTCACTCTCGCTCTCTCTCTCTCTCTCTCTCTCTCTCTCTCTCTCATACAGTACGTTTTTCATCAAGATTGTGGTTGCTTAAGGGAATGGTTAAAGATTTTATTCCTATGGGTTCAGAGTTGAAGCCAGGTGTATGTAAAGTTAAATAGTCAGTGCCTGGTCTCCCTGGGTGCCACCAGGTGTGAAGGTACTTAGCTGCCCGATCAGTACAGTGACCTGTCCTTTGTCGCTTCCATCTTTAGCTACTTTTTAAAAGGATAGGCTTTTAGTTTGCCTTTGAAAGGGATCAGATGGTATTGTACAGTAAGTTCTTGCAATGGCATGTAGCTTGCAGTAAAAAAATTAATGACCACCGTCGTAGAAGCAAGAATCTTGGTAGGACCTTTCAAAGGAGATTTCCTCATTCCTCACATTCCTACGATTCCAAAGGACATGCCATTTCAAATGAAGAGATCGCAAATTCCCAATTCGATTGGCGTTTGCAATTACCATCAACAAAGCTCGTGGCTAATCTTTAGAATTGAGCAGTGTACATTTACATACGGATTGCTTCTCACATAGCAATTGTATATTGCGTGTTCTAGTGGCGGCAAACCAGACAATCTCTATACCTAGACAGACATTGGACAAACATTGGAACAATAAGAAATATCATATATCTACAGGCATTGTGAAATTAAATATATTATAAATATTGCGCTTTCTCTTTTCTTTCTTTTCCATTTAAAACTGACTAAGCTACAGCAACGTGTGGCTGCGTATAACTAATATATATATATATATATATATATATATATATATATATATTATATATATATATATATATATATATATATATATATATATATGTATATATATATCTATATATATATATATATATTATATATATATATATATATATATATATATATAATATATATACATATATATATATATATATATATATATATATATATATACATATATATATATATATATAATATATATATATATATATATATATATATATATATATATACATATATAAAAAGGTTGGCCAGGGTACCAGCCACCCGTTGACATACAACCGCTAGAGAGTTATAGGGTCTTTTGACTGACCAGACATTGCTACACTGAATCCTTTTCTCTGGTTATGGTTCATTTTCCCTTTGTCTACATATTCACAACAAATTGTCTAGCCTATTCTTTACATTTTCTCCTCTGTCCTCATAAACCTGACAACACTGCGGTTACCAAACAAGTCTTTTCCACCCAAGGGGTTACGACACTGTCATTCTTCAGTGGCCACTTTCCTCTTGGTAAGGGGTAGAAGAGACTCTTAAGCTAGGGTAAGCAGCCTTTCTAGGAGAAGGACACTCCAAAGTCAAACCTTTGTTCATTAGTCTTGCGTAGACCCACAGCTTCTGTACCAGGGTCTTCCCCTGTCTTGGGTTTGTTTGAAAACTATATGTTTTTGCATATTTTTTTACACGTATTTATTTTTTTCATGAAAATTTTGTTTCAACTTCACTGTATTACTTTAGTAAATTGCTACTTATATTCGACTTGACCAAATTATTTCCCAAACAGAGAGTCTTTAATTAATTAAGATCTCTCTTCGCCTACATATGCATCCACTAGATAAGTCTTTAGATCCCCTGGTGTCTGAAAATCATATTTCCATTGCATATTCGATTCTCGTTAATAATTCTAATGATAACATAACTTAACCAATATTAGTTAACTGACATGACTATTTGGTGTCAACCATTTAGTTTAAGCTAAATGTTTGAAGACAACCACATTTTTCTACAATAATTCAATCTTATGATGGACTCTACTTTCGTTCCTAACTTTACAAAAATTTACTCTCTCTCTCTCTCTCTCTCTCTCTCTCTCTCTCTCTCTCCTCTCTCTCTCTCCTCTCTCTCTCTCTCTCTCTCTCTCTCTCTCTCTCTCTCTCTCTCTCAAGAGAAGAGCAACTTACACATAGTTAATACCCGAGAGAAATAAGATGACTAAGAGTGGAATGTTTTTGTCAAAAGTTGGGAATAATAAATTTCAGAACAAACTGAAAGGATCTCAAAAGGAATAAATTACGTTGGCTGAAAGCACCCTGTCAATGTTTATATGCAATGAGATTTTGTTGCATATTTTCTTTCGGTATGAAATATCAAACAATATACGTACATTTCAGAAATGGAACCAATTTTATTTTCAGGAGATAACATGAAAATTTATTTTCACTAATTTCCCAGGCCATAAAAATTATCCACATTCAATATATTTGTGTATATTTTTTTTTTTTTTTTTTTTTGCACTATAACTCACATTCCAGATTTTTAAAAGAAAATCTAGATAATATACGAGACCATTTGTTTTTTTTATATAGCCATTACGACTGCGAATATATAATTCATGAGAAAATATTATATACAAAATATATTTTTTCAAACGTTTGCATGACTGCTAATGTTGCTAAAAAAATAAAAAATAAAGATAAAATAATTAAAAAAAAAATCAGATTTTGACTATATAGGATATCTTCAGGGGAGAGAGAGAGAGAGAGAGAGAGAGAGAGAGAGAGAGAGAGGAGAGAGAGAGAGAGAGAGAGAGAGAGAGAGAGAGAGAGAGAGAGTCCTCTGAAAAATAATCTCCATCGTAATATTTTACAACTGAACTTCTTGCCTTTCTGTGTGTCAAATAAGTACATAAATACATACATACAAACATACATACATACATATATAAGTATATGCAGGCATACATACAGTACATGCATACACACAATATATATTTTTAAAAATAATACCTTAGGAGTTCAGGTTTTATCAATATATTAAACAAATATATTTCTGTCCTTAAATATTTAATAATGATAACAATTGAAAAGAAATTCATATATTCCTCAAATATTGTGTTTATTCATCAAGCAATATCGTATTCTCTACCATCGGGTAAGCTGTAGAGATTTAGAATAAACATATTTTTTTCAGTTTTCTCTTTAGAAAAGAATATTTTATTCTTCATTTGCCCTTCAGGTGATTTTCTTACTCGGAATGAAAAGAAAAAGTAATCAGGTTAAATACAGGAGATTTACTTTCTTTATCATTCACCCTATAGTCAGGAAGTTTATACACACACACACACACACACACACACACACACACACATATATATATATATATATATATATATATATATATATATATATATATATATATATATATATATATATATATATTCAAAAGAATCAAGGAGTAGGTTGGCCAGGGCACGAGCCATGAGTTGAGATACTACCGTCAAAGAGTTATTTGGTCCTTTGACTGTCCAGACAATACTACATTGGATCCTTCTCTCTAGTTATTGCTCATTTCCCTTTTGCCTACTCATAAACCGAATAGTCCGGCATATTCTTTACATATTCTCCTCTGTCTTCATACACCTGACAACACCGAGATTACCAAACAATTCTTCCTCGCTCAAGGGGTTGACTACTGCAATGTAATTGTTCATTGACTACTTTCCTCTTGGCAAAAGTAGAAGAGATTCTTCAGATATGGTAGGCAGTTCTTCTAGGAGAAGGACACACCAAAATCAAACCATTGTTCTATAGTATTGGGTAGTGCTATAGCCTCTGTATCATGATCTTCCACTGTCTTGGGTTAGAGTTCTCTTGCTTGAGGGTACACTTGGGCACTCTATTCTATCTTATTTCTCTTCCACTTGTTTTTCTAAAGTTTTTATAGTTTATATATAAGAGATTTATTTTGATGATGTTGCTGTTCTTAAAATGTTTTATTTTAATCTACTTCACTTTTAATTTCCTTTTTTTATTTCCTCTCCGGGCTATTTCCTTGTTGGAGCCCTCGGGCTTACAGCATCCTGCTTTTCCAACTAGGGTTGTATCTTAGCAAATAATGATAATAATAATAATAATAATAATAATAATAATAATAATAATAATAATAATAATAATAATAATAATAATAATAATATTGTTCTTCCTATTAACAAAATCATCCCTGAAGTCTGATGTAAATCTTATTTTCCTCGTCCCTAGGAAGGTAATGGTCCTGTAATTTCATTTCCCTCAGGAAAAACAACCTTCTGTCAAACTTCTTTTCTCAAAATGTTTCCTTTGAAAGACATTTCTGTAATACTCTGCAATTTTACTATTCCTCAACATTTGCCATTTTAAGAAGCTTAGAAATTAATTAAGTACCTTCTTGGTTAGCAAAGTTTGGCCAATCATCTATTTGCTTATAGTGTATGTCTTAAGATTTAAACCATAATAATTCGTGTTATCATTTAAAAGGCTGAGATGTATGAAGTGCGCCATAAAAAAAAAAAATGATCTTCATTAAGCATTTTGCATCAAGGTCTATGGGAAGTCAAAGTATCTCTCTCTCTCTCTCTCTCTCTCTCTCTCTCTCTCTCTCTCTCTCTCTCTCTCTCTCTCTCTCTCTCTCTCTCTCATGCAATCTTACCAGACATTAAGCGAATTCATAATCAAGGAGAATATATTGTTGTTTTCAGCACCGATAAACTAAACGCGACTAGTTTTCTCCATTATCATATCTTGAGGCATAAAATAAATCTATCTAAAAAAATCAGGTAAAAATATTTGCTTTCCTTATCATTAACTGATGACGGAGGAGCTGGTGGAGATTAATAAGAAGATGCAACAAGAAGTTGAAAAGGAGATTTTATTTGACGAGAAAGACAGTTAGTGACAAGCCTCTAGTTTCAATTATAATTAGAGAGAAGTTAAGATTTTGGAAAACTGCAAAATTCTGTAGAAACACCTCACCACAATGATTCTTTGTCCAGGGGGAGAAGAGAATCTATTTTCCAGCAATAAGATGTTACTTTTAAATAGAATTTTAATGAAAAGACAAATGTAGTTGTATCTAGATAGGTCCTTGTTAAAGTTTAAAGTCCAAAAAGCATAAGTTAGGTGATTTATTAGTGGTAGTGAACGCCATCCAAGAGAGAACTCTCAACATCTTACAAGGAATTCTCATGAAGGGAGGTTATCCTTTTAAACAGTTACACCCTCTTCCAACTCTTCATTATATATATATATATATATATATATATATATATATATATATATATATATATATATATATATATATATATATATATATATACATATATATGTATATATATATATATATATATATATATATATATATATATATATATATATATATATAAATATATATATATATATATATATATATATATATATATATATATATATATATATATATATATATATACAGTATATACACTCATACAGGTACATATATACATACATGGGATTTATTTTTTAATTTTTACTTGTTGATTTGCTACAAAGTTTTCAACATACAGCTAGATGAAAAATGCTATTTTTTTTTAGAAAAAAAATATTAAAATGTTATGACAAGCGTTCACAACGAAAACTAAGAGAAAAACTGACTAACCAACGTTCAGTTAAACTCAAATTTTTGGAGGCCACATTACCAATATTTATTTAAAAAACAATGAGGTTCCTAGATTGTTTCATGGGTATGAAATCTTAATGAATATTAACAAATTCATAACACCACACCTGTCTACTAAGACACGCACGTGCTTCTGTACTCAATGGTGGTCCTATTTTACATGATCACCCAGGGCTTAAGATTCAACCAGGAATTTCCTGCAATTCAGTGCCATTTCTCTCATTAATATTCCTTGACCAAAAGTCTCAAACCACACTTACTCTGGCATTATTCAGAATCTTGATTTCCGAACGATCTTGTGGTCTTAAGAGTTTCACAAATTTCGATTATAAAATTCTAAAGTCATTCCATTGAAATTGTTCAAATTGGTAATTTTATGTTTAAACTTTGAAAGAAAAATTTTTCAAGAAATAAAGGAGGAAGTCTGGATTCCTACAAGAATTCAACCTCCTCCTTGCCTCAAGGAGTTATGTTATCCCAACATCTTTGGAATAAAATCTTTTCTATCACATGCGGGTTGAGATGCAACTCATGTAATGACAGTTTCTTTGTTTATTTTCATTTTGGATAAATGCTTCTAGTGGAAAGCGTATCAACATCATATGGTAATTAGAAAGGAGTGGTTCTAGGAAATGAGATTATAATATTTTATATGATTTAGCTTTTTATCTTGACTAGTACGGCAGTTGTTCTTTTTAGTCATAACCTTTCGATAAAAAGGATAATCCATTTTTTCAGAATCTCTCTCTCTCTCTCTCTCTCTCTCTCTCTCTCTCTCTCTCTCTCTCTCTCTCTATTTGCAAATGCTCTTACTCCTTTATTTACTAAAAAGGTGGCATATATTTGCACTAATTAATTATGAAAATTATAGGGATAATTTTTCTAAAAGGAAAATAAACAAAATGAATTTTCAAAAATCTAACTCCTAACGATAATTTCTTTATTCTTGGCGGTATATCCCCCAAATAATCTATTCACTGTCAAACAAACAACCAAGCTTATGTTAAAAAATAAGTAATTGAAGTATTTTAATAAAAATTATCAAAATAAACACATTAAAGTAATATCTCAACAACTGACCCCATTAAAGTTATATTTCAACACTACCATTATTTCTGACTTTTCTTTTGAGCAGATTTTTGTAAGCATTTTATTTTGCACTGCAGAAATGAGCAAATTATGTTTTCATGATGTGTATGAAAGCAAATATCTGTATTTACGTTATTCCATTCTAAAATCTACACAGGATAATTTCAGTTCTAGTTTTATCGTTTTATACCACAGAGGAAAACCTCCCTTGAAATGCATCGATGTAATTTCAAAATTTCCAAAAACAATGAAGCCATCACAAAATCAATATTAGAAACTTACATAAAATACCTCTGCACTGTTCTTCCCGAATTATCTATTCATTTCTAAATAATAAATGTAGTGATACAATATGAAAATTGAACAAAATATTATATGATTTACGAAACACAGGAAAATTATTTCCCTTTGGTTAGTGAGGTATTTCACCATCCTGATGAGAATTACAAATTAGATTTTAATTCACTTTTGTTTACCTTTATGTTATTCATTCCATTTATTCAGTAATCAAACTTCCAGGAGATAAATAAAGTTATCGTGTTTCACTTTTAAATCATGCACCAAAGGACATTTGGAAAATCTCAAAGAGTATATTTCTGGAAGTATTTTTCACATTCGTTGTCAAATGACGTCAAACCTATAACTGGTTGCAATGTGGTGATTAACAGGACTTATTCTTTCCTCAATGACGATATGTGGTACATTATTTTTTGCAATTTAACTAGAAACCAAACACCATTTTCTAGATTAAGCGTGATTAGAATATTATATTCTAAACTTTGGTCGTAGAATATTATATTGTAAACTTTGGTGCTACTATAGCATGAGGTCTACCACACTTTAGCGTGAGATCTACCTCCCGTTAGTACTATAGCGTGAGGTCTACTGCTGAATTATTCGTCTTTGATAGATAAAACACATTCCATACATTTGTTTAAGCAATAAACACTTAATTTGAACATATCTTAGTAATGACTTAAATAGATAATTGGATTTCTAGTTACATTAAAAAAAGGAATAAAGGTAAAAATAAATATGTTATCATATATTTCCATACATTTATTCTAGCGATACACTCTTCGTACATCAAACATGTTATCATATATTTCCATACATTTATTCTAGCTATACACTCTTCGTACATCAAACATATTATCATATATTTCCATACATTTATTCCAGCGATACACTCTTCGTACATCAAACAGGTTATCATATATTTCCATACATTTATTCTAGCGATACACACTTCGTACATCTTCTAAGAATGGCACAAATAGATCATTGGAATTTTTTCTCATCACCGTCCAGCAAAAATGATCAAGATGAGACTGGAACAGCTGACGACTAACGCCTCGCATTAATCTCTTCAGAATCATCGTTTTAGCGGCCTACCACGTTCGCTCAATTGCCTGTGTGAGTGCTCCTGTCGCTGGATCCACATAATATTGCTGGTGGTTTACTGTAGAATGCTGATATTGATGATATCTCATAATAATAATAATAATAGTAATAATAATAATAATAATAATAATAATAATAATAATAATAATAATAATAAAAATTATAATAATAAAATTATAATATATATATATATATATATATATATATATATATATATATATATATATATATATATATATATATATATATATATATATATATATGTGTGTGTGGGTGTATGACATTAGCAAAATTATAAACAATCGTGAACAATAATAGAAAAAGGGAGTCAAAATATTATATTGTAAATATTATTATATGATGCAATCTATTCAAAAGTAACATTACTCATCAAAACATAGCCTATCTTTAGATTAATTACCTTAAATTTCATATTCCTTGAGAAAAGAACGTTTACAGGCACTATAATGTACAAATAAAATACAGCCATTACATTCAAATCAATATTGATTATCTAATTCATAAACAGTTGTTATGGAAATGAGGAATTTTGTATCTGAAACATGATCTTGGTTTCTTTTGTAAGGTAATTATTTCGTTTTTTTTATAAGAACTTAGTTTTTTCGGTTCCATTGAAAACATTCTCCCTAAACCGGAAACTTCTTTGCCATCACTGCCATTCTCTGGAATTCACTTTCCATTTTTTTCTGTTTGCTATAAAATCCATTCTCTTGAGAAACTGGTTTTCAGCATCGGTTTAGGCATTATTCTCTTTTGTCCTTTCTATCGGTCTATGCTTATTAATAGAAGTATACTAACAAATTTGAAAAGGTACCTCTTCTTACATTTGTTCAATGAGATATAACTCATGTTAATTAATGCATTGTGCTTTTATGCACAATTCAATTTGATAACACCGGTAAAAATATTAAAAAAAAAATGAGGCAACAAAAATCTCGAGTAAGTGTAAGGGCTCAGTGAAACCCAGTGCAATAATTTACCTCATTGAGGTTTCATCAGCAAATAAAAAAAGAAGGATAAGAAGAAGAGATGGAAAATCAACTTGGTATTTCTCCTGGCCAAAGGAAAATAATTTTCCTGTTTCGATTGACGCTTAGTTTACTTGTTTCATTTTCTTTGTGTAAAGCCACATGGACCAATTTCTATTAAAGACACAATTCAAGAAGAGCAGTACGAGTATATTGTGTAAGTTACCAAAATCCATATTTCCATGGCCTCAGAGTTTCGGAACATTTCGAAATTATGTCGATACATTTGAAAGAAGGTTTATCCTCTCTCGACATATAACGATAAAATTGCACCAGACAAATATCCTGTGGAGATTTTAACCTGAAAAACGTAGACAGATATTCGCTATAATTCTCATTACCAATACATATAATTTGCTCATTTATAAAAGGGAGAAAAATTGCTGCTGAAAAAAAAATCGAAGACAAAGGAAAAGTTAGAACTAATAGCTGTGTTGAATGAATATTCTGATATGTGCTGCTTTGAAGGTCTGACGTCAGTGTTTGTTTTAATAATTTTTCTTTCAAAATTTTAATTAGTTATTTTTTTCTTTTTTTTTTTTTAGGGAGAAGCAATATTTCAATATGACACAAGACTAGTGAGAGTGTTCAAACACTACATTTTTTATCTGGAAATTTGTTATGTTTTGTAGTTGTCCCCTCCACCACAAACCCCCCTCCCCTAAGTCTCTCTTAGATTACAAAATGGCTCATTGTGAAGAAAGTTAAATCGTTTTAACTATGAATTTAGTACTTCTTTTTGAAATAGCTCGAATTATAAGTATAAAAACAGAAGTTATTTAATTTAGACACTCAAAATTATGAATATGTCTCAATAACGTCTATTTTTCGACTATTATTTCATTAATAGTGAAATCAATGATGCAACAATCTTAAACCAATACTACAATCCAATTAAGGGCTTCTTGGAATGTTTTAAAGAAGGATTTATAAGTAAAAGTAATGAAAATTCCCTTACAATTATTTTAAATTAAATTTTTTTATTTTAGGAAAATTTTTCTCCAAACTTTCACAAATAAATACCCTTCCCCACCCAACCTCTTTCTTTCATCCTCTTCCCGTAAACATCCATCTATTCTCAACCCTTAAAACCTAAACTCTAGTCTCAGAATAAGAGGTGAGTGTCTTTAACATATCATTCCTACCCGAGAGAAATAAGGCGACCATGAGTGGAACGTTTTTGTGAAAACATAGTTAGAATAAATTTCAAAACAAACTGAAAGGATCTCAAAGAGAATAAATTACAGTTGGCTGAAAGCACCTTGTCAGTGTTTATATGCAATAAGATTGTGTTTGCATATTTTACGTAGGTATTGAAGATCAAATGATAAACGAACATGTTGGAAATTGAATCCGTTTCATTTCTCAAGACGAAAGAAGAAAATTTTACTTTTACTCGGACATAAAATTATCTATACGCGAATATTTCTCTTCAATATTTCGGAGACCTTCAACCCATAAAAATATCGCTTAAATAAAATAAAATCATTCCCAAACCATTTGATTTTATAGCCATTAAGAATAAGTTTGTAAATTTGGATATATTCTGATGGCACTCAACATAAAACATTTGACAAATTTCTCGAAGAAAAAGCTTAAGAACTAGAACGAAACAAAATAGATAAACAAGGGACGAGTTTAACATGAGTTTCAGTAATTTCTTAAGGATGAAAACTCTTTGGATTTTAATATGGAGCCAGTGCGATTACTTACACCCCTATGGGAATAGATGCAGAACTTCAGTAATCGTTTGGCAGACCCGAAATAGTTTCCAAAATTACATTTTGGACAACTATACTTGTAAACAACGAAGGAGCGCATCAACTCCGGAGGGTGTCTTTGAACCTAAAAAGTTTGTCTATTTTCTAAGGGTTTTCGTGCTTCGAGGTCAAAAAAGGAACTAACCTCACTCCCCAAGAGTTTTGGAGGAAAATATCTTCTACATTTCTACGTTGTTGACGGCCTCTAATTCATTGATAAAAATAGGGAAGGGGTCCCCACAACAACACTCAATTCAGCGTGAATTGATCTATGGCCTGAATAATAATTTGTGTATATAAATATATACATATGTATATACATACATACGTATATATATACATACAATATATGCATATATATATATATATATATATATATATATATATATATATATATATATATATATATATATATATGTATATATATATAAATATATATATATATATATATATATATATATATATATATATATATATATATATATATATATATATATATATATATATATATATAAAGGCTGGAAAAACTGGAGTTAATCAAATTACAGTGAATACATTAGGATAAATTCAATTACAGTTCTCTTACAAGGTATGAATAAATACCAGTAGTTTCCATGAAAGCAAGTTAATCCCATCAGTAAATATACAGTCAAGCATAACATTTTTGTTTGAGGCAAAAACAAAAAAACAAAAACACCCAAGACACACAATGACGTTAATAAAAAAAATGATAAAATATATATGTATATAAAAATACTCATAGCTGACTAAAGGAACACTTTTCTGGTTTCGTAAAAAGGAGGCTTTTCTCTCAATCCCCAGCAAAGCCCATTTGAAAAAAGCTTCCGTTTGCAAACTTTGCAGACCTAAGTACATGTAAATATTCCTCAAATGCTGCATGAAAGTCCTGCAAGCTTTATTCTACTCCCACTGAAGGGGAACACCAAAGATTTCATCCTAACATATATATTCTATTTTCCTTTTGCAAAATAATGCTTTGCCCTTTACTATTAACCGGAGAGAAAAATCTTTTCCTTGAGGCGATCTGGCGAAGAAAGTAAAGTCTTCCTACTCCCGGGTGTGACGGAAAGACTAGAAAGTGTTCAGTTCATTCGATATGCAAAAAAAAATAACCCTTTGTTTCTTTTGAAAAGTAAAATATATTCAAGTTCTTTGCACAGCGTCGTATTGCAAGTCTCAAAAAACAAAATTTCAATGTTTTCAATATCAATTTATTATATACGAGATTTTATTTTTCTCTGCTAAAAACTCTATTGAAAGACTTGCACCCGTCGAGACCCTACAACTGGCCAGACAGGAATACTTAGAATCCCAGACGTAATTTAACTGCTGCTAATCTTAATTACACTTCCCTAGCTAATCAGAACCAAATAGTTTTAGTCGGAATTCACTATTGGTATATCAGTCTCCTATAAAATGGAAAATGAAATTTTAGTAAATGGGACACGATTTGAGTTCACTGATGTCTACTGAAATTTATGTTTTGTCTTAATCATGTATTAGATATTAATGTATCTAAATATCAGAAGTTATTTTCAAGACTACTATGATATATAAAATATAATATCATATGTTTAATATATTGAATTTGTTATATTATGATGGCCATGAAAAAACTATAAAATAATTTAATCTCAACAGCTTTGGGATTTCAAAAATAATAGAACATTTTTGTCTCTGAAAGAGAGTGAATCCTATTAGGAATATGTGTCCCAGAATTTACTTGTGAAGGTAATTGAAAGATTTAATCCCTTTTTATTTACAATATTTCATAAGTAGATAAGAGAACATAAATTCTTGAACTCGTGAGCCCACACAAGTATTAACAATTGAATAACCAGGTGACCCAATTGTTCAGTGAACTAAATTATTAAGCATTTGAATTATAGTGGTTTGTTCTGTACCTGTAAAATTTACCCCCCCTCTCTCTCTCTCTCTCTCTCTCTCTCTCTCTCTCTCTCTCTCTCTCTCTCTCTCTCTCTCTCTCTCTCTCTCTCTCACTCTCTCTTTCTGTGTTATATATATATATATATATATATATATATATATATATATATATATATATATATATATATATATATATATATATATATATGTGTGTGTGTGTATATATGTATATATGTATATATATATATATATATATATATATATATATATATATATATATATATACATATATATACATATATATATATATATATATATATATATATATATATATATATATATATATATATACATATATATATATATATATATATATATATATATATATATATATATATATATATATATATGTATATATATATATATATATATATATATATATATATATATATATATATATATATATGTATATATATATATATATATATATATATATATATATATATTCAAATAAGCCATATATATTTTTGATACATTAATGTCTGGATTCTCTTAACGACCTCGGGATCAGAGCCCCAGGCGAAATCACACAAAGACCAGCTCTTGTCTTTGTGTGATTTCGCCTGGGGCTCTGATCCCGAGGTCGTTAAGAGAATCCAGACATTAATGTATCAAAAATATATATGGCTTATTTGAATATGAAAAACACGTAAAAATGTGCAAAATTTATCATATATGTATATATATATATATATATATATATATATATATATATATATATATATATATATATATATATATATATATATATATATATATATATATATATATATATATATATATATATATATATATATATATATATATATATATATATATATATATGTATATATATATATATATATATATATATATATATATATATATATATATATATATATATATATATATATATATATATATATATATATACAGTACAGTATATATATATATATATATATATATATATATATATATATATATATATATATATATATATATATATATATATATATATATATATATATATATATATATATATATATACATATATATATATATATATATATATATATATATATATATATATATATATATACATATATATATATATATATATATATATACATGTATATATATATATATATATATATATATATATATATATATATATATATATATATATATATATATATATATATATTATATACAAGTAGTGGCATAAATGATTTGCCGCTCGCATTGGCGGCAAATCATTAACGGTCAAATTTGGTATATATGGTGTACGTCCGTTAAAAAAAATACTGAGCCGATAAATGAGTAATCGGCATCTTAACCCTTCTTCGCTCAGTGCATGGGTGGAAGCACAGTCCCATTAGTCTGTCATTAGTGCTGCTAGTGGAAGGATTGTCGAGTGTTCTCTGAATGCTTAAACCTGCTTTTTGACCGGCGCTCTTATTTTCAGAGTGTTGTGATCGCTATATATATCATATCTACAGGTTATACATCGCATGACAATATAGTGAGAGTGATTGAGTGCCATAAACTTGGTTTAAAAGCCCAGAAAATAAGTGAACACACCGGTGTGAAGCCTTGAACCATCCGGAACATTCTCGCCAAGTAACGGGCGTAAGGGGAGTACTCCGTACCCTCCCATTCTAAGAGCACTGGGGGGCCCATGAAAGTCTCTGAACGATCTTTAACAGTGTTTAAGCGAGAGGCAGAACTTCATCCTACAAATTTAGCACGAAAATTTAAGGAAGAGAACCAAAAATTTTGGGAGACGTTGCTGTAAGAACGGTGCGCAAGTACTCGAGGGAACAGCTCGGGTTCAAGAAAGTCGTCGCGTGAAAAAGCCTCTTATTACAAAGAAGCATAAGGCTCAAAGGATGGAGTTTGTTAAGAAATATGGGCAGTGGGATATAGACGACTGGAAGAACGTGCTATTTAGTGAAGAAGTGACATTTCTAGTGAGTTCTGGGAACCCAAGCAGAGTGTGGCTGAGTCCACGGGCCAACCCACACAACGAAAAGCTTTATCAACGGTGAGAAAAGTACCCAGCTGGGGTTACGGTATGGGGTTGTTTTGGGTTTGGTGGTGTTGGTGAATTAGTTATTTTCAAAAAGAACGTTAGAGTTAATCAACACATCTATTACACTTTATTGAACGATGTGTTGGAGTCTAGTTTTGAAAAGACAGGGTGCGAAGTTTTTCAGCAGGACAGCGCACGGTGCCACACGATTCCATTACTTAATAACTGGTTTGAGGGCTGTGGAATTGAATGATTACGTAAGTGGCCAGCCAATTCTTTTGATTTATTGCCAATTGAAAACCTCTGGGCCCTTATCAAACGTAAATTACAGGCAAAAAACGTCTTGACTATTGCCAAGCTTAAAAACGCCATAAGCACCGTGTGGGAAGGCATTGAGACCGAGCAGTGCCAAAAGTTGATTTTGTCCATGCCCCAACGCCTCCAAGCCTGTAAGAAGAAAAAGTTTGGACCTTTAAAATACTAGCAGATGGATGGTGAGTACTCGGTAAAAATTTTATGTCTGAATTCATAACAGTTTTTTCTTTTACAGAATATTTTAGTTAATGGTAGGTCCTCCGCTCTCACAAAATTCGCTAGAAGCAAATCATTTATGCCGCTACTTTTATATTAATATATTTATATATATATATATATATATATATATATATATATATATATATATATATATATATATATATATATATATATATATATATATATAAGTATCTATATATATATATATATATATATATATATATATATATATATATATATATATATATGTATATATATATATATATATATATACATATATATATATATATATATATATATATATATATATATATATATATATATATATATATATATATAAGTATCTATATATATATATATATATATATATATATATATATATGTATCTATCTATCTATCTATCTATCTATCTATATATATATATATATATATATATATATATATATATATATATATACATATATATATATATATATATATATATATATATATATATATATATATATATATATATATATATACAGTATATACACTCATACAGGTACATACATACATACATGGGATTTATTTTTAAATTTTTACTTGTTAATTTGCTACAAAGTTTTCAACATACAGCTAGATGAAAAATGCTATTTTTCTTTTAGAAAAAAAAAATATTAAAATGTAATGACAAGCGGTCACAATGAAAACTAAGAGAAAAACTGACTAACCAACGTTCAGTTAAACTCAAATTTTTGGAGGGCACATTACCAAGATTTATTTAAAAAACAATGAGGTTCCTAGATTGTTTCATGGGTATGAAATCTTAATGAATATTAACAAATTCATAACACCAGACCTGTCTACTAAGACACGCGCGTGCTTCTGTACTCAATGGCGGTCCTATTTTACATGATCACCCAGGGCTTAAGATTCAACCAGGAATTTCCTGCAATTCAGCGCCATTTCTCTCATTAATATTCCTTGACCAAAAGTCTTAAACCACACTTACTCGGGCATTATTCAGAATCTTGATTTCCGAACGATCTTGTGGTCTTAAGAGTTTCACAAATTTCGATTATAAAATTCTAAAGTTATTCCATTGAAATTGTTCAAATTGGTAATTTTATGTTTAAACTTTGAAAGAAGAATTTTTCAAGAAATAAAGGAGGAAGTCTGGATTCCTACAAGAATTCAACCTCCTCCTTGCCTCAAGGAGTTATGTTATCCCAACATCTTTGGAATAAAATCTTTTCTATCACATACGGGTTGAGATGCAACTCATGTAATGACAGTTTCTTTGTTTATTTTCATTTTGGATAAATGCTTCTAGTGGAAAGCGTATCAACATCATATGGTAATTAGAAAGGAGTGGTTCTAGGAAATGAGATTATAATATTTTATATGATTTAGCTTTTTATCTTGACTAGTACGGCAGTTGTTCTTTTTAGTCATAACCTTTCGATAAAAAGGATAATCCTTTTTTTCAGAATCTCTCTCTCTCTCTCTCTCTCTCTCTCTCTCTCTCTCTCTCTCTCTCTCTCTCTCTCTCTCTCTCTCTCTCTATTTGCAAATGCTCTTACTCCTTTATTTACTAAAAAGGTGGCATATATTTGCACTAATTAATTATGAAAATTATGGGGTTATTTTTTCTAAAAGGAAAATAAACAAAATGAATTTTCAAAAATCTAACTCCTAACGATAATTTCTTTATTCTTGGCGGTATATCCCCCAAATAATCTATTCACTGTCAAACAAACAACCAAGCTTATGTTAAAAAATAAGTAATTGAAGTATTTTAATAAAAATTATCAAAATAAACACATTGAAGTAATATCTCAACAACTGACCCCATTAAAGTTATATTTCAACACTACCATTATTTATGACTTTTTTTTTTAGCTGATTTTTGTAAGCATTTTATTTTGCACTGAAGAAATGAGCAAATTATGTTTTCATGATGTGTATGAAAGCAAATATCTGTATTTACGTTATTCCATTCTAAAATCTACACAGGATAATTTCAGTTCTAGTTTTATCGTTTTATACCACAGAGAAAAACCTCCCTTGAAACGCATCGATGTAATTTCAAAATTTCCAAAAACAATGAAGCCATCACTTACATAAAATACCTCTGCACTGTTCTTCCCGAATTATCTATTCATTTCTAAATAATAAATGTAGTGATACAATATGAAAATTGAACAAAATATTATATGATTTACGAAACACAGGAAAATTATTTCCCTTTGGTTAGTGAGGTATTTCACCATCCTGATGAGAATTACAAATTAGGTTTTAATTTACTTTTGTTTACCTTTATGTTATTCATTCCATTTATTCAGTAATCAAACTTCCAGGAGATAAATAAAGTTATCGTGTTTCACTTTTAAATCATGCACCAAAGGACATTTGGAAAATCTCAAAGAGTATATTTCTGGAAGTATTTTTCACATTCGTTGTCAAATGACGTCAAACCTGTAACTGGTTGCAATGTGGTGATTAACAGGACTTATTCTTTCCTCAATGACGATATGTGGTACATTATTTTTTGCAATTTAACTAGAAACCAAACACCATTTTCTAGATTAAGCGTGATTAGAATATTATATTCTAAACTTTGGTCGTAGAATATTATATTGTAAACTTTGGTGCTACTATAGCATGAGGTCTACCACACTTTAGCGTGAGATCTACCTCCCGTTAGTACTATAGCGTGAGGTCTACTGCTGAATTATTCGTCTTTGATAGATAAAACACATTTCATACATTTGTTTAAGCAATAAACACTTAATTTGAACATATCTTAGTAATGACTTAAATAGATAATTGGATTTCTAGTTACATTAAAAAAAGGAATAAAGGTAAAAATAAATATGTTATCATATATTTCCATACATTTATTCTAGCGATACACTCTTCGTACATCAAACATGTTATCATATATTTCCATACATTTATTCTAGCTATACACTCTTCGTACATCAAACATATTATCATATATTTCCATACATTTATTCTAGCGATATACTCTTCGTACATCAAACAGGTTATCATATATTTCCATATTTTTATTCTAGCGATACACACTTCGTACATCTTCTAAGAATGGCACAAATAGATCATTGGAATTTTTTCTCATCACCGTCCAGCAAAAATGATCAAGATGAGACTGAAACAGCTGACGACTAACGCCTCGCATTAATCTCTTCAGAATCATCGTTTTAGCGGCCTACCACGTTCGCTCAATTGCCTGTGTGAGTGCTCCTGTCGCTGGATCCACATAATATTGCTGGTGGTTTACTGTAGAATGCTGATATCGATGATATCTCATAATAATAATAATAATAATAATAATAATTATAATAATAATAATAATAATAATAATAATAATAATAATAGTAATAAAAATAATAATAATAAAATTATAATATATATATATATATATATATATATATATATATATATATATATATATATATATATATATATATATATATATATATGTGTGTGTGTGTGTGTGTGTGTGTGTGTATGACATTAGCAAAATTATAAACAATCATGAACAATAATAGAAAAAGGGAGTCAAAATATTATATTGTAAATATTATTATATGATGCAATCTATTCAAAAGTAACATTACTCATCAAAATATAGCCTATCTTTAGATTAATTGCCTTAAATTTCATATTCCTTGAGAAAAGAACGTTTACAGGCACTATATTGTACAAATAAAATACAGCCATTACATTCAAATCAATATTGATTATCTAATTCATAAACAGTTGTTATGGAAATGAGGAATTTTGTATCTGAAACATGATCTTGGTTTCTTTTGTAAGGTAATTATTTCGTTTTTTTTATAAGAACTTAGTTTTTCCGGTTCCATTGAAAACATTCTCCCTAAACCGGAAACTTCTTTGCCATCACTGCCATTCTCTGGAATTCACTTTCCATTTTTTTCGGTTTGCTATAAAATCCATTCTCTTGAGAAACTGGTTTTCAGCATCGGTTTAGGCATTATTCTCTTTTGTCCTTTCTATCGGTCTATGCTTATTAATAGAAGTATACTAACAAATTTGAAAAGGTACCTCTTCTTACATTCGTTTAATGAGATATAACTCATGTTAATTAATGCATTGTGCTTTTATACACAATTCAATTTGATAACACCGGTAAAAATATTAAAAAAAAAATGAGGCAACAAAAATCTCGAGTAAGTGTAAGGCTTAGTGAAACCCAGTGCAATAATTTACCTCATTGAGGTTTCATCAGCAAATAAAAAAAGAAGGATAAGAAGAAGAGATGGAAAATCTACTTGGTATTTCTCCTGGCCAAAGGAAAATAATTTTCCTGTTTCGATTGACGCTTAGTTTACTTGTTTCATTTTCTTTGTATAAAGCCACATGGACCAATTTCCATTAAAGACATAATTCAAGAAGAGCAGTACGAGTATATTGTGTAAGTTACCAAAATCCATATTTCCATGGCCTCAGAGTTTCGGAACATTTCGAAATTATGTCGATACATTTGAAAGAAGGTTTATCCTCTCTCGACATATAACGATAAAATTGCACCAGACAAATATCTTGTGGAGATTTTAACCTGAAAAACGTAGACAGATATTCGCTATAATTCTTATTACCAATACATATAACTTGCTCATTTATAAAAGGGTGAAAAATTGCTGCTGAAAAAAAATCAAAGACAAAGGAAAAGTTAGAACTAATAGCTGTGTTGAATGAATATTATGATATGTGCTTCTGTGAAGGTCTGACGTCAGTGTTTGTTTTAATAATTTTTCTTTCAAAATTTTAATTAGTTATTTTTTTTTTTTTTTTAGGGAGAAGCAATATTTCAATATGACACAAGACTAGTGAGAGTGTTCAAACACTACATTTTTTATCTGGACCTTTGTTATGTTTTGTAGTTGTCCCCTCCACCACAAACCCCCCTCCCCTAAGTCTCTCTTAGATTACAAAATGGCTCATTGTGAAGAAAGTTAAATCGTTTTAACTATGAATTTAGTACTTCTTTTTGAAATAGCTCGAATTATAAGTATAAAAACAGAAGTTATTTAATTTAGACACTCAAAATTTTAGTAGGTAGTAGGTTGGCCAGGGCACCAGCCGCCCGTTGAGATACTACCACTAGAGAGGTATTGGATACTTTGACTGGCCAGACAGTATTACATTGGACCCCTCTCTCTAGTCACGGCTTATTTTTTCTTTGCCTACACTTACACAGAATAGTCTGGCCTATTCTTTACATATTCTCGTCTTTCCTCATACATCTGACAACAATGAGATACTTAACACTTCTTCACCCAAGGGGTTAATTACTGCACTGCAATTTGTTCAGTGTACTTTCCTCTTGGTAAGGGTAGAAGAGACTCTTTAGCTATGGTAAGCAGCTCTTCTAGGAGAAGGACACTCCAAAATTAAACCATTGTCCTCTAGTCTTGGGTAGTGCCATAGCCTCTGTACCATGGTCTTCCACTGTCTTGGGTTAGAGTTCTCTTGCTTGAGGGTACACTCGGGCACACTATTCTATCTTATTTTTTTTCTTCCTCTTGTTTTTTTGAAATGGTGTGTTGGGCAGGCTTAATAGAAGGGCCATGGATGCCTGGTGGTTTATCAAGAGATTGTCTTTTCCTTTTTCTGATTTTTTCTTCTCAAAACCATCCTTACTGTCCTCCCTTCAGTTGAAGTGGCTATCCTGGAGGGTATTTAGCCTTGCATGGTGTATCGGCTCCTCCATGTTGACCAGTTTTTCCGACTTTTTTACTATAGTCTATGGATATCATCAATCACTTTTATTATTATTCTGTACATATTGTTTTTGTTTTAATTCTTGTTAATCTAGTTTTTAAGTATGATGTCTCTTTTTTATTTCTATTAATTCTTATGCTGTCTGGAGACATTGAGCGAAATCCGGGACCAGTACGTCCTAGATTTCGTCAATGTCGTCTTCTGTATTGCAATATTCGTGGTCTTCATGCAAATATCCGAGACCTTACAGTTGCGTCCAGACAGTATGATATTCTTTTGTGCTCAGAAACTTTGGTTTCTAATATGAGGCACTCATCTGAGCTCCTTATAACTGGTTTTAAGAAGCCAATAATGCTGAAACGTGATTCCATTCCTAGGGCCAGGGGAATGGCGGTGTATATTAGGACCGAGTACCCTGCTTCTCATAAGTCCTGCTATCAATGTGGATGTCATGAGATTCAGGTAATAAAAGTTTGTGGCAGGCATAACAACTTTTATTTGTGTTCGATCTACCGGAATCCAGACATGGATGATTCTATCTTCGATTGTCTTCTTACCATTATGGCTAAGATACAAGAAGATGATAGAAAGGCTTCTTTTGTCTTTGTTGGTGATTTTAATGATCACCATAGGGAGTGGTTGAGTTCTATCTCTCCTACCGATCGCCATGGCTTAAGAGCTTTAGACTTTGCCTCTGAATCAGGCTATGAGCAAATCATAAATGAAGCTACTCACAGGTCTGGTAATTGCTTGGACCTCGTATACACTGACTCCCCTGGTGTTATAACTAGTAAGGTTGGTTCTCCAGTCGGGACTTCTGATCATGCCTTGATTTCATTATTAGTGAAGACTGAGCAGCCTGTCCCTGATATATCATATTCTTGTAAAATTTATATGAAATCCCAAGCAGACTGGAATGGGATTTTGCATGATCTTTTATGCTTGAATTGGTCACAATTATATAATAGTGTAGATCCTGTTGTCCCTTTGAATGAGAATCTAGTCAACATAATTGATAGGCGTATCCCTTCTCGTGTGCTAAGGTACCGAATGAAGGACAAACCGTGGTTCAATGATGATTGTAGACGTGCTTATTAGGAGAAGCAGGAGGCCTATCACCTTTGGAAGGGTAACAGATCAGATTTGACCTGGAACAACTATACTCAGCTTCGAGCTTTTGCTCAGAGAGTTTATGCCTCAACTGAAAAGGAGTACAATTTAATCATAAAAGAAACCCTCTCTGGTACAACTCAGGAACATAAATGGTGGTCTACCCTTAAATCTGCACTCTTTGGTGTAGATGCAACAGTTCCTCCTTTACTTAAAACAGATGGCTCAGTCACTCACTGTCCAAAGGAAAAGGCAACCCTTTTGGCTGATGTTTTTGACAGTAAACAGAGTAATGAAAAACTTGAACTTCCTCATTCCTGTTTTCCTGAGGCTAAACTAACTAGTTTAGCTTTTCGATCTCGTGAGATTAAAGCTCTGTTGGTGGACCTTGATGCTTATGGAGGTGTAGACCCTAATGGTATTTTTCCTTTGTTTTTTATAAAGACAGCAGATTTCTTAGCTCCAAAGTTATCTGCTATTTTACGCAAGTTAGCAAGAAGAGGAGCTTTTAGCACTAGTTGGAGAATTGGTAATGTTACTCCTCTATGTAAATGTGTTTGTGGTAGCTCAAGTCCCACTGATTACCGACCAATTTCCATAACTCCCATATTATCTAAAGTTTTTGAACGTCTTCTGGCAAAACGTCTTAATAGGTTTGCTGAAGGTAATCATCTATTCCCTAGTTTGCAATTTGGTTTTCGGAAAGGCCTTGGAGCATGTGATGCCCTTCTTACAATCTCCAATGCAGTACAGAAATCCCTTGATTGGGGTCGGGAAGTTCGTATGATTGGCCTTGATTTTAGTGCTGCCTTTGACCGTGTTAATCATGAGGCCCTTGTTTTCAAACTGAAACAGTTGGGAGTGGGTGGGTCGTTTCTTAGCATTATTATTGATTTTTTAAGTAGTAGATCACAAAGAGTTGTTGTTGATGGGCACCATAGTGAGTATAGGAATGTGATATCCGGTGTTCCACAGGGTAGTGTTCTTGGCCCATTACTTTTCATACTATATACACATGACATGTGGTTTGGCCTAGAAAATAAGCTTGTTGCATATGCAGATGATGCTACTCTCTTTGCATCAATTCCATCCCCTGAATGTAGATCTGGGGTTGGTGAATCCCTTAATAGAAATTTAGCTAAAATTAGTGCATGGTGCAAATTATGGGGTATGAAGTTGAATCCTAACAAAACTCAAAGTATGATTGTAAGTAGGTCAAGGACGGTGGCTCCTCAACATCCGGATCTCAGTATTGATAATGTTTCTTTAAATTTGTATGACTTTCAAAATTTTAGGTGTGATTCTTGACAGCAAATTTACTTTTGAGAAACATATAAGGTCTGTGTCTTCTTCAATTGCACAAAAAATTGGCTTATTGAGAAAGTCTTTTAAGATATTCGGTGATCAATCTATTCTGAAGAAGTGTTTTAATTCTTTTATTCTACCTTGTTTTGAGTATTGTTCTCCTGTCTGGTCTTCAGCTGCTGATTCTCATCTTAATTTGTTGGACAGAAACTTACGGTCTATTAAATTTCTTATTCCTGATCTAGATATTAATCTCTGGCACCGTCGATCAATTAGTTCATTATGCATGTTGCATAAGATTTTTCATAACTCTGACCATCCTTTACATTCAGATCTCCCTGGACAATTCTATCCTGTTCGTAATACTAGGCAGGCAGTTAATTCTAATAGCCAGGCCTTCTCCATCATAAGACTCAATACTACGCAGTACTCTAGAAGTTTTATTCCAGCTGTTACCAAGTTGTGGAATGATCTTCCGAATCGGGTTGTTGAATCAGTAGAACTTCAAAAGTTCAAAGTTGGAGCAAATGCTTTTTTGTTGACCAGGCGGACATGAGTCTTTTTATAGTTTATATATGACATATTTGTTGTTGACGTTGTTAATAGTTTATATATGATATATCTCTTTTGACATTACTTTTTTTAGAATGATTTATTGTTAATTTGTTCTCTTCAGTTATTTATTTCCTTATTTCCTTTCCTCACTGGGCTATTTTTCCCTATTGGAGCCCCTGGGCTTATAGCATCTTGCTTTTCCAATTAGGGTTGTAGCTTGGATAGTAATAATGATAATAATAATAATTATGAATATGTCCAAATAACGTCTATTTTTCGACTATTATTTCATTAATAGTGAAATCAATGATGCAACAATCTTAATCCAATACTACAATCCAATTGAGGGATTCTTGGAGTGTTTTAAAGAAGGATTTATAAGTAAAAGTAATGAGAATTCCCTTACAATTATTCTAAATTAAATTTTTTTATTTTAGGAAAATTTTTCTCCAAACTTTCACAAATAAATACCCTTCCCCACCCAACCTCTTTCTTTCTTCCTCTTCCCGTAAACATCCATCTATTCTCAACCCTTAAAACCTAAACACTAGTCTCAGAATAAGAGGTGAGTGTCTTTAACAAATCATTCCTACCCGAGAGAAATAAGGCGACCATGAGTGGAACGTTTTTGTGAAAACATAGTTGGAATAAATTTCAAAACAAACTGAAAGGATCTCAAAGAGAATAAATTACAGTCGGCTGAAAGCACCTTGTCAGTGTTTATATGCAATGAGATTGTGTTTGCATATTTTACGTAGGTATTGAAGATCAAACGATAAACGAACATGTTGGAAATTGAATCCGTTTCATTTCTCAACACGAAAGAAGAAAATTTTACTTTTACTCGGACATAAAATTATCTATACGCGAATATTTCTCTTTAATATTTCGGAGACCTTCAACTCATAAAAATATCGCTTAAATAAAATAAAATCATTCCCAAACCATTTGATTTTATAGCCATTAAGAATAAGTTTGTAGATTTGGATATATTATGATGGCACTCAACATAAAACATTTGACAAATTTCTCGAAGAAAAAGCTTAAGAACTAGAACGAAACAAAATAGATAAACAAGGGACGATAGGTATTGGCAATTAAGCAATATGTAATAGTGCGGAGGTGGTTTGATTGTTTCGAAATGGCTGTGTTAGATATATGATATGAGTTTAACATGAGTTTCAGTAATTTCTTATGGATGAAAACTCTTTGGATTTTAATATGGAGCCAGTGCGATTACTTACACCCCTATGGGAATAGATGCAGAACTTCAGTAATCGTTTGGCAGACCCGAAATAGTTTCAAAATTACATTTTGGACAACTATATTTGTAAACAACGAAGGAGCGCATCAACTCCGGAGGGTGTCTTTGAACCTAAAAAGTTTGTCTATTTTCTAAGGGTTTTCGTGCTTCGAGGTCAAAAAAGGAACTAACCTCACTCCCCAAGAGTTTTGGAGGAAAATAAATTCTACATTTCTACGTTGTTGACGGCCTCTAATTCATTGATAAAAATAGGGAAGGGGTCCCCACAACAACACTCAATTCAGCGTGAATTGATCTATGGTCTGAATAATAATTTGTGTGTATATAAATACATACGTATATATATACATACAATAAATGCATAAATATATATATATATATATATATATATATATATATATATATATATATATATATATATATATATATATATGTGTGTGTGTGTGTGTGTGTGTATATATATATATATATATATATATATATATATATATATATATATATATATATATATATATATATATATATATATATATATATATATAAAGGCTGGAAAAACTGGAGTTAATCAAATTACAGTGAATACATTAGGATAAATTCAATTACAGTTCTCTTACAAGGTATGAATAAATACCAGTAGTTTCCATGAAAGCAAGTTAATCCCATCAGTAAATATACAGTCAAGCATAACATTTTTGTTTGAGGCAAAAACAAAAAAACAAAAACACCCAATACTCACAATGACGTTAATAAAAAAATAATAAAATATATATGTATATAAAAATACTCATAGCTGACTAAAGGAACACTTTTCTGGTTTCATAAAAAGGAGGCTTTTCTCTCAATCCCCAGCAAAGCCCATTTGAAAAAAGCTTCCGTTTGCAAACTTTGCAGACCTAAGGACATGTAAATATTCCTCAAATGCTGCATGAAAGTCCTGCAAGCTTTATTCTACTCCCACTGAAGAGGAACACCAAAGATTCCATCCTAACATATATATTCTATTTTCCTTTCGCAAAATAATGCTTTGCCCTTTACTATTAACCGGAGAGAAAAATCTTTCCCTTGAGGCGATCTGGCGAAGAAAGTAAAGTCTTCCTACTCCCGGGTGTGACGGAAAGACTAGAAAGTGTTCAGTTCATTCGATATGAAAAAAAAAAATAACCTTTTGTTTCTTTTGAAAAGTAAAATATATTCAAGTTCTTTGCACAGCGTCGTATTGCAAGTCTCAAAAAACAAAATTTCAATGTTTTCAATATCAATTTATTTTATACGAGATTTTATTTTTCTCTGCTAAAAACTCTATTGAAAGACTTGCACCCGTCGAGACCCTACAACTGGCCAGACAGGACTACTTAGAATCCCAGACGTAATTTAACTGCTGCTAATCTTAATTACACTTCCCTAGCTAATCAGAACCAAATAGTTTTAGTCGGAATTCACTATTGGTATATCAGTCTCCTATAAAAAGGAAAATAAATTTTTAGTAAATGGGACACGATTTGAGTTCACTGAAGTCTACTGAAATTTATGTTTTGTCTTAATCATGTATTAGATATTAATGTATCTAAATATCAGAAGTTATTTTCAAGACTACTATGATGTATAAAATATAATATCATATGTTTAATATATTGAATTTGTTATATTATGATGGCCATGAAAAAACTATAAAATAATTTAATCTCAACAGCTTTGGGATTTCAAAAATAATAGAACATTTTTGTCTCTGAAAGAGAGTGAATCCTATTAGGAATATGTGTCCCAGAATTTACTTGTGAAGGTAATTGAAAGATTTAATCCCTTTTTATTTACAATATTTCATAAGTAGATAAGAGAACATAAATTCTTGAACTCGTGAGCCCACACAAGTATTAACAATTGAATAACCAGGTGACCCAAGTGTTCAGGGAACTAAATTATTAAGCATTTGAATTATAGTGGTTTGTTCTGTACCTGTAAAATTTACCTCTCTCTCTCTCTCTCTCTCTCTCTCTCTCTCTCTCTCTCTCTCTCTCTCTCTCTCTCTCTCTCTCTCTCTCTCTCTCTCTCTCTGATATATATATATATATATATATATATATATATATATATATATATATATATTATATATATATATATATATATATATATATATATATATATATATATATATATATATATGTGTGTGTGTATATATGTATATATGTATACATATATATATATATATATATATATATATATATATATATATATATATATATATGTATATGTATATATATATGATATATTTGTATATATATATATATATATATATATATATATATATATATACATATATATATATATATATATATATATATATATATATACATATATATATATATATATATATATATATATATATATATATATATATATACAGTACAGTATATATATATATATATATATATATATATATATGTATATATATATATATATACATGTATATATATATATATATATATATATATATATATATATATATATATATATATATATATGTATATATA
>NC_090741.1:80055562-80060562 GCF_036898095.1 Palaemon carinicauda | reverse complement strand
ATATATATATATATATATATATATGTATGACATTAGCAAAATTATAAACAATCATGAACAATAATAGAAAAAGGGAGTCAAAATATTATATTGTAAATATTATTATATGATGCAATCTATTCAAAAGTAACATTACTCATCAAAATATAGCCTATCTTTAGATTAATTACCTTAAATTTCATATTCCTTGAGAAAAGAACGTTTACAGGCACTATAATGTACAAATAAAATACAGCCATTACATTCAAATCAATATTGATTATCTAATTCATAAACAGTTGTTATGGAAATGAGGAATTTTGTATCTGAAACATGATCTTGGTTTCTTTTGTAAGGTAATTATTTCGTTTTCTTATAAGAACTTAATTTTTTCGGTTCCATTGAAAACATTCTCCCTAAACCGGAAACTTCTTTGCCATCACTGCCATTCTCTGGAATTCACTTTCCATTTTTTTCTGTTTGCTATAAAATCCATTCTCTTGAGAAACTGGTTTTCAGCATCGGTATAGGCATTATTCTCTTTTGTCCTTTCTATCGGTCTATGCTTATTAATAGAAGTATACTAACAAATTTGAAAAGGTACCTCTTCTTACAATCGTTTAATGAGATATAACTCATGTTAATTAATGCATTGTGCTTTTATACACAATTCAATTTGATAACACCGGTAAAAATATTAAAAAAAAAATGAGGCAACAAAAATCTCGAGTAAGTGTAAGGCTTAGTGAAACCCAGTGCAATAATTTACCTCATTGAGGTTTCATCAGCAAATAAAAAAAGAAGGATAAGAAGAAGAGATGGAAAATCTACTTGGTATTTCTCCTGGCCAAAGGAAAATAATTTTCCTGTTTCGATTGACGCTTAGTTTACTTGTTTCATTTTCTTTGTGTAAAGCCACATGGACCAATTTCCATTAAAGACATAATTCAAGAAGAGCAGTACGAGTATATTGTGTAAGTTACCAAAATCCATATTTCCATGGCCTCAGAGTTTCGGAACATTTCGAAATTATGTCGATACATTTGAAAGAAGGTTTATCCTCTCTCGACATATAACGATAAAATTGCACCAGACAAATATCTTGTGGAGATTTTAACCTGAAAAACGTAGACAGATATTCGCTATAATTCTTATTACCAATACATATAACTTGCTCATTTATAAAAGGGTGAAAAATTGCTGCTGAAAAAAAATCAAAGACAAAGGAAAAGTTAGAACTAATAGCTGTGTTGAATGAATATTATGATATGTGCTGCTGTGAAGGTCTGACGTCAGTGTTTGTTTTAATAATTTTTCTTTCAAAATTTTAATTAGTTATTTTTTTTTTTTTTTTTTTAGGGAGAAGCAATATTTCAATATGACACAAGACTAGTGAGAGTGTTCAAACACTACATTTTTTATCTGGACCTTTGTTATGTTTTGTAGTTGTCCCCTCCACCACAAACCCCCCTCCCCTAAGTCTCTCTTAGATTACAAAATGGCTCATTGTGAAGAAAGTTAAATCGTTTTAACTATGAATTTAGTACTTCTTTTTGAAATAGCTCGAATTATAAGTATAAAAACAGAAGTTATTTAATTTAGACACTCGAAATTATGAATATGTCCAAATAACGTCTATTTTTCGACTATTATTTCATTAATAGTGAAATCAATGATGCAACAATCTTAAATCAATAATACAATCCAATTAAGGGCTTCTTGGAGTGTTTTAAAGAAGGATTTATAAGTAAAAGTAATGAAAATTCCCTTAAAATTATTTTAAATAGTGAAATCAATGATGCAACAATCTTAAACCAATACTACAATCCAATTAAGGGCTTCTTGGAGTGTTTTAAAGAAGGATTCATAAGTAAAAGTAATGAAAATTCCCTTACAATTATTCTAAATTAAATTTTTTTATTTTAGGAAAATTTTTCTTTAAACTTTCACAAATAAATACCCTACCCCACCCAACCTCTTTCTTTCATCCTCTTCCCGTAAATATCCATCTATTCTCAACCCTTAAAACCTAAACTCTAGTCTCAGAATAAGAGGTGAGTGTCTTTAACATATCACTCCTACCTGAGAGAAATAAGGCGACCATGAGTGGAACGTTTTTGTGAAAACATAGTTAGAATAAATTTCAAAACAAACTGAAAGGATCTCAAAGAGAATAAATTACAGTTGGCTGAAAGCACCTTGTCAGTGTTTATATGCAATGAGATTGTGTTTGCATATTTTACGTAGGTATTGAAGATCAAACGATAAACGAACATGTTGGAAATTGAATCCGTTTCATTTCTCAACACGAAAGAAGAAAATTTTACTTTTACTCGGACATAAAATTATCTATACGCGAATATTTCTCTTTAATATTTCGGAGACCTTCAACTCATAAAAATATCGCTTAAATAAAATAAAATCATTCCCAAACCATTTGATTTTATAGCCATTAAGAATAAGTTTGTAAATTTGGATATATTCTGATGGGACTCAACATAAAACATTTGACAAATTTCTCGAAGAAAAAGCTTAAGAACTAGAATGAAACAAAATAGATAAACAAGGGACGATAGGTATTGGCAATTAAGCAATATGTAATAGTGCGGAGGTGGTTTGATTGTTTCGAAATGGCTGTGTTAGATATATGATATGAGTTTAACATGAGTTTCAGTAATTTCTTAAGGATGAAAATTCTTTGGATTTTATTATGGAGCCAGTGCGATTACTTACACCCCTATGGGAATAGATGCAGAACTTCAGTAATCGTTTGGCAGACCCGAAATAGTTTCCAAAATTACATTTTGGACAACTATACTTGTAAACAACGAAGGAGCGCATCAACTCCGGGAAGGTGTCTTTGAACCTAAAAAGTTTGTCTATTTTCTAAGGGTTTTCGTGCTTCGAGGTCAAAAAAGGAACTAACCTCACTCCACAAGAGTTTTGGAGGAAAATAAATTCTACATTTCTACGTTGTTGACGGCCTCTAATTCATTGATAAAAATAGGGAAGGGGTCCCCACAACAACACTCAATTCAGCGTGAATTGATCTATGGCCTGAATAATAATTTGTGTGTATATGAATATATACATATGTATATACATACATACGTATATATATACATACAATATATATATATATATATATATATATATATATATATATATATATATATATATATATATATATATACATATATAATATATATATATATATATATATATATATATATATATATATATATATATATATAAAGGCTGGAAAAACTGGAGTTAATCAAATTACAGTGAATACATTAGGATAAATTCAATTACAGTTCTCTTACAAGGTATGAATAAATACCAGTAGTTTCCATGAAAGCAAGTTAATCCCATCAGTAAATATACAGTCAATCATAACATTTTTGTTTGAGGCAAAAAAAAAAAAAACACCCAATACACACAATGACGTTAATAAAAAAAATAATAAAATATATATGTATATAAAAATACTCATAGCTGACTAAAGGAACACTTTTCTGGTTTCATAAAAAGGAGGCTTTTCTCTCAATCCCCAGCAAAGCCCATTTGAAAAAAGCTTCCGTTTGCAAACTTTGCAGACCTAAGAACATGTAAATATTCCTCAAATGCTGCATGAAAGTCTTGCAAGCTTTATTCTACTCCCACTGAAGGGGAACACCAAAGATTCCATCCTAACATATATATTCTATTTTCCTTTTGCAAAATAATGCTTTGCCCTTTACTATTAACCGGAGAGAAAAATCTTTTCCTTGAGGCGATCTGGCGAAGAAAGTAAAGTCTTCCTACTCCCGGGTGTGACGGAAAGACTAGAAAGTGTTCAGTTCATTCGATATGAAAAATAAAATAACCTTTTGTTTCTTTTGAAAAGTAAAATATATTCAAGTTCTTTGCACAGCGTCGTATTGCAAGTCTCAAAAAACAAAATTTCAATGTTTTCATACTAGATTTTATTTTTCTCTGCTAAAAACTCTATTGAAAGACTTGCACCCGTCGAGACCCTACAACTGGCCAGACAGGAATACTTAGAATCCCAGACGTTATTTAACTGCTGCTAATCTTAATTACACTTCTCTAGCTAATCAGAACCAAATAGTTTTAGTCGGAATTCCCTATTGGTATATCAGTCTCCTATAAAAAGGAAAATAAATTTCTAGTAAATGGGACACGATTTGAGTTCACTGAAGTCTACTGAAATTTATGTTTTGTCTTAATCATGTATTAGATATAAATGTATATAAATATCAGAAGTTATTTTCAAGACTACTATGATGTATAAAATATAATATCATATGTTTAATATAATGAATTTGTTATATTATGATGGCCATGAAAAAACTATAAAATAATTTAATCTCAACAGCTTTGGGATTTCAAAAATAATAGAACATTTTTGTCTCTGAAATAGAGTGAATCCTATTAGGAATATGTGTCCCAGAATTTACTTGTGAAGGTAATTGAAAGATTTAATCCCTTTTTATTTACAATATTACATAAGTAGATAAGAGAACATAAATTCTTGAACTCGTGAGCCCACACAAGTATTAACAATTGAATAACCAGGTGACCCAATTGTTCAGTGAACTAAATTATTAAGCATTTGAATTATAGTGGTTTGCTCTGTACCTGTAAAATTTACCCCTCTCTCTCTCTCTCTCTCTCTCTCTCTCTCTCTCTCTCTCTCTCTCTCTCTCTCTCTGTTATATATATATATATATATATATATATATATATATATATATATATATATATATATATATATATGTGTGTATATATGTATATATGTATATATATATATATATATATATATATATATATATATATATATATACATATATATATATATATATATATATATATATATATATATATATATATATATATATATATATATATATATATATTTATATGTATATATGTATATGTATATATATATATATATATATATATATATATATATATATATATATATATATAAATATATATATATATATATATATATG
>NC_090741.1:80013062-80050562 GCF_036898095.1 Palaemon carinicauda | reverse complement strand
TTGCCTTTATAACGGAGAATCTTTTTTTAATATGACATGATAGGCAATTTATATCTTTATTTGGAATTGACTGGAAGAAATTAAAATAGAAAATTATTATGAAATAAATTCCTTTATTTTGGTTAATAAAAATTTTGAAACAATGACCTCAACTGTATAATGGAGCATAGTTATTAACTGAAAGGGAAGCTAAAGCAATGTGAGAATTTCAAATATTATCGTCCTCAAAAGACCAAATAGGTTGTAGGTTTGCCAGGGCACTAGCCACCCATTTAGTTACTACCGTTAGAAAGTTATTGGGCCTTTGACTCGTCAGACAGTACTACATTGGATCCTTCTCTCTGGTTACAGTTCACTTTCCCTTGTCTATACATACAGTGAATAGTCTGGCCTATTCTTTACAGATTCTCTTCAGTCCTCATACACCTGACAGATTACCAAACAATTCTTCACCCAAGGGGTTAACAACTGTACTGTCGATTTTTATTCACACTCGGTTGATTCTTAAACAAGTGAATGCATAAATAAATGAGTAGTCGCATGTATAAATTTTTTTTTTTTTTTTTTTTTTTGGGGGGGGGGGAAAGACTTATTTACAATGAATCCTCCAACACAATTTCTTGATGTATCGATTACATTGCTTCACTTCCTACCAAGTTCTTTATCCAAATTGAAGCACTTAAAATTTTATGGGCCGGATCTTGAATGGCAGAGGCAAGGGGCAGTGACATGCCTTATCAAGCAGGACAATGCATGGCAATGACCTAGACCTAGAGACTGATCAGCGCCCAAGCCCTCTCTTCACGCAAGCTAGGACCAAGGAGGGCTAGGCAATGGCAGCTGATAACTCAACATACAGACCTATATGCTCCCCCAAATCCACCCTCATTCTTAGCTCCCAAAGATGGACAGGTTACAGCGACCAAAGAAACTAACGAATTTGAACGGAACTCGAACCCCAGTCTGGCGATCACCAGGCAAGCACGTTACCCACAGGCCACCACAACCAAGAAGAATTAAGAGAAGAATAAAACGACAAATAACAAATGAAAATACTAGAAATAATAGAAAACTTCATACATTTTGAAACCTTTTCTTTGAGGGTCTGGAATAGATGGAAAGACTTAATTTGCGTTTGTTACAAAATTTAAAAGCTTTAATGGAAAAGCAGTTTTTAATAGAGGATATTTTTAAGTAGAATACAAAACTTCCTCTGTTTTATTCATGGCTTTTCATGTTCTTAAAAATAGTTCTTAAATATATCTCTGAAAAATTGAAGTAAATACAGAGATATTACTCAGTAAATATGACGAGAGCATAAAAAGCTACGTTTTTTCTCTTTTTTTTTTGCATCTAAAGTATTGGGGATGAAGAAGATATGGCTTATGTCATATATCTGAATAATAAAGAATAAATCGTTTGTAGTGAGCGAAAAGTTCTGAAAAAAACAAATATGATCATTTATCAATTTTTTTTTCAGAGAAAATCTAAAAATAAATGTCTTAGAGAGAGAGAGAGAGAGAGAGAGAGAGAGAGAGAGAGAGAGAGAGAGAGAGAGAGAGAGAGAGAGAGAGAGATTAATTTTAATTTGACAAGTATCTTCTCTCCCTTCCTCTTCTCTCTTCTCAGTCCTCCCATCCTCTCCCTCTTCCTGTTCTTATCCTTTTCCCCAATCGGGAATCTCATAATAAAGAAGCGATATAAACGATTAGATATTTTGACCAATTGATAGGCGAAGTTATTAATATATTTAATATATTTACCCGTTTTATTATTATTATTACAGTATTCATATCAGATTCAAAAATATTCATGTCAGAATTAATAGCATCCATGTCATTTTTATGAATATTCATGTCTGAATGAAGTGTTCACGTCAGGTTTACCAGTAACCATGTCAGAATTAATTATTATAGTCCGAATGAATATAATTCATGACATAATTAACAGTATGTCAGAATTAGGAGTATCCATGTCAGAATTAACAATACCCATGTCAGAATTATAACTATTCATGTCAGAATTAACAGAATTAATTTTATAATTAACAGTATCCATGTCAGAATTAATAGCATCTATGTAAATACTAACTTTTAAAATTTATTTTTTTCTTGTTAAGTCCCCTCATAGATTTACTCAGGCTTAATTAATAATACCACCATTTCCTTTCCTGTTTTTGTAACTGTATGATATATATTTGAAAGGGAAGTAATTTTTAGAATATCTGAATGTACAATAAATGAAGACCATTATATATTTATATATTCAATTGTGATGAAGTTGGATGCGTTTGTCTGATAATAAAAGGAGTCTATATTTTAAGGGATTGAGACCACAAATACAGAATATCAGTTGAATTGTTGAAAAAGAATGCAAATAATATACTAAAATTATTAGAATTTCTTAAGAATAATTATTTCAGCTGATGCGTAAAATGTATAGATGTCAATAAAGGAAATTATATTAGTTGAGCATTCTGTAAGGCAATACATATTTATATAATAATGATTCTAGCAATGGTAATGATAATGGATATGATAATAGTGATTATAATAATAATGATGATAATAGTATTCACAATGTTAACTGCCCCATAATATTTGCCATATGATAATGATTCTAGTACTAGTAAGGATAATGGATATGATAATAGTTATTATAAAAATAATAATGATGATAATGGGATTCACAATTTTAACGGTCTCTTAATATTTGTCATATGGTAATGTTTCTAGTACTCGTAATGATAATGGATATGATAATAGTGATTATAATAATAATAATGATGATAGTGGGATTCACAATGTTAACGGTCCCCTAATATTTGCCAATTGTCTTTAATGATATTTTTTATTTTATTCAACAGACTCTCAACCATACTTACAGATAATAAAAGACAGCACTTTATCCAAAGATAAAAAAGGTGTTTACTTTCTTTACACCTAAACACATAATACAAAGTTGTAAGATATTGAATTGAGAAGTTTATGACTTTGTGATCCTTCTCCATTTCATTCAAAATCATTGTTCTTCATCGATCTCTCTAACCTGGAACGAGGGCCAACCTTCTTTATAGTGTACCAACCGTGTGTCACACAATTGTACATTATTCAACACCCAACGTGTGCAGATGAGGGAGTGGATCGTAGCATTGCTCTCACTGGGCGTGATACTGGATCAAAGACGGTTGAGCCTCTACCAGAATATTACACGGATGTACGTCCTGTTGCTTCTTCTGTCAAAGGGCAAATGATCCCAGCTACTTCTGTGACCTCTCTTAGACGCCACAACTGTGAGCAGCACATAGAAGATGAGTATATGTGGCTGGAGAACACGAGAAGTGTTCTCAAAGATGATGTTGAGGCCTGTGAAAACACATCATGGGCTGCATACCATGCAAGGCACCAAGATCCAAAGCAACCAGTCATCACACCAACGTCCCTGCTTCCCTTGTTCCAGGAGAGTGCTCACACTGTGGCAATGATCAGACACTCTATTGATGTAGTCAGGAGTGCAGTTAAACATCTCAACCCAGGCCAAACTCCAGTTCTGACTTGCGACCAGCCACTATTCACTCTAGCAAAACAGATCCAGTGGAAGTGGCCAAACACATATGGAGAAGACCAACTGGTGGTGATGTTTGGGGGGTTGCATATTGAGATGACGGCACTGAAGACCCTGGGTGACTGGTTGCAGGGAAGTGGGTGGACCCAAGCACTGGTACAAGCAGAGATCACAACTGAAGGAATAGCAGACTCATTTCTTCGAGCAGCTCACGTCACACGCACCAGAAGAGCACACCAAGTCACAGCGGCTGCGTTGTATAATCTCCAACGGCGTGCCTATGACAAGTACAGCACCACCAATACAGAAGATGATGAGCACCCTGAAAGCTTCGAAGACTGGTGCAGTCAAAGAGAACAGAGTTATTCGCAGTTTCAGTACTGGTCAACAGTCTTGGCACTGGAGCTGTCCACTCTGATCTATGTGCGATCTCTGAGAGAAGCCAATTTTAGCATGTACGTGGATGCTCTGACAGAACTGGCTCCGTGGTTCTTCGCACTAGACCACACGAACTATGCCCGATGGATACCAGTGCATCTATGGGACATGGCAGAACTGGCAAACAAACATCCAGACGTCTTCACAGAGTTTAGCAAGGGACACTTCACAGTCCAGAAGACCAAGAGGATCTTTTCAGCAATCCCTCTTGACCAAGGACATGAGCAGAACAACGCGTATGTCAAGGGTGATGGAGGAGCCATCGGCCTCACAGACAATCCAACTGCACTGAGGCGCTGGATGGTTGCCGGACCGGAGGTTGCTAGAGTGATTGTGGAATTTGACGACTTCAATCTGCATCCACACGATCAAGAGGAGACACGTCACCACGAAGAGACACCAAGTGTGCAGAACACTTTTGCCAGAGATGTGCGCTCACTCGTGGCCGTCATTGAAGAGCTGGGCAACCCTTTCGAGGAGGACAGTCAGGACTTGCTGGTGCTCGACACAAAGGAGATCGCAGACCCTGCAGTCATAGAAACAGTCCGTAACGCCAAGCAGATTGGCCAAGACCAGTTTGAAGCATTCTCAAAGGAATGCATCGTGGACAGAACCAAGTCCATTGAGGTGGCAATCCACCGGAACAAGCTACCACTGTTTGCGACCAAGAGAGGACCCAATATACCCAAAGGAAAAGAACAGGTCAAATCTCTGAAGAATGATGTTGCGCTCTTCGCACGATTATATATCGGCTGCCAGACCCGTGATGGGAATCTAGAAGAGTTCTTCAGGCATGAAAATCAGCAATGCCCTCCAGCTTTATCTGACGGAGGGAGACTGTACCTAGGGAGCAAGAGTGACTTGCTGGTGTGCCTTGAAGGCCATGCTGAGCCTCAGTTTGAAGCTCCTACTGTCACTGCTGTTGTCCTCGATGGAGCAGTAATCGTACAGATGTTGAAGCCGGGTACTGCCAACACGTTCGAGGAATATGCACAGCAAGTGTTCATCCCATACGTTGTACAACGTTTCCAACATGTATCACGTCTTGAACTTGTGTGGGACAGCTACAGAGCAGATTCCCTGAAGGCATCAACCAGAGAACAGCGTGGAAAGGGAGTACGTCGGCGTGTTGTCGACTCAGCAGTCATACCAGGAAATTGGCAAAGTTTCCTGCGAGTTGATAGCAACAAAGTGGAGCTCTTCAGCTACCTCTCCACCATGCTTGCAGAGTCCTTTCAAGAAGAAGGCAAGGAACTGGTCGTCACTGATGGGGAGCAGGTGATCTGTGTTCCACAGCAAGAGGATGTCAACTCACTCGCACCATGCAACCAAGAAGAGGCAGACACCCGCATGATGCTACATGTAGCACATGCTGCACAACATGGTCACCACCAGATACAGGTTCGAACAGTAGACAGTGACGTCGTGGTCCTAGCAGTGATGGTAGTCCAGAAACTACCAGCTGGAGACGAACTCTGGGTAGCCTTTGGGACAGGCAAGAACTACCGCTACATTGCAGCCCATGAAATAGCTTCCTCCCTTGGTCCAGAGAAGGCATGTGCTCTTCCAATGTTTCATGCCATCACAGGGTGTGATACTGTGTCAGCCTTCGTCGGACATGGGAAGAAATCTGCCTGGGTAACATGGAACACGCTGCCAGAACTCACTGATGCCCTGCTGAGTCTGGCAAATGCACCCACAAGCATCCAAGAGGATACAATGCATGTCATCGAGAGGTTTGTCATACTCCTGTATGACCGCACAAGCAAATGCAAGGACGTCAACAAGGCGAGAAAGCAGCTCTTTGCAAAGACGAACTCTGTTCAGAACATCCCGCCAACCTACGCTGCTCTGGAGCAGCATGTGAAGAGATCTGCCCTTCAGGGTGGTCATGTCTGGGGCCAGGCATTGGTACCAACGCCCGTGCTCCCTCCACCAACAGACTGGGGCTGGCATCGGAGTGATGATGGGCTCTACACACCACTCTGGACCACACTCCCTGAGGCATCCAAGGCCTGCTATGAGCTGGTGTCTTGCGGATGCAAGAAAGGCTGCAAAAACCGCTGCAAGTGCAAGAACGCTTCACTGCAATGCACTGGTCTATGTTTCTGTGAAGGCGAATGCCAGTAGATTGGGACAGAAAACTTGCTAACCAACATTATGATCTGTAGACATTCATAATTCTGGTGACCAGATTTGAAAAGTTCGGAATCATAATTAACATAGTGTGGCAAAATCTACGTTATTGTATTACATGTACGTACTGCAGGATTACACAAGTACTGTGCCTAGAGACTGAGCTTTTGGTCGACTATATAACTACAATCTGACCATACTGTAAACTTCCCGTACTCTGTGTATTATTTTGACTAGCAATTTTGCCAGCAATTTGAAATAAAAAAGCAACTTGAGCAATTAAAGTGTGTTCTTGAAATCAGGTACTGGTTATTAGAGGTATTATGTCATTGAGTATTGAAATCTTCATCAAATGTCCACTTTTTCCACAAAATGGCGGCCAGTTTGGGGGCCATTTTTGAGAAGATTCATCTAAATATCTGTTAAACATTTATTGATGTTAATTCTGATGTAAAAAAAGGGAATTTTGGCCCATCTAGCACCAAACTAACGACACATAATGAAGTCTATGTAATGACGCTAATGTTAAATGGCGGCCATTTTGAACAATGGCCGCCATATCTTCCTAAGGGCTAATCTTGAATGCCTCCATATCCAAAAATGTTTAGAATATATTAATCTACATGTGTGCCAATTTTGGTGCTTTTAGACCAATTTGAACAATTGGTCTGCTATGCCGCTGTACTATTTTGCATATATTATGCTTGTATCTTCGCTCTTCCCTCGCACTAAACGAACATGAAAATTCATGTCTGCTGTTTCCTCTGTAATGTGACGAGCCGAGAGAAGGGTTGTGAACTCAAAGGCAGGATGCAATCAACTGAGTTCACAACCCTTCTCTCGGCTCGTCACATTGGTCACCCATTCTCTTTGGTCACTCCGAGGTCACCAATGTGACGAGCCGAGAGAAGGGTTGTGAACTCAGTTGATTGCATCCTGCCCTTGAGTTCACAACCCTTCTCTCGGCTCGTCACAATAGTAACCCTTTTCCTTAATAGTACTTTCTAGTTATCTAGCCAGCCATTCGTTGTTCCCCTCTCTTCTCCTATTCCGCCGATACTTCCCTCACATCTATCCTATTTGATACAGTTGTTATTCTTTCCTCTAGTCCTCCCTCAATTCCAAGAGCATCAGATACATGGGTCACTTGACTCTCTCGATATTTATTAGATGTTTAGGTGATCTCCTTTACTGGTCCCTCTGAAACAGCAAAGGAAGTTTGTTTTTCTTTTAATTGGAAAGGAGCTGGAATAAAATTATATGGGAATGTTTATAAAAAAAAGGGGGGTTGCGATGTTTAAGGATCATTTATTAGTGCAGGATTATTATCACTTGACTTCTTGTATTTACGTACTAAGAATTATAGTCAGGTCTTCTTATCTTGAGGTTTTCTTTCAAGAGATTATTGCTGTAATATATTTCCTTTCATATTATAACAGAAATTTGATGAACTGGAAGTTATTACTTTGATCATATATATTCTTTTAACTTTATTGGAAGTTATTGAGTTACGATAATTGGAAGTATAATTTTTCATATATGTACATAATGAGAATTCAGATTTGAATAGTACATATTTCGCTCTTGACTTACCAAACTAAGAATGATAAAAAAATAGATCAGGCCTTCAGCAACGTTATTATTATTATTATTATTATTATTATTATTATTATTATTATTATTATTATTATTATTATTGTTATTATCGATAATAATGATATTAATTAAATTATCATTATTACTATTATTATTACTATTGTTGTTATTGTTGTTGTTGTTGTTGTTGTTATTGAGGATAATGATGATATTAATAGAATTAATACTGTTATTACTATTATTATATAATCCCGGGACTCCTATAGCAGAATATTGTCAAGTTACACATCTTTTGATAAAGTATATTGTTCACAAATATTTTATTGACGGGCAATTACGGAGATTTTATATTCTCTCTCTCTCTCTCTCTCTCTCTCTCTCTCTCTCTCTCTCTCTCTCTCTCTCTCTCTCCTCTCTCTCTCTCTCTCTCTCTCTCTCTCTCTTTGTTTTTAATCTCATATGGTAGTATTCTACTGTGGATATTAGATGCAAATATTGTATGATTTCCGATGATAGAGTCTTCGTGAATTAGGGTTGAATCTTGTATTAAATATAGGAATTTTATATAAAAAAGAAGAAAATCTTGTAAACTAGAAGACTAAGACCTAAGTCGAAAATATCTAGACACATTTCCCAATGAATTATTATTATTATCAGCCATTGAGTCTTTGGTAGAGCATGAAGGAGAAAAACAAGAAATATATGTCTCCCCTTTCCCTTACCCTTCCCGCTTCCCATTTCCAATCCCTCTTCTCCTTCCCACGTCCCCTTCCCCTTCCCTTTATCAGCAATAGTATCTTCTAGTCACTCCTCTGCCTCCTCCTCACCCAACCTATTCCATCTTTTCCCTTTCTTTTTTTCTTCCTCAGCGTATCAGATTCGAGAATCTCTTAAATCCTGGATATTCATGAGATGCTGAGGGAAGGTCCCAAACAGACGTCGCTTAAACTGCCAAGGTAATTTTTTTTAAGGGAGATTAGCTGGTTTATATATAAAGGGACTGCAAATATTTGTAATAATGAGGTGTTTTGTTATCTATCATTATCGCTTGCGCTGTATTTTACATTTATTTTTTGGTTATTTAATTGTTGCAAGAGTAAGATGGATGCCTGCTATGGTATTAAGTGAAGTATTTCGTTTAATCTTATCCTGGGATTACCCTTAGTATACTGAGAAAAATCAATTTTTATACATGTAAATCAATTGGACACAACATTGTTCTTTCGTGATTTATGAAGCTATCGCAAGAAAAATACTCTGGAGTCCGAATTTTATGGGTAAAAGTTTATGCACAAGGTCATGTATAGTCATTTTTTTTTAGTGAGGCAGATTTGCACCGACTCGCAGGGGTGCCCTTTTAGGTTGGATATATTCCCTGATAGCTGATTGGTCGGAAGTATTTTTGTCCGGATACTTCCGACCAGTCAGCGCTCAGGAAACTTTTTCTAGCTAAAAGGGCACCCCTGCGAGTAGGTACAAATATGCCTCACTAAAAAAAAGTTGACTATAGTTATTCTACTTTCTCACCACTCTCTCTCTCTCTCTCTCTCTCTCTCTCTCTCTCTCTCTCTCTCTCTGTATGAACATGTATTTGTATTTATGTATGTCTAACTAGGCAATAAAACTCACATGTCCTTATTTTTACGTTAACTAAATCTGATCCATTTCAAAGCTTCTTGCTTAAGGGACTTGGCCTGTACTACTAATGTTTATAACATTTTAATTGTAACAAAGGCCAATAAAGATATAAATACTTCTCTCTCTCTCTCTCTCTCTCTCTCTCTCTCTCTCTCTCTCTCTCTCTCTCTCTCTCTCTCTCTCTCTCTAATATTAAAAATAAGTTTCATACTCTCAATGTACTTTTTCAATCATTTCTCAACTTATTATATCTATTATCTCTATTTTGCATGCAGATGGATTATGGATAAAATTCCATTAATTTAGCTTTTATCTTTAGATCAGTCTCGAATTTAGTTCTGTTCATGGATCAGCTTTCTTAGAATTAAATGTTATCTCCGGATCATGGTTGTCCATAAGTGAACTAGGTTTTTTTTTCTTTTTTTTTTTTTTGCTCCATCGTTTGATCACCTTTCTCTGGAATTGAAGGTAATTAAGCTTCTTTTAGAATTATATCTAAGGCTAGATTTATTGTGGATTTAGTGTCGCCACAAGATCAGTGTTTGGGGGAAATGTTGCTATTTTGAGATTTCAGTTCTTTCGATTCTGCAGGGGTATTCAGCTTTCTCGTTAGATCAGTTTTCTACTAAATTAAGCAATATTAGATGTACATTCCACTCTAAAGGTAGATAAGCTATTTCGTGATTCCATTTCTATTGCTAGGTCAGCTTTTTCCAAATTTCAGGTTTATAACTAAATTAGATCAGCTCTCTTTTGACTTTGTTACTATTGCAAGATCACAATTCTTAAGAATCTAGCTTTCTTGGAATTTAAGCTATATGCTAGGTCAGCTGTATCGGTGACTTGTCTTCAATGTAAGGTTCCTTTTGAGACAATTACGCTATTCCTAGAATAGCTTTCTTAGAATTCGGCAATATCGCTAGATCAAGATTTGAGCTCTTTTGCAAGATCGTGTATCCCCTAAACTCAGCTCGATCACCAGATAAGATTTAAAAAAAGCACCTTGCTAAATCTATATAATCGTAAATTTAGTTCTTTCTTCATATCAGCTTTTTAAAGAATTCGGATTCATTACTATATCAGCTATCTCAACAATTTGTGTATATATCAGTAAAACTGCCCTATTGTAAGACCAATTTTTTTTTCTCTTTTTTTCTTTTTTTTTCTTTTTAGACAGATCAGATGTCTGAAATTTACTTTTATTGTAATTTGATCTCATCGCTAGATCAGGTTTCTCAAGAATGCAGTTTCATGGCTTGTTTAGAGCTAGATAAACTTCTCATGAATTCAAACCCATTTCTATATCACCTTTACTGTGACTTAGCTATATTGCAAGACCGGATTTCTATATAATTTAGCTCTGTAACGTTCGATCGTTTTTTTTTTTTTTTTTTTTTTTTTTTTTTTTTTTTTTTTTTTTTTTTTTTAGGAATTAAGCGTGTTACTACATCAACTTTTCAGGAAATCTTATTCGATCAGTAAAACAGCATTCTTGCGAATTCGACTTTCTGCTTGATCAACATTCACGAAAATCCGGCCATATCACACTAGATTATCTTTTTTTCTTTGATATATCTCTATAGTTTGATCATATTTTTAGAAATTATCATTTTCGCTAGATTACTTTTTCTCGTGAATTAAACCTGTTCTGGCAATAGCCTTGTAAATAGTTCAGCTTTCTCATGAAATTAGCCTTCCCGTGTGATTACGTTTCACTTAAGCTCCACTCTATCATGTAAGCTAAGTTTTAAAGATTTAACCTGAAATGGTGGGACCTTTTCATAGGTGTGGTGGCTTGGTAGTATCGCCTTTGCCTGGTGATTGTCAGACCAGCGTTCGAGACCAGTTCAAATTCGTTAACTCCTTTGGTCGCTGCAACTTCACCATCCTTGTGAGATACGGATGGCGGGTTTGTGGAGCCTATAGGTCTATCAGCTGACTCATCTGAAGCCATTGCTTGGCCCTTCTTGGTCCTTATGGCATTGTCCTGCTAGATAGGGCAATGTCACTGTCCATTGCCTCGGCCATTCATGAGGGGTATTTAAGCAGCGTTGGCCATTTTTGAATTTGGCGTTTTTGAAGACCAGATCTCTAGCTAGTATAACTTTCTTGAGAGTTTAACCTTTTACCAACTTCAGGCTTATCTGAAGAATAATTTCCCAGCTGTTAAATAAAGTTTAATCTCATTAATATTAAAAATGAAGATACCTAAATTTTAATACAAAAAGCTTTTATTCTATTGAATTCAATGTATTATTTTCAGCCGATTTCTTGCAACGGTTTATGTCATATGACATGTATTCCGAGGCACATTTACTGAAACAACTTGAAGACTTTCAAAAAATTTGGTTTACCTGCTGCAATTATCTATAGATTATCCATTATTTTAAAGATTTGCATAATACGACAATAAAGGTTGCTAGATTTAAACTCAGTCGTTTATCCCCTTTCAATATAAAAGGAATAAGGATTTAAAAAGATATCTTTCATGTCATTTTTATAGAAGGGGGTAAGCGCTCATGTGAAAGCATCACGAAGGATTTGCATAATTGCGAAAATTTACATTTAAACGATCACCAAAACGACTGGAATAAAATCCCCCTCCCCCCAAAGAAAATAGAATATTTTATTTTGTGAACCAGGAATCAAATTTAAAAAAGATACTTTCGTGGTCATTACTATATGAAGGGCAAACTATCGGATGAAAGCAACGAGATGGCTGTTTAGGAGAGACTTACTGCAAAGTATATATCCTCAATAAAATCCCGTAAACGACATGTTTACGGAAGGGCATTCCCAGGTCGACCTACTCCCGAATTCATGGATTCCCAAACTGACAGTTAGATGAATTCTTCCTTACATGAAAAGTTTGTAATGTTCCTCTTATTTACTCCCCGTCGAAGGTTAGAGGAAACACATATTCCAGTTCGGGAAATTTGGAGTACCCCCCTCTCTCTCTCTCTCTCTCTCTCTCTCTCTCTCTCTCTCTCTCTCTCTCAAACAAATGCAAACAGGGATGAGAGAGAGAGAGAGAGAGAGAGAGAGAGAGAGAGAGAGAGAGAGAGAGAGAGAGAGAGAGAGAGAGAGAGAGAATTTAATTGTAATTTGACAAGTATCTCCTTTCCCTTCCCCTTCTATCTCCTGAGTTCTTCCATCCTCTCGTTCTTCCTGTTCTTATCCTCTTCCCCTTTAGGCAATCATCTATTTATATTGGAGTCTCTCATAATAAAGAAGCGATATAAAATGTCAGATATTTTGACCAATTGATAGGCAAAGTTATTAGTATATTTAATATATTTAACGTTATAATTATTATTACAGTATCCATATTAGATTTAAACTTATTCATGTCAGAATTTATACCGTCCATGTCAGAATTATAAAAAAAAAATCTTGTCAGAGGTAACAGTATCCATGCCAAATTTATAAATATTCATGTCTGAATGAATAGTGTTCACGTCAGGTTTAACAGTAGCCATGTCAGTATTAACAGTATTATTGTCAGAATTGATATAATTCATTACATAATTAACAATATTTCAGAATTAGGAGTATTCATGTCAAAATTAACAGTACCCATGTTAAAATTATAACAGTATTCATGTCAGAATTAACAGAATCCATTTATAATTAACAGTATCCATGTCTGAATTAATAGCCTCTATGTCAATACTAACTTTCAAAATCAATTTTTTCATGTAAGTTCCCCTCATGGAATTACTCAGGCGAAATAATACCACTATATCATTTCCTTTTTTAGTAACTGTATTATTTTTGTTGAAAGAGAAGTAATTTCTGGAATATCTGAATGTACAATAAATGAAGGCCAATTATATATTTAGATATTCAATTGTGATAAAGTTGAATGCGTTTGTCGGATGATACAGGGAGTCTATATTTTAAGAAACTGAGACCACAAATACAGAAAATCAGTAGAATTGCAGAAAAGAATGCACATGCACTAAAGTTATTAGAATTTCTAAAGAATAATTTTTTAAACATGCGTAAAGTCTGAAGATGTCAAAGGAAATTATATTAATTGAACCTTCTTTAAGGCCAGTCATGTTCCTATAATAATGATTCTAGGAATGGTAATGATAGTGGATATAATAATAGTGATTATGATGTTAATGATGATAATAGGATTCACAATGTTAAAGGTCCCTTAATATATGCCATATGATAATGATTTTAGTAATGGTAATGATAATGGATATGATGACTGTTGTTATAATATCAATAATTATGATAATGGAATTTGCCAATTGTCTTCAATTCTATTTTTATTTTATTCAGAAGACTATCAATCATACTTACAGGTAATTAAAGACAGCACTTTATCCAAAGATAAAAAAGGTCTTTACTTTCTTTACACCTAAACAGATAATACTCAGAGTGATACGATATTAAATTGAGTTGATGACATTGAGCCTTCTCCAATCCAGTCATAATCATCATACATCATCCATCTCTCTAACCTGGAATGAGAGCCAACCTACTTTATAGTAACCATTTTCTGTATTAGTACTTTCTATTCATTAGGCAGCCATTCGCTGTTCCCCTCTCTTCTCCTATCCCTCCGTTGCTTTGATACGGTTTCTATTTTTCCCTCTACTCTTCCCTCTATTCTCAGCGCATCAGATACAGGGATCAATGACTCGCTCGATATTTATTAGATGTTTAAGGGATCTCCTTTACTGGTCCCTCTAAGACTGCAAAGGAAGTTTGTTTTTCTTTTAATTGGAAAGGAGCTGGAATGAAATTTTACGGGAATGTTTATAGAAGAAGGGTGTTGCGATGTTCAAGGATGATTTATTAGTGCAGAATTATTATCACTTGACTTCTTGTATTTACGTACTAAGAATTATTTTCATGTCCTTTTCAATTTGTTTAGACTCTGAGTAATGCTGCTTATTTTAGGGTTTCTTCCAAGAGATTATTGTTGTAGTATATTTCCATTCATATTATTACAGAAACTGGATGGACTGCAAGTTATTACTTTGATCAAATGTTTCCTTTAAACTTTATTGGGAATTATAGTGAAGAGCTATAATATTTCATAAATGTACATAATGAGAATTCGGACTTGAATATTACTTATTTCCCTCTTGACTTACCAAACTAGATGTGATAAAAGTAGATCAGACGTTCAGCAACATTATTATTATTATTATTATTATTATTATTATTATTATTATTATTATTATTATTATTATTATTATTATTATTATTGTTGTTGTTGTTGTTGTTGTTGTTGTTATTATTATCGGTTATAATATTATTGAAATCATTATTATTCCTATTATGTAATCCTGGGACCTTTATAGCAGAATATTATCAAGTTACAAATTTTTGGGAAAAAGTATAATGTTCACAAATATTTGAAAGACGAGCAATTACGGAGATTTTATATTTTTGTGTTGTAACGATTGACGTAGATGAAATAACTATTACATTCTCTCTCTCTCTCTCTCTCTCTCTCTCTCTCTCTCTCTCTCTCTCTCTCTCTCTCTCTCTCTCTCTCTCTCTCTTTTTCTCTCTCTCTAAATTTACTGTTTGTTTTTAATCTTATATGGTATTATTCCATACTATTAAATACTGTGATGGTGCCGAGTAAGGGTGTGAACTCAAAGGCAGATTAGAAACGACTGAGTTATTTATTAAGGAACACTCTGCTTTATATACAAAACCTCAAGGCAACAGGACGTGACATGTTCGAGAGACAGACAATGATACAGAGCAAAACCGGAGACATGATCATTCAGGTTCTTTTTAGTGCGAGGGAGGAGCAAAGATACAAGCATAATTTATACAAAAGGAATTATGTACAATTGTGTGAAACACGGTTGGTACATGGCTCCCCCCCTAAAAATGACATACTGTACATGTTAAATAGGGCGCCCTGATCTAAAGAGGCGAACTGTAGGCGGGTCATCTGGCAGATGATAAGCAGGTTTTAGACGATCAATGGAGACCCAGTCGTCTTTGCCCCGAATATTTAGGAGGAATGCTTTCGGACTGCGTCGGATCACAAGGAAAGGGCACGTGTAAGGGGGCGTTAGTGGTGGCTTGCTGGTGTCGTTGCGCAGGAAGACGTGCGTTGCAGAGTGCAAGTCCGTTGGTAAGTGATGCTTCGCTGGGGGCTTGTAAGTCTGGCGGCACGGAGTAAATTTTCCCACGACGTGACGTATGCGCTGGAGATCGTCGGATGAGGTTGTAGAAGGAAATAACTTGGCAGGGACGACCAACGGGTCGCCATACACCATTTAGGCTGCCGAGACGTCGAGGGCGTCTTTAGGAGTGGTCCTTAGTCCAAGGAGGACCCAGGGAAGCTGAGTAAACTAGTTGCAATCCTTGCAGCGGGACATCAAAGCTGCTTTGAGGGTGCGATGAAAACGTTCAACCATTCCATTGGCAGCGGGGTTGTAGGCCGTTGTCTGATGTAGGGTGATGCCCAGGAGATTCGCTAATGACGTCCACAATTGAGAGGTGAAAGTGGTTCCCCTGTCAGAAGTAATATGCTCAGGGATACTGAATCTTGAAATCCATCCAGAGAGTAAGGCAGATGTACATGAGGCGGACGTTGCAGTTTCCATGGGAATGGCTTCAGGCCAACGAGTGGAGCTGTCGATGACGGTAAACAGGTAACGATGTCCTTGTGATGTGGGTAGGGGGCCTAAAACGTAGACGTGAATGTGTGCGAAACGACGCTGAGGTTGAGGAAAGGTGCCCACTCCTGAATCCGTGTGTCGATGCGCTTTGGAAGTTTGGCAAGAAGTACAGGCACGGACCCAATCCTTAGCATCCTTAGAAATGCCGTGCCAAATGAACTTTGCCTTCAGCAGCTGTGCAGTAGAACGGCACGAGGGATGTGAAAGGCCGTGGATGAGATCAAACACCTGTCGGCGCATGGGAGCAGGAATCCAAGGTCGCGGTCTACCAGAACTGACGTCACAGAGGAGGGTGGTGTTGGATTCTTCAAGGGGAAAATCCTCCCAACGGAGGGACGTGCAGGATGTCCTACAAGCTTGATACTTTGGATCCTGTCGTTGGGCTTCAGCCAGGGCGTTGTAATCCAATCCCAGTTGAACGGCAGCCAACGTGTTTCTTGACAGGGCATCGGCAACAGGATTCATTTTCCCAGGGACGTATTGGAGGGTGCAATTGTATTCAGCCACGGCGGAGAGATGTCGGCGTTGACGGGCGGACCAGGCGTCAGACTGTCGAGTGAAGGCGTGCACCAGAGGCATGTGGTCTGTGCGAATGACGAAGGGCGTATCTTCTAAGAAATGGCGAAAGTGACGGACAGCCAAGTGCACCGCCAGCAATTCTCGATCGAAGGTAGAATAACCCGATTCTGCCTTGGACAGTTTTCTGCTGAAGAAGGCCAATGGGTGGGGCGAGCCTTTGACCACCTGCTCGAGTACTGCACCAATAGCGACGTCCCTGGCATCGGTGGAGAGAAGGAGAGGGGCGTGTGGGATAGGAAAAGTGAGAGCCGCAGCAGTTGATAGGGCCTTCTTTGCATTGCAGAAGGCTGCTTCTTGAAGGGGACCCCACTTCAGGTCCTTTGGCTTGCCCTTGAGGGAGGCGTAGAGGGGAGCAAGAGTGGCGGCAATGGCTGGCAGAAAACGGTGATAATAGTTGATCATGCCCAAGAATTCCTGCAAAGCTTTGACGGTCGAGGGCCTGGGGAAATTCTGAACGGCTGCTACCTTCTCAGGGAGGGGATGGACTCCTTCAGGAGTGATACGGTGCCCTAAGAATGACACTTCGTTGGCGCCAAAGGTACACTTGTCGTACCGGACTACAAGGCCGTTTTGTTGCAGGCGGTCGAGCACGATGCGCAGGTGACGGAGGTGTTCCTCTTTTGAGGAGGAGAACACAAGTATGTCGTCCACATAACATACACAGAAAGGGAGGTCCCCTAAGATGCCATCCATGAGACGTTGAAACGTTGCCCCAGCATTACGAAGGCCAAAACAAGAGTAATTGAAGGTGTATGTGCCAAACGGAGTAGTGATGGCGGTCTTGGGGATGTCTTCTGGGTTCATAGGCACCTGATAATACCCCTTCAGGAGGTCGAGCGTAGAGAAAACCTTCGCTTTGTGCAGGTAGGAAGTTACATCTGTAATGTTTGGGAGAGGGTAGTGATTCGGTTCTGTTTGCATGTTCAGGCGTCTGTAATCCCCGCACGGACGGAGGGAGCCGTCTTTCTTCAGAACGATGTGTAAGGGTGACGACCATGGGCTGGAGGCCTTTTGGCAAAGGCCCATTTTCTCCATTTCGGCGAACGGCTGTTTGGCAGCTGCCAATCGTTCCGGTGCCAGACGTCTGAATTTTGCGAAGACTGGGGGTCCCGTCATCTTGATATGGTGATAAATACCGTGCTTGGCAGGAACCGTGGGCGTTTGGCGAAGTTCTGGACGGAAAACCTCCGGGTACGACGTGAGGAGGTGGGCGTAGGCATCCGTGGGTGCGCTGATGTGGAGAGCGAGGTTAGAGGGGGCGGGTTGAAGAGGTGTCGTTAAGTACGAGTCTGCGTTGACCCATCGTCGGTGGGCGACATCGACCAGAAGGTGGAAATGAGAGAAGAAATCCGCACCGAGGATTGGCATTGTGACGTCAGCAACGAGAAACTTCCAATTTAATTTACCGTTTCCGAACGATAATGTGAGGCTCTCGTAACCGTAGGTGGGTATCACAGATCCGTTGGCAGCTACCAAGCGGACGTCGGCAGATGTAGACAGACTACGTTGTGCCTTGAAGAGTTTCCTTGGCAAAAGAGAACGACAAGCACCCGTGTCTACCAAAAATCGCACGCCCGTTCCTGCATCCTGTAAAAAGAAAAGATTAGAAACATGGGAGGCCACCGCCACAAGCGATGGCCTACTTACACGTTTTTTGGCCACTGACAATCATTGGCACAGTTCTTCGCGGTTGCCCCGAATCTGAAGTGGTAGTAGCAAAACTGCGGTGGATCGGAGGTAGTAAGTGGCTGTAGAAGTCGTTCGCTGGGGCGCGAGCGATTGGTGGGTGGTGGGCGGCTTTGTCGCCGCTTCGGCACGTCACGGGGTAGGCGTGTATGTCCTACGGCACTCATGTCAGCTTCAGTTGACGTTGAATAGGCATCCTCGTCGTCAGGGGTGGAGGCGTTGATGGAGGTCTTGAAGTGGCTGTCCATAAGGGCGTCGGCTTTGGTCATCAAGTCCTTTATGGGTAAACTATCGACATCGGGTATGGCAGCGCGCACAGGTTCAGGTAAACGGCGTATCCAAAGGGCACGGAGTAGGTTCACCTCGCGAGGAGAGCCGTCTGCGGCAGGTTGAAGGCGAGCGATACTGGTCATTTCCCTGAGGGCAAGCGAAGCCCTTTGGTCCCCCAACGGTTGTTGCGAGAGCTGAAAAAGCTTTGCTATACGGGCGGCTGGCGACGGCGAGTACTGCTGCAGAAGGTATGATTTGAGGGCGTCATACGCTATTGGGGTGTCTCCTTGTTCACAAAGCCAGTCGGATATTTCTGGGAAGGTGTCCTCGGGTATCGCCGCGAGAACATAATCCGCTTTGGTGATTGAGCGAGTCACGCCCCCGATACGAAAGTGGACTTCAGCGCGTTGAAACCAAGCGAACGCTTCTCTGCTGGCGAACGGTGGAAGTTTCAATGGTGCGGCCGCGTCGCCAACTGCAGTAGAGTCTGTCTCCGTCATAGTACCAACGATGGAGGGGCGAGGGAGGTGGGGGTGGAAGGCAGTGGGAGCGAGTCGACTTCCGGGGTCACCAATATGACGGTGCCGAGTAAGGGTGTGAACTCAAAGGCAGATTGGAAACGACTGAGTTATTTATTAAGGAACACTCTGCTTTATATACAAAACCTCAAGGCAAGAGGACGTGACATGTTCGAGAGACAGACAATGATACAGAGCAAAACCGGAGACATGATCATTCAGGTTCTTTTTAGTGCAAGGGAGGAGCGAAGATACAAGCATAATATATACAAAAGGAATTATGTACAATTGTGTGAAACACGGTTGGTACAATACAAATATTGTATTATTTCCGATGGTAGAATCTTTGCGAATTGTTTAACGTAAGAGCTTTTTGGAAGCCGGAAATTTTCCAGGGTAGAAATAGGCTTTTTAATATATCCTTTTACACGAGATGGTAAACAAGATATCCGTTACTCGTTTATCAATGATTGGGGTTTAATCTTTAATCGAATAAAGGAGTTTTATAAAATAGAAAAAAAAATCATCTAAACCAGATAACGAAAATACCTAGACACATTTCCCAATGAATTATTATGATCATCCATTGAGTCTCAGGTAGAGCATGAAGGGGAAAAAACAAGAAATTTATGTCTCATCCTTTTTCCTCCCTTTCCTTTATCCTTCCCCCTTCCCATTGCCTTTCCCACTTCTCCTTCCCCTTCCTCCTTCCCTTCCCCTTATCACTTTTAGTATCTTCCTGTCACTCCTTTGCCCCCTCTTCACCTAACCTATTCCATATCTTCCCTCCCCTTTTTTTCCTCAGCGTATCATTCGAGAATCTCTTATATCCTGGATATTTATGACATGCTGAAGGAAGCTCCCAAACTCAGGTCGCTTAATCTGCCAAGGTAATTTTCTTTTTAAAGTGAAATCAGCTGTTTTTTATATAAAGTGACGGCAAATATTCGTAATAATGAGGTGTTCTGTAATCTGTCATCATCGCTCTAATTAATGTACATGTTTTTGACCTCTTAAAGTTATCTGGGATATTTCGCCGTTGTTTTCGCTGTATTTTGCATTTCATTTTTTTTTTTTTTTTTTTTTGTAATTTGACTGTTGCAAAAGTAAGATGGCTGTATGCTATGGGAATTAAATGAAATATTTCGTTTTATTTTATCCTGCCCCCATGATACGGAGAAAAATCAATTTCCGTACATGTAAATCAAGTGGACATTACATTGTTCTTCCATGACTTATGAAGTTATTGCAAGAAAAAATACTGTAAGAGTCCGATTTTACTATTTTTGGGTAAAAGTTTATGCACAAGTTCATGCAGTTATTCAACTTTCTTTAGGCTTAGTGTAGAAAGTCTCTCTCTCTCTCTCTCTCTCTCTCTCTCTCTCTCTCTCTCTCTCTCTCTCTCTCTCTCAAATTAAGTGTTTCATAACCTCAAAGTAATTTTCAATGTTTTCTTAATCTATTTTCCTTTTGTTCTAATACTATAAAACTGGTTTTGGTAAACATTTATTTAATTAAGATAAAATTTAGCCGCTCTCGTATTTTTTGAATTTTAGTAAAGCCTTTAGTAATTTTTCAACACATGATCTTATAGTGATCTTTCAGGTAGTAGAGATAAAGAAGGGGACACCTTTATGAACTATTTTTTTTGCTTAATCATTATTATTTAATGTAATTTAGAATATGTTGCCAATTAAGAAACGATGAAGACAAGAAACTACAAAACATATCATTACCTGGTTCGGTTTTCATTACCTGGGACATGTTTGTCTATGTATATTAAAGACCGCTTATGAATGGCAAAGGCAAGGGACAGTGACATTGCCCCAGAGACTGATTATTTATACACATGATCAGTGCCCAAACCCCCTCTCCATCCAAGCTAGGACCAAGGAGGGCCAGGCAATAACTGCTGATGACTCAGCAGATAGAACTAGAGGCTCCCCCAACCCCCAACCCCCATGCTCAGCTCACAAGGATCGTGAGGTTGCAGAGACCAAAGGAACTAACGAGTTTCAGCGGGCCTTAAACCCCAGTCTGCTGTTCACCGATCAGGGACGTTACTGCATCAGCCACCACAACCCTCAGAGGGATATGCAAAGAAATGAATAAATGGATTTAGCCAAAGACCGTTATTAAAGGATACTGAATATTTTCGATATAAAGTAAGTAAAAGATTGGAATGGGTAGGAATTATGCTTCTAATTTTCCTATCATTGGAAGGAATATTTGAGAGCCTCCAGGGACTGAGCGAGAAGTTATTCTTTGTATCATTGTGGTTTATTAATTCGCCCATCGAATCCTTTGAGACTCGGAGTTTAACTTTCGTCTATTAAAGGAGATACCATTACAGAATGGAAAGCTTTCTGGATTTTTTGTTAGAATTTAAAGAATAAATTTAAGATTGTAGATTATAAATCACTACTACTACTACTACTACTACTACTACTACTACTACTACTAATAATAATAATAATAATAATAATAATAATAATAATACTAATAATAATAATAATAATAATAATAATAATAATAATAATAATAATAATTATATTTCCTTTTTGTATTTACATTGTTTTAATAAAAAGCTTATTAGTTATCATTCCTCATCATTAGGTCTACTAAAGAGAGTAGACAGCCACATTAAACATTCGATGGTCGATTTCCCTCATAACCAGCGTTCAGCATCATAGCGAGAGACAAGAAATGTCCTCGATGCTCTTTCCAGTCGATTAATACGCTCCAACCCTCGTTAAAGGAAACCTGGACACCCTAAAACCTCTCCAGACATCAGTGATGTACAGTCCCGATGAAAGAAAACGAGAAGCCTCTTTATTTTCTGTACCGGTGAAAGAAAACGAGAAGCGTCTTAGAAAACGTACAATCCGGGGAATCCTCTCTCACTGGGAATTATCACTTTGCCGTCTCTTACTTAATCCATTTCCGAAGCTCTTTCCTTTCCCATACTCCCTGCATTGCTATTGCTCTTTCTATCCTTTATTCTTCCAGTTTCCTTTTCCTCTCTATTCATCATTGTCAGGAATAACATATATCACGAGATTATATGTTGAGGGAAATCCCTTTACTGAAGACTTCGAGCCTGCAGACAAAACATATTTTCCATTGTTAATACGGCAAAACTTTTCAAATATATAGAGGTTTTGGAGCCTGATATTCATTTATGTAAAAGATTCTTTTACACTCTGCTTGATTTTAATTCATATTTACATATTTGGAGGTATGGGGTTCTGAGACCATTCTTATCTCGACATAGCAACTTGATGCTTCTTACCTATTTGAATGTTCTATGATTATACAGAATTTTTTCCTCTCTCTCTCTCTCTCTCTCTCTCTCTCTCTCTCTCTCTCTCTCTCTCTCTCTCTCTCTCTCTCTCTCTCTCTCTCTCTCTCTCTAATTGGTTTAATGTAGGACAACACGGTTTCATGCCCGGAAAAAGTACACAAATCCAACTGATAGCACACTATGAAAACATATATGAAAAGATGATAAATATAAAAGACACAGATGTGGTATATCTAGAATTTGCAAAAGCCTTTGACAAGGTAGACCATAATATATTAGAGAAAAAAATAAGAAAGCATAATATTGTGGGAAAGATAGGAAAATGGATAAAAGAATTTCTACAAAACAGAAAACAGATAGTGGTTGCAAATGACGAGAAATCAAAGGAGGCTCAGGTAATATCTGGCATGCCACAGGGTACGGTATTAGCTGCACTGCTGTTTGTTATTATGATCTCAGACATAGACTGTAATGTTGAAGACTCTGTAGTGAGAAGTTTTGCCGAGGACACAAGAATAAGTAGAGAAATTGCTTGTGATGAGAATAGGAACTCATTACAAAGAGATCTAAACAAAATATATGTATGGGCGGAGATAAATAGGATGGTATTTAACTCCGATAAGTTCGAATCAATACGTTATGGAAACAGATAAAGAATGGTATATGCATACAAGGGACCTAATAACGAGACAATCACAAACAAGGAAGCAATTAAAGACCTTGATGTAATGTTAAACAGGAATATGTTATGCAACGACCAAATAGCAACACTGTTGACTAAATGTAAAGCAAAAATGGGAATGCTATTCAGACACTTTAAAACAAGAAAAACTGAACACATAATTATGCTGTACAAAACTTATGTACGTAGTACACTCGAGTACTTCAATGTGATATGGTACCCACACTACCAAAAGGATATTGCACAAATTGAGAGTGTACAAAGGTCCTTTACTGCTAGAATAGAGGAAGTTAAGGACCCTGACTACTGGGAAAGACTGCAATTTTTTAAATTATACAGTCTAGAAAGGAGAAGAAAATGCTACATGATAATACAAGCATGGAAACAAATAGAAGGAATAACTGAAAACATCATGGAACTGAAAATATCAGAAAGAGCAAGCCGAGGTAGATTAATAGTGCCCAAAACTATACCAGGAAAACTAAGGAAGGCACACAGGACATTAATCCACTACGCACCAGCATCGATAATGCAGCGGCTATTTAATGGGCTGCCAGCTCATCTAAGAAACATATCAGGAGTGAGCGTAGATGTGTTTAAGAATGAGCTCGATAAACACCTAAGATGCATCCTAGACCATCCAAGACTGGAAGATGCAAAATACACCGGAAGATGCATAAGCAACTCTCTGGTGGATATACGAGGTGCCTCGCACTGAGGGACCTGGGGAACCCAAACATAGAATAAGGCAATAAGGTAAGGCAAGTCTCTCTCTCTCTCTCTCTCTCTCTCTCTCTCTCTCTCTCTCTCTCTCTCTCTCATTCCTATTTTATACTTTATAATAATTCTTCCGTTTGAATGCTCGTATTTTTTATCTGGATTCTGTGGCAAAAAAAAAGTGACGCAAGATATTTTTACCTATTGAATTTAGGTTATCTGAATCGATTTTGGTCAACCAATATTCAAGAATGAAATATGCTGTGCTTTTGGCAGTTGCAGGAGCGTAGTCTTGGGAAGGTTTTAATACATCGTCTATAATTGCTTCCCAAATACAATTATACCTGAGATTCAGATGGCACAGATTAGAAAAAGGGAACTGGTGTGTTTTTTAATGATACAGTTTATTCGAGGATGGTAAATTTATTTTTGTCCACCGTGCTATTTGGCATTTATCTTATGATAAACAATGTTGGATGAGAAATAACTTGAATGAAAAGAAGCATATGTTAGTGTTACTGTGTTCATATCTGAGACCTGATGTTTTTGGAACGATATTTTCTATTTATAATCAGATTTATAGATATACTGAATATTGTAAGGGAAATACTACATTAGGTTAGCAAGCACAAGAGGGAAAAAATGTTGAGTATTTGAACAATAGAGAATTTTAATATATCCACTGGAAAATATCCATAGACTACCTATGGATTCCTTAACTCTATTTCAAACCCCACAATCAAATACAATTATCAACCTCTGAATACACTAATAGGTGGAACTCTATTTCAAACCTCACAATCCACTAGCAAGCAGAACTATTATTTCAAACCTTACAATCCATTAGAAAGCCAAACTCTATTTCAAAGCTCACAATCTACTACTCAGAACTCTTTTTCAAAGATCATAATCCACTAGAAAGCGGAAGTCTATTTCGAACCTGACAATCCATTAGAAAGCAGAAAGCTATTTGAAACTCCAAAATACATTAGAAAGAAGACCTCAATCTCAAACTTCACAGTCGCCACGAAGAGAGAACTTTAATTTATAAATCCGACAAGTACAAACTTGCTGGAAGTTTATCAAGACTTATATTCCTACCTTTAAGGACCCATATTGACTCAGAATTATCCCTGCATCTCCTTGTTAAAAGTTATTTTGTGGCTTTTTTAGGTTTCCCATTATACTTATATTGCTTCTTCCTTATCGTCACGCATCCTTCCCTCCCCCATATCCACGTCATCCATCGTATTGGATATCCTCCTTCTCCCCATCTTATATAGATCTGTAACTCCATCGCAGCTTTGCAATTGGATGCCCCTTTTTTATCCATATCCCCTCTCGACTTCCTCTGCCACTTATCATATCTACCCTCTTACTCTTATAATCGCGCAGCACGTACATGACATCCTACCTATTGGGGGCCCTTCACATTCATTCACATGAATTACTGCTGCACCTTCATGGTATCCGTCGCATTGGAAAGTTTTCTCATTTTTCCTTAACCTCAACGTATTCGTCTCATTTATACGCTTATTTTTAATTTTTCAATAGTCCTCCCTACCTCATTGTTATTCCCCAATGGGTATCCCTTTTATTCCCCGTATATCCCTCTCATTTCCTATTGTTTTTCAGTCTTATTTGGAACTTATTTTTCATTCCCCTGTAGCCATCACAGACGAAGATAACCTCCTTCGCATTAGGTACAATTTTTTTTATCCTCGTGTATTCTCCGTCCCTTCGTTGCATTCTTCCTATCGGAAATCATATTTCTTTATCTTTTTTATCCCTCCCACCCGTTCCTCTTATCATAGCTATCAGATACCCGTCCTTTCAACCTTCTCCTCTCAGCCATCAAAGCCATATATCACCGAACACGCTGGATATTTATAAGAGGCAGCACTACTGATGCTGCTGAGAATGGAAAGCAAATATGTTTTATCATATTTATCTCATAGATTGTAGGGAAACTCTAAACATTTATTGAAAATCAAAAATGAATCTTGATGGTAATTTATATTTATTTATTTCAATATACATGATATGCTTTATTTTATTGTAAATTTACATTTAGATATATAGGCTCTCTCTCTCTCTCTCTCTCTCTCTCTCTCTCTCTCTCTCTCTCTCTCTCTCTCTCTCTCTCTCTCTCTCTCTCTTTATATATATATATATATATATATATATATATATATATATATATATATATATATATATATATATATATTTATATATATATATATATATATATATATATATATATATATATATATATACATATATATATATACATATATATATATATATATATATATATATATATATATATATCTATATCTATATATATATATATCTATATCTATATATATATATATATATATATATATATATATATCTATATATATATATATATATATATATATATATATATATATATCTATATATATATATATATATATAGATATATATATATATATATATATATATATATATATATATATATATATATATATATACTGTATATTGGGGTAGGGAATTGTGAGTAAGGAATCCGAATAATTGTTTGAATCATGATGTTTATGGTTTTTTCTATCATATTCAGTTTGTTGGGTATTGTGCATTAGGGAGATGTTTAATTGTAGAGTTTTTAGGAGGTTAGTTAGGCAAAAATACTTGAACACTGACTAGACTTCTATTATGAAAAGTGGAAACTAGAACTGTTAGAATATTTCTGGGAGTGGAATTTCCTAAAAAAGATATTATACTGAAAACGTATCTTATGTGACAAGTTATTGTACAATAGATCTTAGAAGAAAAGTTATAAGTCAAGAAAGATACATCTAGTTAATTCAAAGCAAAATGCTTAAATTACTTTATATCACTGGGGATGCTTTTCTTGAGATAATTAAATAAATATAGTATGGTAAAATGAAAATCTTCTATCACAAAAATTTGGCAAAAGAAATTCTCTCTCTCTCTCTCTCTCTCTCTCTCTCTCTCTCTCTCTCTCTCTCTCTCTCTCTCTCTCTCTCTCTCTGTGTAGGAGTACCGAGACAGAATCACTTGATACATTGAAGATAAAGAAACAAACGTTGTTTGTAAAACCAAATCCCTCGAGATTTGTAAATCTATATTTCCTTCCTTCAGCGCAAACAAACAATTGGCTCAATTTCTTCATGTTATTATGAGCAATGCCCATAGATTTGATATCAAGTACAGTTATTATTTTATTATTAGAATTTATAATTGTGATATCAACGACTTATTATTTTTTGAATTAGAATAGTTGATATTGCTCTGTTTCCAGTAGTCGAATCTTAGAGAGATACGATTCGCACAGATAATTGACGAGGACCAGCTGGGAGCTTCTTGCCAATAAAACTCTCATCCTTATAATGTAATTTAAAATCATACCACTTCTTTATTTTGAGGAATAGTTCACGCTTCAGCAATGAGGTTGCGCCTTCTTCGGAAATTAGCATGTGTCCCTGTGGGTGCTAGTGTACCAATGGTAAAGCAACTCTATACATCTATAAGATCAATAGTTAATTACAGTAGTAGCATGTTGCTGCCACTGAGGAAGAGCTATATTGGTATCCTAGAAATCATCCAGAAAAAGGCAGCAAGAAGTTTACTAGGGGCACCTAAAAGTGTCAGGCAAGAAATATTGAGGAATGAGGCATGTCTGAAGCCAATACATCATAGATTAGCAATAACAGCGATCATCCAGTTTTATAGGTCTATCATGACAGATGACGATGGATTAACAAGAGATACTCTAATTCACAGCTACCCTAAAAGACTAAAGAATGGTTGGGTTACCGCTGCAAGACAACTAATAGAGGCCTCTAGCATGAAAGAATATCTAGACGTAACCAAGATAGATATAAAAAGCCGTCCGCCATGGAGTATACCAGTGACTGAGATACTGCTTTCAACTTTAAAAGGGAAAAGGGAAGAGATGAATCCTGCATTGTTGAAGAATGACTATTTTCAGAGACTGGACAGTATTCAAGGGGAACGAGTTCATTATTACACAGATGGATCACTTCTGGAAGATGGGAGAACAGGAAGCGGGGTAACTGTGTATCAGAATGGAGCAGAGGTACACTCTCTGTCCCTACGATCGTTAGATGGATGCTCCATACTACATTCAGAACTGTTGGGTATCACGGCTGCACTAAGCATTATAAAAAGGAGTAAAGACAATGCCATAATAGCAACAGACAGCCTGAGTGCCCTGCAATCTCTAACACCAAGAAATCGTGAATCAAACACCATAGTGAAAAGAGCTATAGACCTCCTATCACAGATCAAACAAGCGGGCAGAATGGTTGCATTCATATGGGTGCCTTCACATACTGGAATCAGAGGCAATGAGAGAGCTGATTAGCTCGCTAAAGAAGGCGCAAGGAAGGAGAGAGTAGACTACAAACTGACACCATCCCTGAATATGTTGAAGGACTGTTGGAATGGAAATAATGAATAGTTACAATGAGTGAATAGAGATGCTCAAAGAAACATACACATCAATAAGAAAATATCTTGAAATTACTGAAGGAAAACCACCTGATTATAAACTCCTTGGACTAGAGAGCAGAAGAGAACAAACAACGTATAGCACACTAAGGATGCAGAACCGATACCTTTGGGAGGTGCTGCCAGCTGCCAGTCCATCAGAAACATGCTGCAGACTCTGAGGCGGGCTAAGGAAGCACACGTTCAGTCATTATCTCGTGGAATGTGAAGAAATTACTCATTACAGGCCACGGGGACTGAGTGGGGTTGGCCTGCTCAAGCATTTTCTGCAACCTGGTGTGCTGAAAAAGGTTGTTGCTAATCATTCAAAATTTGCTTACTCCAGATAGTCAATAGACTTGTATATACTGTAATATGTACATAAATTATATTGCAGTACATCTCATTTTGCAGCTACCTGGTAGCATTATAAAACCTGTTGTATTTAGTTTTCATTTTGATAACACTTTCACAAAAATATTATGTGTTGACCTCATCTAAACGTAATTCTTTCAGCTAAATAATTATTTACATATTTTACAGTAACCAAAATGTAATACATCCTATCCTGCAGTCACCAATCAGCATTAGAACTGTTGTTTCTAATCTATTTATAATGTTTAAAAACAATCTCATTCGTTGCCCTCACGTAATGTCATTCATTCAGTAACAAAATTATATTAGAATATTGTGCATAAACTTAATTGTGTAAATCAGTAAGAAAGTCTTCATCAAATATACTACAATGAAAACACATGTTACTCTATAGCAACGTTTTACCTAGACAGAAACCTGATAAAATGCATATTTTGTATAGTATACATTCAAATCATTACTTATTGAACAGCATATATTAGAATTCCATATTATACAGTACTTATGACAAAATTTTAAATCTTCTCATCATGTATTTTTTCTATATAATTGACTGTAAGTATTTGAATTTTGTAATACTACCCGCGTACCATATCAGCCCTGATGAATGAAGTTTGTCTAGTAATCAATAGGGTGGAAAAGATATGTAAAATGTCACAGTCAATGTCATCCATTCAAAAGGGCTCACCCCTACACGCACACCGCGACCGGGTTGCCTGTTGTGCTGTACTTTGTAAATTTTGTAGTTTGCACAATAAATAGTTTCTCTCTTTTGAAGGTCAGGAACACCGTTGACTGTTGTATAAAATCTGTGGGTAATAAGACTGTTTAAATTCGAGAATTGATAAACGAGAAATACTTGGGTATGCAGCCATCAAAGTAAGTAAGTAAAGTAAGTCCCTGTCCATTTCAATGGTGTTACTACCCAGCACACTTGACAAGCTATCATTCCATATTGTGGTATGATCTTTGCAATCAGACAGTTGAATCGGTGGAAATAGCAGCGAATGTTATGTTGAAAAGGTTGACATAAGTCTCTCTTCATAGATTATATGTGACATATCTATTTAAACGCTGCTACTGTCTTAAATATGCTCTAGGAGAGATTAATTTAGATAACTGAGATATGTTTAAACGTAATGAAATTTAATTCTTCCTCTTAGTATTGAGATTTTAGTATTAAAAAAAATTAAGCCTAATAATAATATTGTATTTAAAGATTTTCCCATAATAAAACAAAACAGGTGTAATCTAAGAGCAAATTACATAGGACTGTACCTACCTAATATGAAAAATAATTTCTCTCTCTCTCTCTCTCTCTCTCTCTCTCTCTCTCTCTCTCTCTCTCTCTCTCTGCCATTGTCATCGCAGGAGAAATTGTATTTGTTTTCCATTGCAAATTTCCTTTCCGTTCTTCCTCTTGCCACTTGGGCTTGTAACCCCCTTTTTTCTAGGGTGAATTTGTCTACTCGGGAGCTCGTTTTGTCAGTGTTACTCGAAGAAAATTAGCTATTCTCTAAGTATTCTCAACAGCGGACACTGAACTGCGAAACGGATGAGAAGTAAAAGCTTTTAGAAACCAATTAACTCAGAATCAGATAGCAGAAATTAGGGAGGGGGAATGTTAAGGATTTTAACGTTCTAGTTTATACAAGACTGAAGACAGAAATATCGCTCAATCCATGATTGTTTTTCGTCTGCAGAATCAAATTACCTTAATCCTTCACAAAATCATTTTCGTAGTGGCTGCTTTCCTGGGCTTTCGGGAATTTATATAGAAGGTAGAACTTGCATGTTTCTGTAGCCCTTCTAAGCAACCAGATATTGAAAAAGTGGAACCCTATATCACTTATATGCAGTATATTTCACAGGCTGTAGCACCCAAACGCACCATGTCTAATGACATAATTTTCATCATAGTTGGGTGACTCTCCCTGCCTAGTGATAAGTCAGGCCTACCCATTCACCATCCAGCCAGGTAGTAAGTAGCACTGTAGACTCAAGTTGGGTGAAGTGATTACTATTAATTTTTTTGTTCCTTGCATGGGGAAGGGATATCATAGTTTATATAATATATACATTACAAAACTGATGATGAAAAACATATAAACCTTAATAGAACTGTCGCTCTTTTGTAATCTCTCTACTGTGTAAGTATCCTATATATCTCCATTGGAGTGTAAAATCTTTTTAATGTTCAAGCTTTATATCAAGAACTAAAAAACTAAAAAGAAATAAGAGGAATATTCCTTAACTAGTATTCATTTTTACAATCTTTTTATGCAAACAACATCTAATACAGCTCGTAAACACGTCTCTAGAAAAAAACTTTCCTTTTAAAGAACAGTTCTCAAGACTTTCTTCTAAAGATGGTAAAGGAGAATTAATGCAATGAACAACAGCTCAGTCACATTCCTCTGTATGAGGATTTCCTTTCAACCAAATGGAATTGGAACTTCTCAGCTTGCCGTTTCCTTAGCACTATTACCTGTTGCTTCATTATGCAAATGGCACTGTAAGTTGCTGAACAAGTTCTGAGGATTTTTAGTTCGTCTTTTATCTGTGATCACTGTACTGGCCTGTCTGCTATCAGCTTCTGTGTTTATTACGAGATTATGCGAGGCTTATATAAAATGATGATTTGTAATTCAGTTACAAGAAATGATTTAGAAATGTTATATCTCATACGTCTTTTATTCCATTTTTTTTTTCGTTTTAATATTGTCTACTATTTATGATGAAATTCAAATCAGAATTTGATGACATCTGCTGTTCTCACGTGACTGAATTTATACATCGGCAAGCAGTGGCGAGAGAGTAAGATATCTTGTTATTTAAATTACCTATTCTTCTATAGAGAATTAGGACTAAGATTCTCAACAAAGTAATGTTGAAGAAAATACCTCTGAACTCAATTAACTACTTGCATGGATAGTTTTTTAATTATTATAAAGGACTGTTAAATCAAGGCAGACTAGAGAGATTGTTATCATTATACAGTACAGTATTTTATTATTATTTTAATACAACAAAGTGCTATAATATATTATTTGCATATATGCATATTTCTTTCCAATCAATAGTTTAAGTATCCTTATTACCTGTGGAATACGTGCGTGTAAGCCTGATATCTAATATATATATATATATATATATATATATATATATATATATATATATATATATATATATATATATACAATATATATATATGTATATACATACATATATATATATATATATATATATATATATATATATATATATATTATTCAAATATATGTATATATGTATACATATGTGTCTATATTATATATATATATATATATATATATATATATATATACATATATATATATATATATATATATATATATATATGTATATATATATATATATATATATATATATATATATATATATATATATATATATATATTTATATATATATAGACTTATATATATATTATATAAATATAGGAATATATGTATACATATGTGTCTATAATATATATATATATATATATATATATATATATATATATATATATATATATATACATACATATATATTCATATTTAAAACAACAACAAATGCAACCGTTTCAAGTCCACTGTAGTACAATGGCCTCAGACGTGTCCCTATTCATGTTTGGCATTTAGCCAGTTTTTAAAACCACGCTAACTACAACAGATTGGTATGGGTGGCCCTTTCTAGTACTGCTTAGCTGAGCAAGGCGATACATAAACCCTTTCACCAAGGTAAAATATACACAATTCGAAAGGAATATATATTATGCACACACACATGTATATATATATATATATATATATATATATATATATATATATATATATATATATATATATATATATATATATACATATATATATATATATATATATATATATGTATATATATATAAATATATATATATATATATATATATATATATATATATATATATATATATATATATATATGTATATATATATAAATATATATATATATATATATATATATATATATATATATATATAAATATATATATATATATATATATATATATATATATATATATATATATATATATATATATACATATATATATATATATATATATATATATATATATATATATATATATATATATATATATATATATATATATATATATATATATATAAGTATGTGTTTGTTTGTGTTGTGCGTGCTTGTGTATTGTTCACTACCTCCGATAGCAAACGTTAGGTTAAACCTTTACCAAGAAATTGTAATATATTTTTCTTCCTGCTAAAAATTTAGACGTCCTTCTCAATTCTTTCCTATAGTAATCCATGTCCGTCCCCATCTCTTGCCTTTTTACATAAGCGTATTGAAATTTCTTTATAATATTTTGTGTATGTCATCTTCGCGTCATTCATCCCTTGCCATAAACACTTCGTTAACAACTTTCATCATAGCATAATAACATTTTAATATAAAGTGTCAGAATCAGATGGTAGGATTTCATTCATAGCAGGTAATTAAAAGCAAAACTGGTACACATCATGTTGACGAACAGGTAATGTCTTTCCTACCCAGATGTCAGAAGAACACCCACTTTCTTTTCTAGTTATCTATTCATTCAGAATGATGCTTTCCATTTCAGCTGATTGACGAAATTCGATTAGGAGTCTCTGTGTACCCGAGTGGGTCTGATGGTTTATGAAACTAGCATAAAGGGATGTTTTGCGCTCATCTCTGTGACAAACCTGACACTTCTCTGGATAGGTTAAGTTACAAATGACAGATGCTTTTAGAGCTCATGTCTTTTGAAATTGTAATAAGACGTCTCTCTCTCTCTCTCTCTCTCTCTCTCTCTCTCTCTCTCTCTCTCTCTCTCTCTCTCTTAAGCTAACACTATCAAATCTAGATCAAAGATATCCAGCATACTATTATTTCTGGATAATTTTCTTAAAAGTTCATTGCGTTCTGCTTAGTGCCTTGATGGTGTATCTTCCTTCCGAATACAATAAAAGTTTAAAAATGTATATGGGATAACAATTCTTGTGGCAATAATAAACGGTGGGTGGTTCCTTATTAATTTTTTTGCAGTTCGAACATAGGCAACGATTAATACTGCGCAATTCTGCCTGTTAACCAGTGAAGAAAATCTCTTGTCAGTGGAAACAAAAGCGAAACTGGAAATGTTCGTCCCTCGTTTGGCAAGTTTCTCTGGGAATTACATAATGAAAGTCTTTTGTCCACAGAGTTCTTTTTCGAGTTCAGTGATTTCTGTTAAAAAAATGTTTGACATTCAGAAACCTGCTTGTTCGAGTTCAGTGATTTCTGTTAAAAAAATGTTTGACATTCAGAAACCTGCTTGTTGTATTTAGAAGAAAATGTCAAATCTCTGGCGATTTCAAGGTTCAGTTTTTGATCCTTCATTTCAAATGGAAAGCTTTGGAATTTTTACCTCTTCCTGTTGTTCCTGGCGTGAAATATCACTATAAGAGGCTGGTATTCCACTACCCTTTTTTCTTTTCCCCAGCCCTAAACTAGAAATAGACAAAGATTTGACCATATCATTGGCCTTAGCTGTCATAAATGAATTCTTTCAAAGTCAAAATCAGTGGTGCCAGTCAATCTTGTATCTAATAGGGTATGTGCAATATTTAGTTAGTTTTGATCTCAGAACCTGTAAAAACGGAAGTAAAATATGCCTCAAAATTTACATTAAAAGGGAAGGTAAATTAAGGTAAAAAATGGAAAACATTTTAGATATTTTCATCGATATTAGATGCATTTGGAAGAGCAATTGTCTTACAGTATATTGTATTAATCTAATTATTGAGACAATCTTTAGCTTAAGAAATAATACATAATGCCGTTTTTTTATATACATTGATATCAATGTTTTAAGTGTGCATTTTAATTTTATATATGGTGATTTTTTATTTTTTTGTTACAAGAAAGAGATTTTATTCGGCATAAGATACCATAAAGAATCTCACAAATCCATTTGTTACCCAATGAAATAGAAAGAAGTATGAGTAAATAATATTCTAATGAATTCGCCCAATTTTGCTGACCACGTAGGCCTACCATGTATCGGTGTTTTTCTGTTAGTTTATTTAAGTCTTATTAAGTTTATTACTAGAGGACCACATCTAGAATGGACTCTGGCCATCCCAACCCGACAAACGGAACAGGAAAACACACAAGGGAAACTATAGAGCTGACAATGGGTACTTAGCCCACTTTGGAGGCATACAGTCGAAACCCACTTTTTTATGGTAATCAGCTGAGGCCAACGTTTTTAAGGTAAACAGTGAGGCCCGCCTTTATATGGTAAACAAATGAGGCCCACCTTTTTATGGTAAATAGTTCAGGCCTACCTTTTAATGGTAAACATTTGAGGCACACCTTTTTATGGTAAACAGTTGAGGCCCACCTTTCTATTGTAAACAGTTGAGGCCTACCTTGCTAATGTAAACAGCTGAGGCCCACCTTTATTAGGGTATACTATCGATGGCAACCAATTTTTTTTTTTTTTATCACACTCGAAGCCCACTTTTTTTTATATTGTATACACCATTTGAAGAAACGAAAAACAGTCACATAAAGTTACTAGATACATAATTTTGTGTTTAGGTCAACAGATTAATGGAGTTTTATGCATCCATTTTAAAAATCGAATTCGGGTTCCATGGATAACCTGCTGAATATGCATCCATAATGCCACAAAGCAAGGAGAGAGAGAGAGAGAGAGAGAGAGAGAGAGAGAGAGAGAGAGAGAGAGAGAGAGAGAGAGTCTCTGAGTGATAAATAGTAACCCGATACACAAGATTAAGGCTTAAAAAATATGAATTCTATACAGGTCTCAAAATATGTCAATGTCATTGGCGTCAGGAAACCCTCTCTCTCTCTCTCTCTCTCTCTCTCTCTCTCTCTCTCTCTCTCTCTCTCTCTCTCTCTCTCTCTCTCTCATACCAACTCCATTTCCCCAACACTAACCCTTATTCCATGCGAATCATTTGAAGTACAATGAAGAAAGAGAAAGAAATATGTCAAAAAACGTCCACGTATTGTTAAATTTTTCTGTTTCACAATAAAAAAAAATATAAAGCTAAAAATTATACCTGACAAAAAACGTCTGACGTTGGTGTCGTCAGCAAAGGATTCGATGCCTGTAATATATTTTTCTATTCTTGTTAACCTCGATGACGGCGTCCTTCATTTCTGTCGTATGAACTTGTATCACCAACTATAAATCTGTTTCCCAGGGGAAAAAGAGTTTGTAATATAATAATTTCCCTTTGTAAACTTTTTTATAAATATTTTTCTATATACTTGTCAATTTCCTAGGCTTTTTTTTTACTATTGCCGAGAAATGAAAAAAAAAATATCTTATATTTGGAAATTAAGAATCTGCTATTTATTTATTTCCCATTTATAAATATCAACATATTGCACAACTAGTCTTTCCTCGAATTGACTGTGTTTGTATAAGATTTAACTAGTAAATGAAGTGAAAAAATTTTCAATATGAGTTTGTAAATATGATTTAATATCATATAAATATCAAAATAAAATAACAATAGTGGATCATGATTTTCTTATTTCAGCAAAAATTAGTTATCTAGCCAGTTGTCAACAAATTTTTTAAAGATATAATTTGTCTCCCTTCTGGTAAATATATAGTTTAGGAACATTGATTTTACCTTAAAACTTCGAAAGTATTGGTGTCAGAAGACTATAACTTTAGTTTTTTCATCTTATTTAACAATTTACAGCTGGATTAACTGGCTGGTATTAGGTCGCAAGGATAATAATAGTGTTCTCCATTCAGCTCCAAGCATATTTTGGGTGACTCCGATATCATATTATTATTATTATTATTATTATTATTATTATTATTATTATTATTATTATTATTATTATTATTATTATTATTATACTTTCTAAGCTACAACTCTAGTTAGAAAAACAGGATGCTATGAGGCCAGCTCCCTAACAGGGAAAATAGCCTAGTGAAAAAAGGAAACAAGGAAAAATTAAATATTATAAGAACAGTAACATTTAAATAAATATTTCCTAAATAAACTATAAAAGCTTTTAACTAACAAAACAAGAAAAATAGAAATTAGATAGAATAGTGTACCCCAGTGTACCCTCAAGCAAGAGAAATCTAACCCACGAGAGTGTGAGACCATGGTATAAAAACCATGGTACTACCCTAGACTAGAGAACAATGGTTTGGTTTTGGAGTGATCTCCTAGAAGAGCTGTTTACCATAGATAAAAAATCCCTTATAAAGAGGAAAGTAGCCACTGAATAATTACAGTGCAGTAGTTAACCCTTTGGGTGATGTAGAATTGTTTGATAATCTGTGTTGTCAGGTGTATAATGACAGAGTAGAATCTTTAAAGAATAGGCCAGACTATTCTGTATGTGCAGGCAATTGGAAAGTGAACCGTAATCAAAGAGTAGGATGCAATATAGTACTGCCTGGCCAGTCAAATGACCGAATAACTCTAGTGATATATATATATATATATATATATATATATATATATATATATATATATATATATATATATATATATATATATATATATATATATATACGAAGCAGGTCTAGTGTAGAGTAAATATTTTATTCATTTATGTCATTTGTGAATCTATGAGTTAAATAGCCAGCTCGTAGGGTGAGTTTCTCTCTTGTGGGTTTAAGTAATTGTATGTTAATTGCATAAGACTTTCGTCATTCATTTCCTATTTTTCATTCAAGTCAGTATATGTAAATTTACGGTATTTTTAAG
>NC_090741.1:80003062-80008062 GCF_036898095.1 Palaemon carinicauda | reverse complement strand
GCAAATAAAGAAAACATTACCGGGATCTCAAATATTAATCCTTTCCGATACTTTGAAAACTAACGGATTGTCTGTCACACAAGCTATTTATACAGTAGGCTCACATCAACAATGTAATATTGAAGTCTGTAATCATTTAAATAACACTTTAGTAATTCACAAAAATCAACATATCTTGGATGTAGAAGTTTATAAACATCGTATTCTTACCGTTGCTGAAATCAATCACTCTCAAACAGTTGCGGATGAATCCCTTTTGCGATCTATCAAAAATAAAATCAATAAGGACATTCAAGACGAAGAAATTCAGCAGAAAATTTTTGAACTTTTAACTAAATATCATGATGTTTTTTCCACCACGGATGGATCCTTAGGAAAAACAGATGTGATCGAGCATCAAATAAGGTTAAAGGACAAGCAGAAAATTATCTATGTACCCTCGTACAGACTCCCTATGAAATTCCAGAATTAAATAAATGATGAAGTAGGTAAAATGCTAGAAGAAGGAGTCATTAGGAAATCAAATAGCCATTATAATTTTCCTTTAATAGTTGTACCGAAAAAAGATCGAACATGGCGTATCTGCGTCGACTTTCGTCGTCTAAACGAGGAAACGATCCCTGATCGATTCCCAGTGCCATGTACTGACGATATTTTGTCTTTGTTAGGTCAGAATAAATATTTTACCAGTTTGGACTTACTTAAAGGCTTTCACCAGATATCATTAGAAGAAGATAGTATTCCATACACAGCCTTCAGCACAGCCAGGGGACATTATGAATTTTTAAGGATGCCTTTTGGTTTACGTTGTGCTCCTATAACATTTACAAGAATGATTAACATAGTGTTTGGAGACTTGTTAGGGGATATATTGCATGCCTATATGGATGATCTTGTAATCTTTTCCAACACCTTAGAAGAACATCTACGTAAGTTAGAACTAGTACTACAGAGATTAAGACAACATAACTTAAGGGTAAAGATTAGTAAGTGTGAATTTCTCAAAACATAATTAATATATTTGGGTTTCATGGTGTCAAGCCAAGGTCTTAAAGTAGTCCATGATAAGGTGTCGGCTATACGTAATTTTCCCATACCTACTAATGTCAAGGGAATACAGCAATTTCTGGGTTGTAGTGGATATTACAGGCGTTTTATACGCAACTATTCAATAATAGCCGCTCCTTTAACTGATCTTACGAAGAAGGGCGTAGATTTCATATGGTCTGAGCAACATCAACAGGCATTTAATAATTTGAAAGATGAACTGTGTAGTTCTCCTATCTTAAAATTTCCCGACTTCGGTAAGGAATTCTTCATTGCAACAGACGCCTCAGACTTAGGAGTAAGAGGGGTACTGCTTCAGCAATATGATAAACAATTTTTCCCGATAGCTTTCTATTCTCGAAAATTGAGAGCTTCCGAAAGTAAGTATGCAGTAATAGACAAGGAAGGGCTAGCTATTGTTAATTCGCTAGTGCATTTTAAGTTCATAATTTACGGTTATCCCGTTAAGGTTCTTACTGACCATAAACCACTAACAGAGTTCTTTAAAGGCTTCAACCACAGCCCTAAACGAACTCGGTGGCATTTGATCATTCAAGATTTTGGCGCAAGAATCGGGTATTTACCTGGGAAAGCAAATATCATTGCGGATGCATTATCACGCAACCCCGTGTCATCTTGTACAGAGCCTTTAGCTGAATTAATAGATATATCAACATCCATGCCTATTGTAAAAACAATATCTGAACAAGAAGATTTAGGCTGGAGTGCTGAATTGTTACAGACTGAGCAAAGAAAAGATCAGAAAATAAAAACAATTATAAATGCTTTGAAAGGCAATCATAAGGAAAAGGAATATATAAAGTATAAGCAGCAGAATTATATAATCAAAGATAATATTCTGTGTAGGACTGTGACAAGGAAAACCCGCAGTACACCACATGTAACTAACGACCAGGTAGTAGTACCAATCTCACTTATTTCCACTGTCCTGAATTGGTTGCATTCAAATCCATTACATGGACACCCGGGGTTCTCATTAATGCCACAGAAAGCCAAATCATTGTTATATTGGCATACAATGCTTACAGATATAAAAAGACACATAGCTAATTGTCGCACATGTCAGGAAAACAAAGGGCATACGAAAACGCCTGTCAGCCTAGGAGCTTATCCTGTGCCCAATCAACCCTTTGAAAGAATACATTTAGATTTGTTAACAGGATTTTACGAGTCAGACAGAGGAAATAAGCACCTCTTAGTAATTATAGATGCTTTAACTCGATATACTGAACTAATAGCGCTTAAAACTAAAACTGCGATTGAATGCGCTAGGAAGTTTTACGAGTGTTACATTTGTAAACATGGAATTCCACACATGATAATCTCAGACTTGGGTGGTGAATTAATTAATCACTTTCTTACCTCATTGTGTGAATTCCTCAGCATAAAGAAAATAAATACCATGATATATCACCCAGAGTCGAATGGGCTAGTGGAAAGAGCAAATAGGAAGATATTAAATATATTAAGGGTAACACTAGGGGGATCAGACCCCAACTGGGATATTGCAATACCGGCGGCACTGAGTACTCTGAATCATTCATATCATATATCAATTAAAATGTCACCGCATGAAGCATTGTATGGTACCCCAGTTAAAACGCCTTTCCATGTATTAACGCCTACAACTAATCTATCAAATCCTTTAAAAGAATGTATAAATGCAAGTATAAGTCGATATGATATCCTTCAAAAGAATTTAGAAGAATCACAAATCATAATGAAAAGGAATCATGATAAAACAGCGAAACCAACTAAAACATATACCGTGGGTGATAACGTATATATTCAAATCAATGTACGAAAAGGGCTCAATTATAAACTAACACCTAAGTTTGAAGGCCCATTTAACATTTTGGAAACATTAACGGCCAATAGGTCTAGAGTTCAAAACGTATCCCAACCCACGGATGAGAGAATAGTACCATTGGCTCACATAAGAAATTAAAAAGAAAAGAGAGGAAAAGAAGTGAGGGAAATTTTTTTTTATATTTTATGTGATTAAAAGTTTTCTTTTTAATACAGGAGTAATTACATATATTTTTCTCGTTACAGGTTTCCATGATGAATTTTTTGTTGTTGGGAGTGATATTGTTCGCTCAGACATTTTTCTCGTGTGGGATGAGCTCTAAAACTAAAAGTATAGATTTTAAATATGGCACTATAGTTGAAAGACAAGAAGACATTTTTATTACATCAACCAACGTAATTGTAGAAGTGAATATGCAAGCAATTTTTCTTCAAGAGAATGATGTCACTAGCTTAAGAACCGCCATTTCAAGGTTTTCTGCCTCATTGGATGAGTTGCATAGAAGATATTTTCATTTGACTACAGAGAGTTTGCTTGGATCAACATTAAAAGTTGCAGAGATGCTATCTGATGACTTGAAATATAAGACTGACGAGACAGGATCTTTGGCTTATGACCTTTTGATGTGGACTGTAGGACACGAACATAAAGAAAGACGAAATCCGTTTATTTATGCTGCATTAAGCATCTTTGGGTCTGTTGCAAGTTTAGGTTTAGGAATTTCCAATTGTCTTAAAATTAGTAATCAAAATAAGAAAATTGAGTTCTTGACTCATGAAGATGAATTGATTATGTCAGAACTAAGGAATCAGTTAGCTTCAATCAATAAAATTATGGATTTAGTAAATGAACATTCAAATAATATCGTTCAGATTATGGAAGTACAGGATTTGTTGGCAACATTAACGTATTATGATTCAAAGATAGATCATATACATAACAGAATTGCACATTTCATTGAGAAATCCAAGGATTATGTAGAAGCTATCACGTTAGCAACTAAAGGTGTACTGTCGCCCCATTTGTTGCCTATAAGTTACTTAAAGTCAATTCTGGAGAACAGAAGGGATAAACTAGGCTATGTTCCTTTGTTAGACGAACATAGGTTGGAATTTTATTACAGCCTAATTACAGTAAACGTAGATAATAACAAGATTATGATTACAATTCCCTTTGATTCTTCTGATGCCTGGCAATCTTACAGGATATCACCATTTCCGACTTTCATGACGAATCACTCAAATCCAGTAATATCCAGTTTGACAGGACACGTATTGATTTCCCCAGACAAGGAAACATATACGGTCATTAAAGACTTAAATCAATTAACTCACTGTTCAGACGCAATGGATAGAAAAATATGTACAGCTGACTCATTTGAATTCCTTAAAAAATTAATGGATTCATGCGAGTTAGGTATAGTGCTAGACGGTGCTCTCTCCCATACAAGTGAAAATTGTCTGGATAAGCTTTATCCCTTTGACAATAATGAGTTCAATTGCAGACTGAACAATGGCTTGTGGATACGATACGACAAGGACGGCTTCAATGTATCATGCCCTGACGGATCCACGTCCTTCACCCACATCTTCGTCGCAGCAGATGGTTGTATCGGGACTTCCCCTAATTCCATGGTGACTGGTCTACGGACACTCATCAGAGAACGAGCCTACTTCGCGAACTTCACGTGGACCTCTACAATGCCAGCACTCCCTCTCCCGTATAACAGACATGTTGCAAAGCGGTTGATGAAGCTTACCGAAAGGGACCACCTGTCATCGACTTATAAGGAAATCCTTCACCCCATACTACTAGCAGGTCTGGCTTTCACGGTGGTGATATTTATCGCCGTGAACATCCTTGTTTGGCGTAGGTTACGGCACAGCATGCAACTACAAAGGAACGTTTCGCCTTGTGCCAACAATACTCCGTACTTGATTCAGTTTAAAGCCGTTTGAGTGGCCACCTCATTCGCTAAAGGAGTAAATTGTCGGGAAGTGTTTGTAAGAAAAGCTGTTAGTACTCTAGTAATATGTAATTGAAGAAATTTTCTACATTTGCATTGTTAAAAATACATTTAAAACAACATTTAAAAAAAAAAAAAGATATAAATAATTTTTCT
>NC_090741.1:79978062-79998062 GCF_036898095.1 Palaemon carinicauda | reverse complement strand
AGTAAATCAGGGAAGATTTGCGTGAGATGATCGAAGATTTCAATAGAGAAAGCAGAAATATACTTAGATAATGTTCAATGAAACTGCAGTGACAAACACAAGTAAGCGTTTTGGACCAACCTCTAGTGATTTTTAATGAATATATGTACTTGGCCAACACAGACAATAAAGGTTTCCCTTGGACATTAGACCGAAATTAAAAGAAGGATAAGCTTGGGATGGAGAGCTTTTGGGAAACAAAATAAGTTTATGAAAGACAAAATGCCACCTGCTCTAAAAAGATAACTATTCAATCAGATGACCCCACCAATATTAACTTGTGCATCAGAAACTTAGAGCCTTACTAAAGCGTTAGAACATAAGATATTTAAAACTCAAAGAGCTAAAGAAAGATTAACGATGGGAATAATACTAAGAGAGCGAGAACAACATGTATACGAGAGCAAACTAAAGTACAGGACATTCTAACAACATGTAACAACAAAAGTACAGGATATTCTGAAAACATGTAATACGAAGAAATGGACATGGGCAGGACATATAATAAGAATGGCAAATAATATATTGACATTAAGAATAACAGAATAGGCCCAAAGATATTGCAAAAGAAGCAGGGGAAGGAAGAAAAGACGATGGATTGACAAATTAGGAAAATTTGCGGGCATAGACTGGCATAGAAAGACCACAAATAGACGCAAGTGGAAGCATATGCCTGAGGCTTTATCTTGCAGTGGACTAATTACGGCTGATGATGATGTACTGACTTTACTTTCTCATTTGTTATTACAAAAATTGATTTATTCTATAACAATATATTCTTGGGATTTAAATTGTTCAGAAATTATTAGTTCTCCCTTGCAGAATTATACTTTCTCTAATAGAAACGTAGGTAGATTCAAGCAGATACTATTGACATTATAAAAAAAATTCTTGAAAACTATGAAAAATAAGGCTTTATAATCTGTTGCAGAGATTGCCCGAAAGTAAAGAGGGAACTGAGATAAAAAACGTTGTTTTTGGTTTAAATCTGAGAGAGAGAGAGAGAGAGAGAGAGAGAGAGAGAGAGAGAGAGAGAGAGAGAGAGAGAGAGAGAGAGAGAGAGAGAGAGAGAGAGAGAGTAATAATAATTTGAAAACGGTGTTGAAAGATGCAAATTCCTTCTTCAGTACTAATTGAAAGGGTGTAAAATGAACGTTGAAACCACCTTATCAATTTCATAAGGTTGTCTTTCTATGTTACACCCAGAACTTTTAAAGTAATGATAGTCAAAACATCAGTTATAGCTGGAAGATTCAGACTCGGGATAGTTCTTTATCTGCAACTGAGAATGGCTATGACTGGAGGAGTTAATTAAAAGCTGATTTAAGATTTTGTAGTCGATCAGGATGTGATACAGAACTAAACACAAGGACTTGAACAAAGACTCAATATGGTGTCTTTTAAGGCCTGGGAATATGAATAGTTTGAATTTGTGACCTTGAATTAAATTTGAACAGTTTAGGTACTGGAAGGACCCAGGACAAAATGGGAAGATTTGCTGAAAAAGCGAGTGTGAAAATACAAAATTCTTTAGGTTTTGCTAGTAGTAAATATTCAAGGTTATTGCAAGCACAGGTTTGTACTGTCGCTATAAAATGCTATTTCAGATTTGGTATTTTTTTTATGATAAGTCGGTCAGTATAATAAGATATTTGCCTTTCCTTAAGAGTTATCGGTTATGGAAAATTGTAGGAATGTGAGAACATCGAAGGAGAAGAAGGATTTTGATGTTTGGCTAGTGTATTTGAATAGTCCCAGAAGTGAACTATACTATTTCTGTCGTTCACTGTAAAAACACTTTGATTCTTATGTTCTTCGTCTTTTCAGTTATTGTATTGAATTTTATTATCTTTCTGCAGATTATTTTTTATGTTAAAAAACTGATAATCAGTTGATGAAAAAAGTAGAGCCTTCCAGTTAGGTGTGTCTTATCTTGCTTTAACTGAAGATGAGACCCACCCAATATGAGAGCGTAGGTTTTTTTTTTTTTTTTTTTTTTTTTTTTTTTTTGAAAATACTGAATGGAAAATCCTCGAAGCAAAAGAAAATATGTTGGCAAATAGGCTATGAAAAATCCTTTCATTTGTTTTATGAAATGCTTTCTCCTCAAATAAAGTTTTGGTGTGTACTTCTTTACATTGGCACAGACGCACGCGCATGAGCACACTCTCAAAGACACTGTTTTTGGACAATTACTTCATTTAAATAAAATAAATATATATATGTATATATATATATATATATATATATATATATATATATATATATATATATATATATATATATATATACATATATATATATATATATATATATATATATTTATATATGTATATATATATATATATATATATATATATATATATATTTATATATGTATATATATATATATATATATATATATATATATATATATATATAAATATATTTATATATATATATATATATATATATATATATATATATATATATATATATATATATATATTCATATATATATGTGTATATATATATATATATATATATATATATATATATGAATATATATATATATATATATATATATATATATATGAATATATACATATATATATATATATATATATATATATATATATATATATATATATATATGAATATATATATATATATATATATATATATATATATATATATATATATATGTATATACATATATATATATATATATATATATATATATATATATATATATATATATATATATATATATATGTGTGTGTGTGTGTGTATATGAATATATAAACAATATATATATATATATATATATATATATATATATATATATGAATATATATATATATATATATATATATATATATATATTTATATATATATATGGTATATATGTATGTATATATATATATATATATATATATATATATATATATACATATATTTAATATATATATATATATATATATATATATATATATATATATATATATATATATTTATATATATATATATATATATATATATATATTAAATATATGTATATATACATACATATATATATATATATATATATATATATATATATATATATATATATATATATATATATATATACAAGAAGCTTCTTTACCAGTAATGCAAAATTCGTGGGAAAATATCATATAAATATTTACACAACATCAAGTACTTTGATATGCGAAATATGATTTTTTATGTTTATTACACTCTTATTTGAATTTAATTTTTATTATTATGCATAGTTATATTTTGCTTAGAAGTATCTGTTTAAATAATTATATAAAGTCGTCTTTATGTTAGTATTATAATGAATAACTTTTTGTATCAAATTATATTTTGCAAAAAGAATCTAATGAAACATGGATAAGGTAGACAAAACGCAAATAAAATATGCAAATCTCGAGCTTTTGAAATACACAAATGTATCACTTTCAGCAACGTGGAAATGAATATTTAACCTCAATTGTTTTAAAACCCGAAAAGAAAATCCCCGAACACATAAATATTTTTATTTTTTTTTTCTGTCGCCCTTCCTTTAAAATGAAATATATATCTCCTTTCCCTTTTCAGTAACTTACTTTTGTGAATGTACTTTTAAGAACAAATATATCATCTGTAAAATGTAAGCTGTATACTTAATGTATGTTGCCCATACTTGTCCGTATAAATGTATTTCATTTGAATAATGAGTGGCTTACCCTGTTGCCTTACGTTCTAAGAGTGTATATTCAATTTGCATCGTTATCTTATCATCTTGTTCAGATGGCCATGCCTTTAAATTTTAAAGTAATTTCCTTTGCCATTTTGGCAGCTTATAGTGATACTTTGTATTGCCACCAACTTTCTATGTTGCTGTATCAGTATATAGAGATATGTCCTTTCAGATTATCAGCAGCTTACTTGTGTTCCCATAAAATTATCAGTAAACTTATCTTCCCCTCAGATTATCAGCAGCTTACTTATCTTCCTATCAAATTATCAGCAAACTACTTATATTCCTTTCAGATTATCAGTAACTTAATTATATTTCCATGAATTTACCAGTAGCTTACTTAGCATCCGATCAAATTATGAGCAGTTTAATTATCTACTCAGATTACCAGCTTCTTGCTTATGTTCCCCTAAGATTATCAGCAACCTACTTATGTTCCAATCAGATTATCAGAAGCTTACTTATCTCCCCTCAGATTATCAGCATCTTACTTATGTTCCCATCAGATTATCGGCAGCTTTCTTATCTCAAATATATTTATGAGATAATCAGGCAATGAGGGCTCTTTTGTGGTTAATAGTAGTGATAACCCCTGTACATGCGTTACCTGTAGTAATTATTGGTCTTTACTGAATATACCGTGGACTAGACCCTTACAGAAGTGGCGTGTCTTGGACTTTGGTTATGAGAATAGGGAGTCGTAACCTCTCATATGGGTTGGAAGATTATGTGCTGATATTCTGAGAACAGATCAGAGGCCATTTTATCTCTCACGGTTTATGATACTAACCGTTAATGTGTGGCAGATGAACACAGTAAATAATTGGTGTGGTGTAAGAGTTTTTTGTTGAGGAGTGAACGCAACCAAACCTTGCAAGGGTGCTATAGAGAAGGTGATGTAGACATTTGATTTTTATTTAATTTTTATCACCATTACTATTATCATTAGTATAATTGTTGTTGTTGTTGTTGTTGTTGTTGTTGTTGTAACTGTTATTATTGTAGATATTAAAGTTATCAACCTTCTATTAAGCTATATTGATCTTTACTTTTGCTATTTTCACTTCCGAAAGTGTATATATTTCTCTCTTTTACTGTTATTATTTTCATGCACAGGATTTTTATTAAATAAATTGCATCTCAATATAGTAGGTAAACGGGTGCACTAAACTTTCTCAGAAAATTAATATTTGTATTAATATTCACGTTCGAACTTATAATTCTTCATATGTTAATTATTTTCATTATGGTTTGTATATCCCAAACGTTTTCAAAACTCGGACAACATTTTGTCTTTTTTTTTCTGCTTTTTTACATTCGCATTTCAATATCCATCTTAAAAGCTGATTTTCCCCATAGTTAATATTTGATGATATTGCCATTTTTCATTTTAGAAATCGGATATGATTTTCCAAACCATATTATCTCTTCCTACACAGCTAAAATATACTGTCTTCATCACCCCCACCCCCACCCCCTTTTATTTGTGTTTTGTGTTACTTCTGGTGTCGGGATTTAACCTGAAAACTTGAATGCCCAGATGATCTGGCAGAGAAGATATCGTTTAGGAAAAAAGTGATTACAGGAAGGCATTTGGAAAACTATCGAGGATTTACAGCCAGAGATTTATAGCTAGTTATATTTTTTGACCGTTCGGGCTACCATATACAAGAGCATAAGAAATTCCATGTTTTTTCAATGGTGTGAGCGCGTGTGTGACCGAACACGAACTTCAGGGTAACCTATTCCAAGATAAAGATTTAAAAGTTAGAGTTCACAGATCGAATTTATTGGTATTTTCTGCCTTCTTTTGAGTATTTACAAGAGCACGAAAAATTCCGTGATTTTTCATGTGTCTGTGTTCGCGCTTAAGGGTAACTTATTTCAAAATAAGATTTAAAAGAATACATTGTTTTTTTCTGTCCTCTTTGGGCATTGATTTCTAACGAAGCACACAAACGAATGACAGTTTTATCTTGGCACAGTGTCATTTTAGAGGCTTTCCAAAGCATGCATGCATGGGTGAATATGTACGTACTTACTCTTGGTACGGAAAAAACTTAGTTCTATGGTTTTTATTTCAAAGCAAATATCGAAAATTCAAGGAATTTGAATCTCAGATTATTTTCTTATTCCTCTGTATTAGCTTTTTTTGTAGAGGAGGGGAGGGTTTAATCAATATTTTGTTGGTTTATTGCCATTTTTTTTAGTCTTTTTGGGTGTTTTCGTTTTGCTAGGTTAGTTCAGAGAGAAAGAATTCTGGTCTCGGTTTCGATTTTACAATTATTTTTTGAAATAGGAACAAAGGATGATTCCAGCATATGACTGGTAACATAACTAAATTACCACTTCTATATAGAGAAACCTATTGCAATTCCAACCTTTTCTCTCTTCATTAACCTAGCTGTCTTATTGTAAAGTTAATTGTTTCTTAAAGATAGACATTCCTTAGGATTCTAGCCTCTCACAAGGACGAAACTTTAGCAAATGTTCCAAGCATGACTGATTTAATGCTTCGAAAAAACGTTGATAAAAAACGAACTCCAAAGATTAGGAAATATTGAGAACATTTCTGTTCCCGACAGTACAGATATAAAAGAAAATATGAAGCGTAAAGGAACTGGAAACTAATCTCTTGCGGTGCTGTGAGACTGGTAAGAATTGTGGAGAGAGAGAGAGAGAGAGAGAGAGAGAGAGGGAGAGAGAGAGAGAGAGAGAGAGAGAATCTTGAAGTGAATGGTGTCAATGTTGGATGTTGGTATATATATATATATATATATATATATATATATATATATATATATATATATATATATATATATATATATATATATATATATATATATATATATATATATATATATATAAATATATATATATATATATATATATATATATATATATATATATATATATATATATATATATATATATATATATATATATATATATGTATGTATGTATATATATATATGTGCATATACATGTGTATACATATTCATATATATTTATATAGATTTATATATATATATATATATATATATATATATATATATATATATATATATATATATATATATATATATATGTATATATATATATATATATATATATTTTTGGGCTCAAGCCATGTCGTCCTGATGGAAGTTCCTATAGGGTAGCTTCATAGGGTATATTACAACTACGGCGATATTCCCAGAGAATTTACCTTAAGGTACCAGAATTCTAACTCCTGGAGCGAATATCCCTAATGAAAGGGATATCGCGACATATCATAGGACGTATTCTTGACACGCCACATGGCAATCTGCACCCCAAACAGAGATTACGTATCGAGGGGTCAATTGGCAAGAAACGAAAACGGGAAAGAAAAACGGGGAGCTGCTCCCAAGGCTCCCTATTCTCCAGTTTCATAAGCGTGCCTGGCGCCAATCCTGGCGCCATCTGTATTCCTTTTTGCGTAGCTTAACAACTCGGTGTTTTTTCCTGTGTTTTTTGCAAATCTTGGATTTATTCAGCTTTTCATGGCTTCTCCAACTTCGTCGGCCTCTGATAAGTTGAGTACCATTTCTTTTATGTATAAATGTAGGCTCTTGGTAAATTTTTAAGTGATTAATAGGATTAATCTTTGTTACAAGAGCCGTAGCCTACCGGAGGCGTCATGGACGCTGTCGCTCGCTAAGTATAAGTTTAGTTAGCCAGAGCGACATTTCCGGTTGTTTTGCTTTAATAAATTTTAGCTATTTAGCGTTATATAGGATTTCCTTTCGTGCTTTAGTATTATTTTAGTGAAGTATTCGCCAACTCTGGCGTACGCTAGGCCATGTAGCCTAGTCGTTTGGTCCTAGTACTTTCTGCATGATTTTGGTTTTCCAAGTGTATTAAAATTTTATTGAAGATTTAGGCTGTTTTCTATACATTTAAGATTATGTTGAATATTTCCACGATAGTATACGAGTGAGTTTCGGTGATTTAGGTAATCGATTCTAAGTTGCTTATGGAGCCTTAGTATACTTTCTCATACTCCCCGGTTGTTTTCTTTTCTTCGGAGAAGTTATGCAATCCCTTTCCCTCTGTTTAAGCCTTGGGCTTATCCCTAAGTGGTTTATCTGAATTAACTTTCAATAAAACTATACTGAGGTGTTACTGTAACTTCCTGTTCCAGTAAGTCTGGTTTCAGAGTGGGACAGAACAACAGAGTTTTTAGTCTGAGTCTGTGTTCGTCTGGCTTGGGGTAGAGTCTCCCTCGCTGGCCTGACACAGACATAGGAGGCTTAGCCTCCTTAGGTCACTACCGAAGGTTTCTGTACGAGATGATTCCTTCTTTTGTGATCTAGCAGACTAGTCCTTGTTGCTGTTCTTGGTGGGAGGATAAGATTCTTTCCCTGGGAGTAGCAACACCTTCCTTGCTTTGGTTCTTTGGGAGCTAGCAAGTATTGCTGGCCTCCCTCCTGGATCTCCCTTAGGCTAAGATGAGTTTCCTTGGCTGCGGGTGATCCTTCACTAAAGCAAGGTTGGTAAGACCCTCTTTTGTCCCTTCCCCCTCTATCTCCGTAATGGCCTAGCCATTACAGTACTGTACGTCATTCTACATCTGGACCTAGGATAGGTTAGGATGTGGAATTGACTCAGTCCTTTGCCGGCCCGCAGAGTCTGCCGGCCGGCAAGGGTCTTCTGCTTGAGTGCTGCCCAGACCTCCCTTGGTCCCTCATCCATACCTACCTGTGAGTCAGACGGCATTGGTCAGGAAGCCTGAATTAGATTCTCCCCTTCCTTATATGCACTCTTTCGGATTGCCGGGCTTGGAGGTTGTTTACGCTCTTATCCCGGCATCCATTCTGTTTTCTTCTAGTGCTGTACCCGACCCGGCTGCCGGCCTATGAGGCCGGCAGCCGGGCAGTCGTAGTCCTCTGGTTCTTTTGCTGCTGGTTGGCATCGGTTGTGTACCTTTGCTGGCCGGCTAATGTCAGCCCTTGTCTGCCGGTCGCCAAGAGTGTGGCCGGCAGCCAGGTGCTACTTTGTGTAGCCGTTATGGGCTGTTACCGGCCGGCAGTTACTGCCGGCCGGCACATGCATTTGAACCAGCGTTCTGCCGCCTTATAGCTGTTAAGTAGTATACTTTAAAGCTAGTTATGGTGTGTGCCGGCCGGCAAGTGCCGGCCGGCAAGTGCCGGCCGGCACATAACCTCCTATACTGTACCAGTATTCTTCAGTATAACATATACTGTAAGAGGAAAACTATAGCATAAGTTTTGGTACAGCACTGTGTGTTCTAACAACCCTTTGCTGTTGCCTTACAGATAAGAAAGTAAGTTGTTTCTTGTCTATTATCCAGGATTTTAAAATCATTGCTGAGGTGTGAGCTCCACCTGTTTCCTCTGGAAACTTTGCATTGGTTATTCTAGAAGAGATTAACCTTTCGATTTTATTATCTGGAAGGCTGCAGCAATTGGTTGTAAAGGAAACACAAGTGTGTGTCTTTCCTTTCTGAATTGTTATGCTAACTGTGCATATCCAGTGATACATAGTTCACTTGATACTCATGGAAATTTTCTTCTCTTTGCAGGAGGTACGTCCGAAGTGCGGAAGTGCTTTCTGCAACGTCCGCAGTAAGAACCTCTCCGGACATGGATTATGTAGGAGACACGCAGCATGCGCTGTCTCCAAAGGTGAGCTCCGGTATTGGGACCCCCAGGTATGTACCTTGTGCTCTAACCTGATTGCTGAAGCTTTTGATTCCCCTAGGACGGCGGAATCAAGGGATATAGCAAGGGGGAAGCTTCGCACCTGGGTAAGGGGCTTCCAGAAGAACACCTCTGGACCTTATCTTCCAAGTGAGAAGATGAGGGCTTACCTTTTCCCTAGGGCATCAGCTGATGCAGTGATTCCCCAGCCTCAAGAGATCCCCCTAGTTCAGATCCAGGTGGATGCTGAAGTGGCGGTCGCCGTGCAAGACATCCAGTTGGGCGACAGGATGTCAGACGTGTCCGAGCGTCTGGAGGAAGACCTCCTGGCAGGAGGCCAGGATGAAGATCAAGCCCCAGACATCGTAGAGGAAGAAGCCAACGAGGTGTCGGCTGCTCCGGTTCTGATCCCTGAACCTATTCCCTCAACATCGTCCGCTCTCCCAGTAGAGCTGGGACAGGCCCTCTCCTCCATTGTTGGAATGATCCAACAAATGCAGAAGGAGAATATGGATAAGGCGGCTGCAATGGAACTGCAGATGCAGGAGCTTGCAGCATCACATGGGCCCCAGAAAAGGCTCAATGTGAAAGACCTTCCCTTGTGCTCAGATGCTAACCCGTGGAGATATGCCGAGCACATGCCGATGACGACTGGAAAGATCGTCATGTCGGATAAGCTGGGTTCATTTCCCCTTGAGGTAGTGGAATTCTGGCCCAGCAAAGGGTCATATCCGGACTGTTATGTCCGGTTGAGGAAGGAACCAGCTTCAAAGGAGAAGACAGAGCCGAAGGAGGTCATAGTGATGGACCATGCTAAGGCTCAAGCTTTGCTTTCATCTTCGATGAAAGAGAGGGGCTTCACAAACTCAAAAGTTACTGCATGGAGTACGAAGCTCCCTTCCTTTGTGTCCTCTCCTGCTAGAGCCTTCCCCTTTTTGCAGAAAGGGTGTGCATCTGTATTAAAAGCAGTCGAGGCTGGCAAGCCTTGCCCCTCCCTGGAGGAGTGTAAACCCTTGTCGCTGGCCCTACCCATGGACCACAAGAACTGGAAGGACGTCCATCTTACCTTCTCAGTCGGGAAGTTGGAGGCTGATATTGCCGGACGTCAGTTCGGTGAAAACCTCCCTAAGCTGTCTGACTTTCTTTTGCGGAGAGAGCTCGAGACAAAAGAAAGACTGGCTGCCTCAATGTCTCTTCAGACCACTCTTGAGACGATGGCAAGTGACCCCAAGGTCCATGAAAAGTTCATGGTAGTGGCCAAGATTCATCTGGCCACAGTGACGAAGGATTTTTACAGCTTCGTCAGGGCGAGGAGAGCTTGTAGGGAGTTCGTGCTCACCTCGGCTACGGTGAAGCACGAGCCAAGGAAACTAATCTCCTCCAACATTTGGGGCAAAGACCTTTTCCCTAGCGATATAGTTAAAGAAGTTGTGGATAAGGCCGCAACGGAGAATAGAAATCTTCTCCAAAAGTGGGGCCTGTCTATCAAGAGAAAGTCTTCCCCGGATGAGGGTCCCCAACCGAAGAGGAAGACTAAAAGGCCTAGGCTACCGTCTCGGCCAGCCAAGCCAGTTGAACAGTAACAGCAACGACAGTTGCCGATGCCTTCAGTGCCCCAGATGGTGGCACAAACCCCGACCACTTTCCAGTGGGTACCCCAGGCCGTGTCGACACAGTCCACGGTGTTCACCCCATCGTTCGAAGGGCAGTCTACTTCCTTTCGAGCAAAGCCTAGAGGAGCAGCCAGAGGCTCGTCTAGGCGACCCTCAAGGGGATGGGGATTCAGGGGTGGTCGCGGTCGGGGAGGCAAGACCTCAGGACGGCAGTCCAAGTGAGATGATGCCGGTAGGAGGGAGACTTCAGAATTTTCGGGATCGGTGGACCTTCGATCCCTGGGTCCACAGCCTACTCAAGAACGGACCCGGCTGGAGTTGGTACAGCACTCCACCCCCGTGCCCTCGGTTTTTCCAACACTCCACCCCCGTTCTGGAGGAGTACGTTCAAGAACTGTTGGAGGAAAATGTAATCCGTAGGGTGAAGTCCATCAAATTCCAAGGGAGGCTGTTTTGTGTTCCTAAGAAAGACTCGGAAGAGCTTAGAGTCATTCTGGACTTGTCGCCACTCAACAAGTTCATAGTGAATTGCAAATTCAAAATGCTAACACTGCAACACATAAGGACCTTACTGCCCAAGAGGGCATATTCCGTCTCCACAGACTTGTCAGACGCCTATTGGCACGTTCCAATCAACCGTCGACTCTCCCCCTACCTAGGGTTCAAGCTACATCGAAGACTATACGCCTTCAGAGCCATGCCATTTGGGCTAAATATAGCCCCAAGGATTTTCACGAAGCTTGCGAGCGTAGCTCTCAAACAATTACGCCTAAAGGGAATTCAGGTAGTAGCCTACCTGGACGACTGGCTGGTGTGGGCAGCATCCGAGACAGAATGCTTGCAAGCTTCCAGTCAAGTGATCCAGTTCCTAGTGTATCTAGGCTTCAAGATCAACAGAAAAAAGTCTCGACTTTCTCCATCTCAAAAGTTCCAGTGGCTGGGAATCCACTGGGACTTAATGTCACATCGTTTCTCCATCCCGGCGAAGAAAAGGAAGGAGATAGCGGGTTCTGTCAAGAGACTTCTAGATTCCGAAAGGATATCAAGACGCGAACAGGAGAGGGTACTGGGCTCTCTCCAGTTTGCTTCGGTGACAGACCCAGTGCTAAGAGCACAGCTAAAGGATGCAACCGGAGTTTGGGAAAGTTACGCATCAAACGCGCGAAGAGATCTGAGAAGACCAGTTCCGCTTCGGCTACGTACTCTTCTCAGGCCTTGGTCCCAAGCCAGATATCTAAAGAAGTCGGTTCTTCTTCAGCCACCTCCCCCGTCGGTGACGATTCACTCAGACACCTCGAAGGAGGGACGGGGAGGTCACTCATCGGAAAAAAGTCCAGGGGACTTGGTCCAAGCTATTCAAGACCTTTCACATAAACTTTCTAGAAGCTATGGCAGTGTTCCTTACCTTAAAGAAAGTCTCCCCGCATCACTCGATCCACATAAGGTTGGTGATGGACAGCGAGGTAGTTGTGAGATGCTTGAATCGACAAGGATCGAGGTCACCACCTCTCAACCAGGTGATGTTGGCCATCTTCCAATTGGCGGAAAAGAAGAAGTGGTACCTGTCGGCAGTTCACCTTCAAGGAGTCCGAAATGTGACAGCGGACGCTCTATCCAGGCTCACACCGATACAGTCGGAATGGTCCTTAGACGCAGGATCATTCTCCTTCATTCTGAACAAGTCCCAGAACTGCAGATAGACCTCTTTGCGACAAAAGACAACAAGACGTTGCCCCTGTACGTGTCCCCGTACGAGGACCCCTTAGCGGAAGCAGTGGACGCGATGTCCCTCGACTGGAACAGATGGCCCAGGATTTATCTGTTCCCTTCTCAAAACCATCTGTTGAGGGTCCTCAACAAACTGAGATCCTTCAAGGGGGTAGCGGCAATAGTGGCCCACAAGTGGCCGAACAGCGTGTGGTTCCCCCTGGCATTGGAACTACGGTTGAGGTTTCTACCGCTACCAGATCCAGTTCTGACCCAGCGAGTCCAGAAGTCGGCTGTCTGCGCTTCATTACAGAAAACCCGGACCCTGCAGCTCATGATTTTCTCTCCCTAGCGGTGAGAAAGCGTTTCGGGATTTCGAAAGCCAGCATAGACTTCCTAGAGGAATATAAGTGCAAATCTACTAGAAGACAATATGAGTCATCTTGGAGAAAATGGGTGGCCTTTGTCAAGGCAAAGAATCCGCAGGAGATCTCGACGGACTTCTGCTTATCTTTCTTCATCCACCTCCATGGTCAAGGGTTGGCAGCTAACACGATTTCGACGTGTAAGTCTGCTTTGACAAGACCCATTCTATATGCCTTCCAGGTCGACCTCGCTAACGAGATCTTTAATAAAGTTCCAAAAGCCTGCGCTAGGCTCAGACCATCAGCACCTCCAAAGCCCATTTCATGGTCTTTAGACAAAGTTCTTCATTTCGTTTCTCTGTGGAGCAATGAGGAGGGTGTGTTAATGGATTTGACCCAAAAAGTTATTTTCCTATTTCCACTCGCGTCCGGGGCCAGGGTTATTGAGATTGTAGCCCTCTCGAGAGAGGGAGGTCGTGTTCAGTTCCCGGATGGGGGAGAACTGAACCTGTTTCCGGATCCTTTGTTTCTCACCAAGAATGAGTTACCCACCAACAGGTGGGTTCCCTGGAGAATCTGCCCTCTGAAAGGAGATGCATCTCTACGTCCAGTAGAATGCCTAAAGGTCTTTCTTCATAAAACTTCAGACTTCCAGGGTGGTCAACTATTCAGGGGAGAAACATCAGGCTCAAATTTATCACTGAATCAACTCAGGGCGAAAATCGCATATTTTTATTAGCAGAGCGGATCCTGACAGTACACCCGCAGGTCACGATCCGAGGAAAGTTGCTTCATCCTTAAATTTCCTTAATTGTATGGATTTTGAACATCTCCGTTCATACACTGGCTGGAAGTCTTCCAGAGTGTTCTTTCGCCACTATGCGAACCAAGTGGAGCAACTAAAGAGTTCTGTAGTAGCAGTGGGTTGCGTCGTTAACCCTGCTGTTTAACTCTGCGAGGAACAGTGGTTTTAATTGGGACAATTAATTCCGGAGTGAGTGTGTAGTTACATTCTGTGCTACAAACTAAATGAGGGCACAGAGGTGCCCACGTTGACTGTTCCACTTCCAAAGGTGAACCTAGCATAAGTGCAGACATGTGTGCCGAGCGTTTCTAACGCTAATGTAACTGATTAGTAATACAGACTTTTCTGACCTTCATACCTCGGTATGTTAAAAGTGGCACTAATGTTTTTCTTTCAGATAAAAGAGTTTCTGTTTACTATCAGACTTATGCTTAAAGTTTTGGTTTTCCTCTTCTTATATATATATATATATATATATATATATATATATATATATATATATATATATATATATATATATATATATATATATATATATATATATATATACATATAGAATTGTTGCTAACCTGTCTGTTTATTGTCTATCAATAAACTTGTTCTTGAGAACCTTGCGTCTCCTTCACCTGTGTCAATTTATTGATATAATTGAGCATTCATTCTATGTATATTTATCTGGGATAATTCTAATAGATTGTTCCAGTATGCAAGCTATGTTGCATTGGTTTATGCTTTCCCTTATCGGGAGGACTTCGTCCCAGAAGGGGACGGTGGCGGTTTTACAAGTTTCCTCCTATGCGGATATAAACCTTTGTCCAATACAAGTATTGTTTGGAGAACTGGTCGATATTTCATATTGACACAGTGGTTCTTTACAAACTATGCTTTACTTAATATAGGGTGAGACCACTATATTAGCTTGCCTGGTATTCATACATAGGTATATGTACTCTTCGAGACTTTTCCAGAGTCTAGTAGGACTCTTCCCTGTAGGGGGCAGGAAGCTCTAACATGGTTTATGGTTAGTTGAAAAGATGTATAACGGTAACATCTTAGGTCTCTAGGTCTAGTCGACCGGGAAAAATTACCTCCGGGGAGTACGGCACGTTCTGAGAGTCCACAGATACAGTAATGCTCTGGTATACTGCCATCAGGACGACATGGCTTGAGCCCAAAAAACGGATTTTGAGCGAAGCGAAAAATCTATTTTTGGGTGAGATGGCACTTGTCGTCCTGATGGACCCGCCCTTCCCTTTCTATGAAAGGGCTGTAGGACCCCTCCCTACATACAGTATCTGTAGCACCTCGTGTACGCTACAAGGAATACAGATGGCGCCAGGATTGGCGCCAGGCACGCTTACGAAACTGGAGAATAGGGAGCCTTGGGAGCGGCTCCCCCTTTTTCTTTCCCTTTTTCGTTCCTTGCCAATTGACCCCTCGATACGTAATCTCTGTTTGGGGTGCAGATTGCCATGTGGCGTGTCAAGAACACGTCCTCTGATATGTCGCGATATCCCTTTCATTAGGGATATTCACTCCAGGAGTTAGAATTCTGGTACCTTAAGGTAAATTCTCTGGGAATATTGCCGTAGTTGTAATATACCCTAGGAAGCTACCCTATAGGAACTTCCATCAGGACGACATGGCCATCTCACCCAAAAATAGATTTTTCGCTTCACTGAAAATCCGTTATATATATATATATATATATATATATATATATATATATATATATACAGTATATATATATATATATATATATATATATATATATATATATATATATATATATATATATATATATATATATGTGCATATAAATGTATATATATTCATATATATCTATTTAGATTTATATATACCGTATATATATATAAATATATATATATATATATATATATATATATAGAGAGAGAGAGAGAGAGAGAGAGAGAGAGAGAGAGAGAGAGAGAGAGAGAGAGAGAGAGAGAGAGAGAGAGAGAGAGGGATGATTTTACGGATATTTTACGATTCTTAAGAAATTGTTCCTGTATTGGAAATGAATAATATGGAATATATATATATATATATATATATATATATATATATATATATATATATATATATATATATATATATTTGTATAAAGTTGCTATATATAGATGGAGTGGTAGCAGTACACACTAGGGTCACCAAACTAGTTCCAACACTAAGGCAATTTGGATATAGACGGATAATGGAACGTTTGAACTTATTTAGGCTACAAACTTGACGACTAAGGGGACAGTTAATACAGGCATTAAAAGTTCTTCAAGGAATAACAAATGTAAGTTACATCAATCTCTTCACGCTTTTCCCAAATCAGTCCAGAGGTAATGGATACAAGCTGGACTTGAGCAGATACAGCGCCACTCAATGTGATAATTTCTTTGCACACAAAATAGGAAATACATGGAACAGACATCCATTGGATGTAGTAAACAGCATTACGGTAAACGAATTGAGGATTAAGTTAAACTAGATCATAAAACTCTCTAAACGTTTAAAGTATATTGCTTTACCCAAAAGCAAATGGAGTTTCCACGGGTGGACTAAAAAGTGTTGGAGACACCATAATCCTTGTAATTCCTTGTAACTCTAAAGAACGTGCAGACCACCGCAGTATATCAACTGCTAGTTACTGTTTCAGTAATTTGGTCATCAATATTAAAAAAAAAAATGGAATATTTGAAGTAAATGTGTATCATAACCAATGGAAACCAAATATAAGTCATTTTCGTGTGGTGTATAGTTTTTCATTTGTGTTAGCAATATACCTTAGCAAAATATCGTAAGCTAGTGAAATGAGAATATATTAAAGAAAATATGTATGACCGTATCACAATATGATAATGGAATTAATCGAAAAAAAATAAAGCTCTTCATTCTGTTCTTTCCTTCTTTTGATACGTTTGAAGAAAAACCACAAAATAAATCGCAAAATAATGTTCCGAGAAGTAAAATAGTTATTTTAAGACATCAAAGAAAGTTTTTTTTAATTATCTCAAGAAATATTTCCTCATATTTTTTCCAGTTTTCTATTTTAAAGTAAACTTAATTCTGTTTTTTTTACTCTCTCTCCTCTCTCTCTCTCTCTCTCTCTCTCTCTCTCTCTCTCTCTCTCTCTCTCTCTCTCTCTCCTCTCTCTCTCTCTCTCTCTCTCTCTCCTCATCAAATGATAAATAGATACGTCAAACTGTTGACCCGTGTTGATTAGTAGTTATAATTGTACAATATCTATGATATTTCATCTGAGGTGTATGGCCTCCCCGGCCTCACTGTCGTTTCATATGCCCAAATTCTAAATCCAATCCGATCATTCGTATAAGTTTAGTGTTTTTTTTATATAAAAGCATTTTTTTAAAAAATACTTAATAGTTGGTACTGATCATCTGTTTCTGTTATGTTCTTTATATAAGTAGTGTTTTCATATACAGTAGTTTGGCAACTTCATTTCACTACGTTCCATAACTGCATCATCTCTTCTAGGAATAACAAAGACAATATATATATATATATATATATATATATATATATTATATATATATATGTATATGTGTATATTTATATTTATATATATATATAGTTATATATATATATATATATATATATATGTATTATATATATATATATATATATATATATATATATATATATATATATATATATATATATATATATATATATATATATATATATATATATATATATATATACATTCTCTCTCTCTCTCCTCCTCTCTCTCTCTCTCTCTCTCTCTCTCTCTCCTCCTCTCTCATCTCTCCTCTCTCTCTCCTCTCTCTCTCTGTATATATATATATATATATATATATATATATATATATATATATATAGATGTATATATATACATATATATATATATATATTATTATGTGTGTGTGTGTGTGTGTGTGTGTGTGTGTGTGTGTGAATATATATATCTTTTTTCGGATAGCCCACATTTTTGTGAGGGTGTGAAAGTTTAATAGAAAATTTCGTGATTATTATTATTATTGTTATTGTCTTTTTTTAATATTGAATAAATCTGTTAATTTTGAGGTGATTCAATAGTTCTGAGCAAGAACTGGCCTACCCCTGCACTCCTTGAATTAACTTCCACCTGATGTTGATTTTCAATCAGTCACTGTTATGGACTGATATTATTCTGTTTTAGACTTTCAAGGTGGCAGTAAAAATGGAATTGGATGGTTTATGTTACTATATATAAATATATACCTTCTATAGAAGGATATCTACTATTGTCCAAAAAAAATATAATTTCGTCTGGAACTGAAAACGCAATTAAAATGGCAGAATGATAACTTTCTCTTACGTCGGAAAGATTATCATATTTATAGATGACTCCATGACATGTCATAGCATTCATAAAGACTATAAATCTTCTGAAGGAAAACGGGAAGATTCCGCCCGGAAATGTTAAAAAAAAAAGGGTGCGAGAAATAATCACTTAGATTAAGTCGGATGGAAACTCCTTCCCTGGGGTCATTCTGGGCAGCTGTTTTGACGAGAACCGCTGCTTTGACATAAAACTGCAGTCGGCAAATTCCCGGAAGTGAGTTTTATGCTTTTTATCATAATACACCAGACTCGTAACTGAGATTGTGTTTGTTTTTTGCTTGCAGGAACTGCAGGACATCTACGTTTCTTGTTTTCCGTTGCGTTTTTTTTTTTATTTTGCATAATAAACTTTCTTTTGTTTTCAAGTTGATATTGTTCTTATTAGTAGACGTTTACTTTCGTTATGAAATCTTTTCTATGTTTTTGTCGTACAGAGGTTTTTATAATGTTCATTGTAACAATCTCATTTCATCCTGTTCCATGAACGTTTTTCTTACATAAACATATATATATATATATATAATATATATATATATATATATATATTTATATATATATATATATATTGGTTTTTTCAGCTCAATTGTCTTTTTCATGTAATATATTATTTTTTCAAAACGTTGTAAGTTGTCTATCTATATAAGAGTTTGGAACTCTTGTTTTATAAATAGTTTTTATTTCACGATCCTTCTTTTACAGAAGAAGTATTGCTACGTTTTTCTTTATAAATGTTAGGATTACTTTTATCTCATAACAATTTACTTTTGTATTTTTTCTTTTTAAAGTGTCTCCATTATTCCGTTCAAAATAATTATTCACAGTTAATTTCTTTATAAAAGGCTCTTATGATTATGATTTAAGAAATTTTGTTGTTATTTCTTTTAAGTTTTTATTGCTCCTGACCTAAAATAATTGTCTTTTATGAAAGCTGTCCTTTCATTTTTTTCTCGATTTAAAATGTTGCAATTTTCCTCATTTCAAAATTAATTAGTTTAAGTTTCCTTCCTTATGCAACCTTTACATTATTCCTTTTTAATGAATATTCTATCACAATCATTTCCTTTGTTGAAGTTAACACTTTTCACTCTTCCAAATTTAATTTTTATTTTCGATTTTAATATGAAAATTGTTATTATAAGTTTTTAAAAGGATTTGATTCATGAAGAAGTTTTATTTACAAGCACAAAGTATGCACAAAAGCAGTCCCCCCCCCTCCCCCCTCCCCCTATAAACACGTTTGGCTTGAACAACAGTTTATTGCTGTGTAAATTTTTCAATGTGCATATGACATGCATTCCGATGCATTCTTACTGAAAAAAACTTTAAGACCATGAAAAAAATTTCTATACCCGCTGGAATTATCAAATAAATTATCCGTTATTATAAATATTTGCATAATACGACATAAAGTTTGCTAAATTAAAACCCAACCGTTTAATCCGCCCTCAATATAGAATGAATAAAGGGTTAAAAAATTTCCTTTTATGTCATTCTTAATAGGAAGGGTAAGCGCTCATGTGAAAGCGTCACGAAGGATTTGCATAATTATGAAAATTTGCATTTAAACGATCACCAAAACCACCGAAATAAAAATCCCCCCTCCCCTCCCCCCCCCCCAATGAAAATTCTATTTTGTAAACCAGGAATCAAATAGAAAAAAAAAAAGATACTTTCACGGTCATT
>NC_090741.1:79966980-79971980 GCF_036898095.1 Palaemon carinicauda | reverse complement strand
AAGCCTGAATGGCGTCGCTGGTTTGAGAATACGGAATTACCTGCAATTCCTAATGATTTATTTTCTAAATATTACTTGACCAGAAGATTCAAATCACTCCTACTGGAGAATCCTAATTAATAAAAGATCCTGTGAGCTTCAGGGCCTCGCAGATTTAGAAATCCTTAGTTAAAGGTTCCTTTGAAGAAGTTCAGATTGGCCACATTGTGTTTAAAACTTCGAAAGATACATTGTTGAGTAAATAAAGAAGTATGTCTGGATCCCAACAAGGATTTGAACCTTCACTCTCCCGAAAGAATAATACCTTTAATCCATTAATATTCTAAGAATAACCTTTATAGATCATTCGGATCCGAGAGTTTCTTCGTTAATTCCTCTTTCGTATTAAAGGTTTATAGATGGAAACGAATTTTCCACATACGAGGTATTTAGAAATTATGGTACTGGTTAATGCAACTTGGATCTTCTTCTTTGTCTGCATCTTTTCCCACTTTTATCTGGTGTCGATGTTTCTGGCCAGCGTTCTACATCTATCTCTTTAACCCAGGCTGCCCATGACTGGGCCGCCCTTGCCGGATCACGCGAGGTCACAACGCGTCGCCTACGGCGGACAACCTGGCATTAATTCCAATCTCACAATCTCCACTGGCCATATTGGTTTTGGCTAATTTTTCAAGGCCGGATGCCTTTCCTGCCGCCAACCCCTCCCCATTTACCCGGCCTTGGGACCGGCACTAAGTTGAGTCTGGCATCCCCCCCCTCCCCCCCCCACCTCGGTGGCTGTTTTTTTTATGCAACTTGGATGTTTGATATAATTAGGCATTTTATCATAATTGGTACTACGATAAAGATATTTATGTATCTCTCTCTCTCTCTCTCTCTCCTCTCTCTCTCTCTCTCTCTCTCTCTCTCTCTCATCTCTCTCTTTCTCTCTCTCTCTCTCTCTCTCTAGATCTACTACTACGTTGTGTGCTTACACTAATTACTAATGAAAATGATTAAGTAAATTTTTATGTTATAAAGGTAAGAGTATAAATGTAAACAGCATCTACTTTGAATAAAAAAAAAAAAAAGTATACTAAGTTCTAGATCAAAAGAGTAGTGTTTTAACTTACTCTATAGTCCTTTGGCATATTGCTTCCCCCCCCCCCCCCGCCTTCCCAAAAAAATATGTCTTAGAAATAACTAATTACTATTTTCGAACAAAAATTATAAAAACAAACACATTGACATTAGACCTTCACAGCAGCACATATCAGAATATTCATTCAACACAAACATCAGTTCCGACTTTTTTTCTTATATCCGATATTTTCAGCAGCATTTTTTGCTCTTTAGATATAATCAATTTATATGTTTTTGTAATGAGAATTATAGCAAATATGTCTCTACATTATTCCAGTTTAAAATCTACAGAGGGTTTTAGTCAGTTGCAATGTTATCGTTATATATCAAGAGAGGAAAAACATACAGGGAAGTGTATCGGCATAATTCCAAAATGTTCTGAAACTGAGGTCATTGAAAAAATTACACCGTATTTTTACACTCTTATTATTGAATTATGTCATTATTTCCAAATGGTTCGTATGGCTTTACACAATGAAAATGGAGAAAATAAATGAGGAGTCTTTTAAAACAAGTAAATTGTTTTCCTTTGGTAAGAAGGTTGTTTCAGCACCCACATGAGTATTCCAAAATTAATTTTTCGTTTTTTTTCTTCCTGTTGGCTATATTAATGATAGGAAAGGATTACAAATGAAACTATAAGAAAGAATACTCGAGTGCCATATATGGATGAGATCCTGGTGAGGGGTAGATGGAGATGGTTTGGCCAATCTCTTCGCACTCTCCAAAGAATATTAGTTCAATTATCTTTCAACCGGGCATTACAGGGCACTAGAAGAGTTGTAAGACCCCGGCCTATATGACTGAGGACTATGAAGAGTCAAGTGGAAGATAAGGAATGGAGAAGTAATGATTTAAAAGCTCAAGATAGAGAAGACTGGCGAAATCTAACCGAGGGCCTTTGTGTCTATAGGCGTGGGAGGAGATGATGATGATATATATTTTATTTTCTTATCAAATCTCTATGAAGTAGATTATTATTTTGGGCTTTACCGAGTCATCAGGTTTAAACGACACGGGGTCAGTAGGAGATTTTTTTTTGGCCCTAAACTCTTTGATGTGTTTTTACCAGTGTTATCAAATGGAATTGTTTTTATATCAAGTTACAATGCATCAATGAACGGGAATTATACCACTATAAATGAACCATATAATAGGTACCTTCTCAAAATTGTCAGTATGTTTTCATAAAATACATACTGATTGAAGGGGAAGAAAGAATAATTTTCTAGATCTAAGCTAATGCTGAAAATCAGTTTCTCCCAATAATTTTTTTTCAGAACTAACAGAAAAAGAATATTCTTTACACTCTGTAACATTTCAATGATATATGAACGCTCAATTTTCAGAAACACACACATACTCTTATATATAGATGTGTGTATGTATGTCACAAACTCACAGACAACACACGCTCACGCCCATATGCAGAAATGCACACATTCACACACACACACACACACACACACACACACACACACATATATATATATATATATATATATATATATATATATATATATATATATATATATATATATATAATATATATATATATATATATAGCATCTCCTACGGCTGTCGACGTGAAGTGCCTCGGTTAGATTTCGCCAGTCGTCTCTATCCTGTGGTCTTATTTCAATACCTTTACATTCATCATCTCCCACCCTCGCGGTTTATAGTGGTCAGCCATGTAGGCCTTGGACTTCCAACTCTTCTAGTGGCTTTTGGAGCTCAGTTAAAACGGTTGATGAACTAATCACTGTTTGGGAGTGCAAAGAGCATACCCAAACCATCTTCCTCTACCCCTCGCTATGATCTCATCCACATAATGCAATCTCATAGTTTAATTTCTAACACAGATGTCACTAAACTGATATATAGCCTGATTTATATGAAATTTTAACAGATTTTTATCCAAATTTTGATTGACTTAGCAAAAGTCTGATTTGCTTTTTTTCAATTTCTCATTAAGCTCTAATTCTAACGACTTTGCATTAGTGGTCATTGCTCCCAAGTACTTGAAGATTTTATCTTGTTAATCCTATCTCCTTCCAATAATATTTCATTTTCCATTGGATATTCGGTTCTCAGTATCTCTGTCTTTCTTCTATTTATCTTTGCCCAACGTCTTGTGATAATTCATGCATTCTGGTAAGCAATCATTGCCAATACTGTGGTTTTCTGCTAATAAGAACAGCGTCATCAGCATACTTTAGGTCAGCTAATTTCCTTTTACCAATCCAGTCCAACTCCTCTTCACCATTTCTAACAGTTCTGTGCATTACAAAATATTTAAGGAGGATAAACAACATAGGTGACAAAACATTTCCTTGACGTACTCTGCTGTTCACTGGAAAGTTAATTGATAGGACGCCACTACATTAACTTTGCACTTTGCACTTGCACTCTACACTATATATATATATATATATATATATATATATATATATATATATATATATATATATATATATATATATATATATATATATATATATATATATATATATAATATATATATATATATATATATATATATATATAAATGCATATGTGTGTTTGTGTTTGTGAGTAATTATATGTATTAGTGCAGTATTTATAATTATTTTCTGACTAACACTCGTGATTTTCATTTAGTGTAGCTTCATTTACCTAAAAATATCGAAATCACTTTGCCACAGTTTTATCGACTAAATTTAAACTGAACTGCAACTTAATTGTGGATTTCATATAGTAGTCAAGTCCAGTAATAATAAAGGAAATATTGTGTTAAAAGATACACTCAAAAGTTCACTCAAAGGCCATTCCAGTGTCCTTGACACACCAGGGACTGCCTGCTCAGTGCTAATTACTTTTCTAAAGCTTCAAGTACCAGTCAACTGAAGTCTTATCAATTGAAGTTTTGTTTTTGTTTGATAGTGTACCTATATAATAAACTATGTTTAAATCAATTTGATTTTGGAATTTGCGGTTTACTCAAAAGATCAGTGAAAGAAATTTAAACTTAAGGAATCTACGATTGAAAAAAAAAATATAAATATCTGAAAGAGGCTGAATCCTATTCGTATTGTATTAGAAAACATTACGTTATTGAATTAATTAACAAAATGTACTTATGAAAGTAATCGCAAGATTTAATCATATTTTGTTTTCAACATTCCATAAGTAGATTAGAGAATATAAAAACCTTAAAGTGTCAGCCCCACAAAGGTTTTAAGAACTAAAAACCAGGTGACCCAATTGTGGAGTAAACAATAATTTTTCTACCTTGCGCCGCACACCTAACTCTCTCTCTCTCTCTCTCTCTCTCTCTCTCTCTCTCTCTCTCTCTCTCTCTCTCTCTCTCTCTCTCTCTCTATATATATATATATATATATATGTGTGTGTGTGTGTGTGTGTGTGTGTGTTTGTGTGTAAAAGGTCCTAGTAGATAGAAAATCGCCTTCACAAGATTCAACACTTTGTAAAACTCAAAATGAGATAGGATTCACGTAGGCTTATGTTGGGCAGTTGAGCTATAAATTCAATGAACTCGACGGTCCTGAACTATATTAATTATTGATGGTCGAAGCAGTTCCTCTGGACCGAGTGTTCGATCCCCCGGCAGTGGTCGACCATCGGCTTGTATATTGTGAATAGAGATCCGAGTGAGAGACAATGCAGAGTTGTAGGTTTTATGGTGTTCTGCGTGGTCGTAATAAGTAAGATTATGTAAGAGGAAGGATGATGTAAGGATTAGATATATTGTGAGAGTTGACTCGAGCGGCTGACCCTGCTGTATAGTGGGACTGATGAGATTGAAAGAATAATCATTCTCTCTCTCTCTCTCTCTCTCTCTCCTCTCTCTCTCTCTCTCTCTCTCTCTCTCTCTC
>NC_090741.1:79954480-79961980 GCF_036898095.1 Palaemon carinicauda | reverse complement strand
TTATGAGAGTTAAAGGTATACGCAAATTTTATATCCAAGTAAAAGTAAAATTTTCTTCTTTCTTCCTGAGAAATAAAATGAAATTCAATTTCCAACATGTTCGTATTACGTTTGATCTTCAATACCGACAGGAAATATGCAAACAAAATTTCATTGCACATAAACATTGGGAGGGTTCTTTCAGCCAGCTGTAATTTATTCTCTTTGAGATCTTTTCAGTTTGTTTTGAAATTTATTCTAAATATCTTTTCACAAAAGGTTCTCACTCCTGGTTGCCTTATTTCTCTCGGGTAGGAATGATATGTTAAGAGACGCTAACCTCTTATTCTGAGACTAGAGTTCAGTTTTTAAGGGTTGAGAATAGATGGATGTTTACGGGAAGAGGGTTAAAGAAAGAGGTTGGGTAGGGAAGGATATTTATTTGTGAAAGTTTGGAGCAAAATTTTCCTAAAAAAAAGAAAATTATCTTGATTAATTGCAGGGGAACTTTCATTACTTTTACTTATAAATCCTTCTTTAAAACACTCCAAGAAGCCCTTAATTGGATTATAGTATTGATTTAAGATTGTTGCATCATTGATTTTACTGTTAATGAAATAATAGTAGAAAAATAGACGTTATTTGGACATGTTCATAATTTTGAGTGTCTAAAATAAATAACTTCTGTTTTTTTATACTTATATTTCGAGGTATATATAAAAGACGTGCCAAATTTATACTTAAAACGATTTAAATTTCTTCATAAGTAGCCATTTCGTAATCGAAGAAAGACTTAGGTAAATAAAGAACGTGGGGGGGGGGGGCATCTACAAAAAATAAAAAAGTTCCAGATCAAACGAGAAGTGTTTGAACTTTCGCCCTAGTCTTGCGTCATGTTGAAATATTGCTTCCCCCTAAAAAAAAATAACTAATTAAAATTTTGAAAGGAAAGTTATTCAAACAAACAATGACGTCAAACCTTCATAGCAGCACATATCAGAATATTCATTCAACACAACTATTAGTGCCGACTTTTCTTTTGTCTTCCATTTTTATTTAATTTTTTTTCAGCAGTAATTTTCCGCCCTTTTAAACTGAACAAGTTATATATATTGGTAATGAGAATTATAGCGAATATCTGTCTCATGTTATTCAGGTTATAATCTACACAGGATTTTTTTCTGTAACACTTTTATCGTTATATATCAGGATAGGAAAAACCTTCATTGAAATGTATCGACATAATTTCGAAGTGTTCCCAAACTCTGAGGCCATTAAAATATTGATTTCGGCAATTTGTACATGTGGCTTTGCACAATGAAAATGGATCAAATAAATGAAGCGTCTTTTGAAACAGAATTTTTTTTTTTTCTTTGGCCAGGAGGTAACTTTAACATCCACATGAGAAATACAAAGTAGATGTTCCACTTTGTTGTTATCTATTTGTATCTATTGATGAAACCTCTGAGAGGTAACATATTGCATTGGGGTTCACAGAGCCGTCACGCTTACACGAAACCAGGTAGTGGGAGATTTTTGTTGCTTAAACTTTTGGGTGTATTTTGACCGGTTATCAGATGAAATTATGTATAAAGGTACAATGCGTTAATTGACAGGAGTTATATCTCCCTAAACGAATATAAGAAGAGGTACCTTTTAAAATTTGTCAGTATATTTCTCTTAATAAGTATAGAACCTAGAAACGAAAAAAGAAATAAATTTTTTAAGCCTAAACCGATGCTGAAAAAAGTTTCTTAAGATAATGAATTTTATAGCAAACAGAAAAAAAAGGGAAAGTGAATTCCAAAGAATGACAGTGATGGCAAAGAAGTTTCCGGTTGGGGGAGGATGTTATTAATAGAACCGAACAAATAAGTTCTTATAACAAAACGAAATAATTGCCTCACAAAAGAAACCAAGAACATGATTCATATACAAAATTTCACATTTCAATAACAATTGTTTATGAATTTGATAATCAAAATTTATTTGATGTAATGGCTGTATTTGATTTGCACTTTATAGTGCCTGTAAACGTTCTTTTCTCAAGGAATATGAAATGTAAGGTAATTAATCTAAAGATAGGCTATATTTTGATGAGTAATGTTACTTTTGAATAGATTGCATCATATAATAATATTTAGAATATAATATTTTGACACCTTTTTTATTGTTCACGATTGTTTAAAATTTTACTAATATATATATATATATATATATATATATATATATATATATATATATATATATATATATATATATGTATATGTATATATATATATATATATATATATATATATGTATATGTATATATATATATATATATATATATATATATATATATATATATATATATATATATATATATATTTACACATATTTATTTTGTGTTGATTCTTCCAGTCCATTTTGAGTGCAAAATTATATTCGTTTTTATATTTAAGAATAATGATGGTAATGATGATAAAGATGATATTTATAATGATGATAATGATGATAAAGATGGTATTTATAATAATGACAATGATAATCTTGATGATGATGTATGAATCGGGTAATTTTGTCCTTACTTGTGTAATAACTGAAAATTCGTACAGAGCGAAGTTCATTTAACGGCTGAGCAAATAATTTTTTTTTTTTATCCCAATTGAATTTGCAACATGTTTCTCTGTTTCAGTTCCTGATCTTAGACACTTCCGCTGAAAATAAAGTCTGGAGAATAAAGAATTAGAGGAAAATAGAAGTATTTACAAGGTATGTTAATTATTATTATTATTATTATTATTATTATTATTATTATTGTTATTATTATTATTATTATTATTATTATTATTATTATTATTATTATTATTATTATAATAAGATACGCTTTTGGAAACATTATCACCAGATGTTCAATTCACTTGAAATGAGTTAGGCAATAATTTTCACGTGATGTCCATTTTAACTGCATCGCCAGACCTAAACAACCAAAAATCAATCATTAAGATTCATTAACCTTCTAATATGATAAAGTTTTCTTTACTTCATAGTTTCCTTTTGATAAATATGTAACGGTTGGACGCAGGCATTCCTGGTACACCTTGCTACAATGAAGTGCACTCGTTAGTGGGTGGAGTGATGGCATAGGTGGTGGGCAGGGCTATACACAGGAACTCGTCGCGCAGTGAGGGTGTTACTGAGTGCACTTCCTCTGAGCGAGGTGTGCCAGGAATTCTTCAATCCAACTGTACATGTAGAGATTGCCTTCGAAAAAGTCAAAGGATTGTTTATTGGTGTTTAACTCCAATTTTTTCCCCAACGGTAGACATTTCTTTCCCACTACGACCAGTCTTTATATATAAATATCTATTTTTTTTTTCGGTTCCATCTTGTGGAAATTGGTTTCAAGCTTCGGTTTAGGCCTGCCCAAGTATTCTTTAATTCTTATCATGCTTAGTATAGAAAATGGTGTTTGGTTTTTAATTGAACCGCAAAAAATAATGTACCACATATCGTCATTGAAGAAAGAATAAGTCCCTTTAATCACCACATTGCAACCAGTTACAGGCTTGACTTCATTTGAAAACGAATGTGAAAACTTCTTCCAGAAATATACTCTTTGAAAATTTCCAAATGTCGTTTAGTGTTTGCTTTAGAGGTGAAATACACTAATTTTTTTCAATTCCTGGAAGTTTGATTAATGAATAAATGGAATCCATAATATAAAGGTAAACAGAAGTAAATTAAAATCTCATTTGTAATTCTCATCTGGATGGTGAAATACCTCACTAAACAAAGGGAAATAATTTTCCTGTGTTTCAAAAATCATATAAATATATTGTTAAATTTTCATATTGTATCACTGCATTTATTATTTAGAAAAGAATAGGTAATTCGGGAAGAACAGTGCATGGGGTATTTTTATGTAAGTTTCCAATATTGATATTGTGATGGCTTCATTGTTTTTTGGACATTTTGAAATTATATCTATGCATTTCAAGAGAGGTTTTCCTCTGTGGTATAAAACGATAAAACTACAACAAAAATTATCCTGTGTAGATTTTAAACTGGAATAATATAGATATACATATTCGCGGTAATACACATTACGAGAACATAATTTGCTAATTTCTGCACAGCAAAATAAAATGCTTAAAAACAATCCGCTCAAAAGAAATGTCAGAGATAATGGTAGTGTTGAAATATGACTTTAATGGGGTCTATTTTGGAGATATTACTTCATTGTGTTTATTTTGATGATTTTCTTTAAAATACTTCAATTATTTCTTTTTTAATATGTGCATGGTTGTTTGTTTAACAGTATATGAATTATTTTTGGGCATATGATACGGCAAAGTGTAAAGAAATTATCATTTAGACCTAGATCTTTGTAAATTTAAATTTTTTCATTTTCCTTTTAACAAAATTAACCTCCTATTTTTTATAAATAATTAGTGCAAATATATTCCACTTTTTAGCAAATAATGGAAAAAGAGAATTTCCAATGAGAGAGAGAGAGAGAGAGAGAGAGGAGAGAGAGAGAGGAGAGAGAGAGAGAGAGAGAGAGAGAGAGAGAGAGAGGGGGGGGGGAGTGGGAATCTGAATAATTGAATTAGACTTTTTATCGAAAGGTTATGATTAAAAGAAACAACTGTCGTACTAGTCAAGATAAGAAGCTAAGTTATATAGACTATTAAAATCACATTTCCCATAACCATTCCTTTCTAATTACCATATGAGGTGGATACGCTTTCCACTAGAAGCATGTATCCAAAAGCAAAATAAACAAAGAAGCTTTCCTTACATGAGTTGCATCTCAACCCGCATGTGATAGAAAAGATTTTATTCCCAGGGTGTTGGGATAACATAACTCCTTGAGGCAATGAGGAGTTTCAATTCTTGCAGGAATCCGGACTTCCTCCTTTATTTCCTGAAAAAAATATTCTTTCGAAGTTTAAACAATTTCAGTGGAATAACTAAAGAATTTTTAAATAGAAATCTGTGAAACTCTTAAGAGCACAAGATCCTTCGGAAATTAGGATGCTGAATGATGACCCAGCAAGTGTGGTTTGAGAATTTTGGCCAAGGAATATCAAGGAGAGAAATGACGCTGAATTGCAGGAAATTCCTTGTTGAGTCTCAAGCCCTGGGTGATCATGTAAAATAGGACCGCCATTGGGTAAAGAAGCACATGCGTGTCTTAGCAGACTGGTCTGGTGTTATGAATTTGTTAATATTCATTAGGATTTCATACCAATAAAAAAATCTAGGAAATTAATTGTTTTCTAAATAAATCTTGGTAATAAGCCCTCCAAAACTGTGAGAGTTTGAGCAAACTTTGGTTAGTAAGTTTATCTTTTAGTTTTCGTTGTGACCGCTTGTCATTAAAAGTTTTAATATTTTTTTCTCTTAAAGAAAGATGGTATTTTTCATCTAGCTGTATGTTGAAACCTTTGTCCTAAAGCAATGAGTAAAAATTTAGAAAAAAAATCCCATGTATGTATGTATGTAAGCATGTATGTATATATGTATGTTTGTATGTTTGTACCTGTATGAGTGTATATTTATATATATATATATATATATATATATATATATATATATATATATATATATATATATATATATATATATATATATATGTATGTATATATATATATATATATATATATAATATATATATATATATATATATATATATATACATATATATATATATATATATATATATATATATATATATATATATATATATGTATATATATATATATATATATAATATATATATATATATATATATATATATATATAGTATATATTATGGAAGAGTAGGAAGAGGGTGTTACTGCTTGAAAGGATAACCTCCCATAATGGAAATTTCTTGCAAGATGCTGAGAGTTCTTTCTTGGACGGCGTTCAATACCACTAATAAATCCCCTAACTTATGCTTTTTGGACTTTCAAATTTCGCAAAGACCTATCTACATACAACTACATTTGTCTTTTCATTAAAATTCTATTTAAATGTGACATCTTATTGCTGGGTAATAGATTATCTGCTCCCCCTGCCCAAAGAATTATTGTGGTGATGTGTTTCTACAGAATTTTGCAGTTTTCCATAATCTTAACATCTCAATTATAATTGAAGCTAGAGGCTTGTCACTAACTGTCTTTCTCCTCAGATAAAATCTCCTCTTCAACTTCTTGTTGCATCTTCTTATTCATCCCCACCAGCTCCTCAGTCATCAGTTAATGATAAAGAAAGCAAATATTTTCACCTGATTTTTGTAGATAGATATCTTTTATGCCTCAAGATATAATATTGGAAAAACTAGTTACATTTAGCTTATCGGTGCTGAAATCAACAATATAGTCTCTATGATTGTGAATTCACTTAATATGTCTGGTAAGATTACACGAGAGAGAGAGAGAGAGAGAGAGAGAGAGAGAGAGAGAGAGAGAGAGAGAGAGAGGAGAGAGAGAGAGAGAGAGAGAGAGAGAGAGAGATACTTTGAATTTCCTCAGACATTGATAGTGCACTTAATATATCTCAGCCTTTGCAATGATAACATAAATTACTACGGTTTAAATCTCATGACATACTCTATAAGCAAGTAAATGAGGAGTCCCCTCTACCCTTACCAAAGGAAAGTATCCACTGAACAATTACATAGCAGTAGTTAACCCCTTGATCGAGGAAGAAATTGTTCGGTAATCTCAGTGTTGTCAGGTGTATGAGGACAGAGGAGATTATATAAGGAATAGGCTAGACTAGATGATTCGGTTTATGTGTAGGCAAAAGGCAAATGAGCCGCAACCAGAGAGAAGAATCCAATGTAATACTGTCAGGCCAGTCAAAGGACCAAATAACCTTCTAGCCGTAGTATCTCAACGCATGGCTGGTGCCCTGGCCAACCTACTCCTTGATTCTTTTGGAAATTAAAAACATTATAATCTTCCCTACACAAGGGTGAATGATAAAGAAAGAAAATCTCCTGTATTTAACCTGATTGTTTTTTCTTTTCATTCCGAGCAAGAGAATCACATGAAGGAAAAAAAAAGAAGAATAAAAGATTCTTTTCTAAAGAGAAAACTGAAAAAAATATGTTTATACATAATCTCTACAGCTTACCCAAGGGTCGAGAATATGATATTGCTTCATGCATAAACACAATATTTGAGGAATATTTACTTTTCCTTTCAACTGTTATCATTATTGAATGATTAAGAACACATATTTTCAATAAGTATTTTAATAAAACCTGAAATTTTTAAGTTTTATATAGCGTCTGTAATTATATATTTATATATGTATGTATGTCCTGATTTGACTCACAGAAAGGCAAGATGTTCAGTTGTAAAATATTACGATGGAGACTATTTTCAAGAGGACACATACTCTCTCTCTCCTCTCTCTATCTCTCTCTCCTCTCTCCTCTCTCTCTCTCTCTCTCTCTCTCTCTCTCTCTCTCTCTCTCTCTCTCTCTCTCTGAAGATATTTTATATAGTCAAAATTTGATTTATTTCCGTTTTGTCCTTT
>NC_090741.1:79944480-79949480 GCF_036898095.1 Palaemon carinicauda | reverse complement strand
TTTCCCACTACGACCAGTCTTTATATATAAATATCTATTTTTTTTTTCGGTTCCATCTTGTGGAAATTGGTTTCAAGCTTCGGTTTAGGCCTGCCCAAGTATTCTTTAATTCTTATCATGCTTAGTATAGAAAATGGTGTTTGGTTTTTAATTGAACCGCAAAAAATAATGTACCACATATCGTCATTGAAGAAAGAATAAGTCCCTTTAATCACCACATTGCAACCAGTTACAGGCTTGACTTCATTTGAAAACGAATGTGAAAACTTCTTCCAGAAATATACTCTTTGAAAATTTCCAAATGTCGTTTAGTGTTTGCTTTAGAGGTGAAATACACTAATTTTTTTCAATTCCTGGAAGTTTGATTAATGAATAAATGGAATCCATAATATAAAGGTAAACAGAAGTAAATTAAAATCTCATTTGTAATTCTCATCTGGATGGTGAAATACCTCACTAAACAAAGGGAAATAATTTTCCTGTGTTTCAAAAATCATATAAATATATTGTTAAATTTTCATATTGTATCACTGCATTTATTATTTAGAAAAGAATAGGTAATTCGGGAAGAACAGTGCATGGGGTATTTTATGTAAGTTTCCAATATTGATATTGTGATGGCTTCATTGTTTTTTGGACATTTTGAAATTATATCTATGCATTTCAAGAGAGGTTTTCCTCTGTGGTATAAAACGATAAAACTACAACAAAAATTATCCTGTGTAGATTTTAAACTGGAATAATATAGATATACATATTCGCGGTAATACACATTACGAGAACATAATTTGCTAATTTCTGCACAGCAAAATAAAATGCTTAAAAACAATCCGCTCAAAAGAAATGTCAGAGATAATGGTAGTGTTGAAATATGACTTTAATGGGGTCTATTTTGGAGATATTACTTCATTGTGTTTATTTTGATGATTTTCTTTAAAATACTTCAATTATTTCTTTTTTAATATGTGCATGGTTGTTTGTTTAACAGTATATGAATTATTTTTGGGCATATGATACGGCAAAGTGTAAAGAAATTATCATTTAGACCTAGATCTTTGTAAATTTAAATTTTTTCATTTTCCTTTTAACAAAATTAACCTCCTATTTTTTTATAAATAATTAGTGCAAATATATTCCACTTTTTAGCAAATAATGGAAAAAGAGAATTTCCAATGAGAGAGAGAGAGAGAGAGAGAGAGAGAGAGAGAGAGAGAGAGAGAGAGAGAGAGAGAGAGAGAGAGAGAGAGAGGGGGGGGGGAGTGGGAATCTGAATAATTGAATTAGACTTTTTATCGAAAGGTTATGATTAAAAGAAACAACTGTCGTACTAGTCAAGATAAGAAGCTAAGTTATATAGACTATTAAAATCACATTTCCCATAACCATTCCTTTCTAATTACCATATGAGGTGGATACGCTTTCCACTAGAAGCATGTATCCAAAAGCAAAATAAACAAAGAAGCTTTCCTTACATGAGTTGCATCTCAACCCGCATGTGATAGAAAAGATTTTATTCCCAGGGTGTTGGGATAACATAACTCCTTGAGGCAATGAGGAGTTTCAATTCTTGCAGGAATCCGGACTTCCTCCTTTATTTCCTGAAAAAAATATTCTTTCGAAGTTTAAACAATTTCAGTGGAATAACTAAAGAATTTTTAAATAGAAATCTGTGAAACTCTTAAGAGCACAAGATCCTTCGGAAATTAGGATGCTGAATGATGACCCAGCAAGTGTGGTTTGAGAATTTTGGCCAAGGAATATCAAGGAGAGAAATGACGCTGAATTGCAGGAAATTCCTTGTTGAGTCTCAAGCCCTGGGTGATCATGTAAAATAGGACCGCCATTGGGTAAAGAAGCACATGCGTGTCTTAGCAGACTGGTCTGGTGTTATGAATTTGTTAATATTCATTAGGATTTCATACCAATAAAAAAATCTAGGAAATTAATTGTTTTCTAAATAAATCTTGGTAATAAGCCCTCCAAAACTGTGAGAGTTTGAGCAAACTTTGGTTAGTAAGTTTATCTTTTAGTTTTCGTTGTGACCGCTTGTCATTAAAAGTTTTAATATTTTTTTCTCTTAAAGAAAGATGGTATTTTTCATCTAGCTGTATGTTGAAACCTTTGTCCTAAAGCAATGAGTAAAAATTTAGAAAAAAAATCCCATGTATGTATGTATGTAAGCATGTATGTATATATGTATGTTTGTATGTTTGTACCTGTATGAGTGTATATTTATATATATATATATATATATATATATATATATATATATATATATATATATATATGTATGTATATATATATATATATATATATATATATATATATATATATATATATATATATATATACATATATATATATATATATATATATATATATATATATATATATATATATATATGTATATATATATATATATATATATATATATATATATATATATATATATATATATATATATATATATATATATATGGAAGAGTAGGAAGAGGGTGTTACTGCTTGAAAGGATAACCTCCCATAATGGAAATTTCTTGCAAGATGCTGAGAGTTCTTTCTTGGACGGCGTTCAATACCACTAATAAATCCCCTAACTTATGCTTTTTGGACTTTCAAATTTCGCAAAGACCTATCTACATACAACTACATTTGTCTTTTCATTAAAATTCTATTTAAATGTGACATCTTATTGCTGGGTAATAGATTATCTGCTCCCCCTGCCCAAAGAATTATTGTGGTGATGTGTTTCTACAGAATTTTGCAGTTTTCCATAATCTTAACATCTCAATTATAATTGAAGCTAGAGGCTTGTCACTAACTGTCTTTCTCCTCAGATAAAATCTCCTCTTCAACTTCTTGTTGCATCTTCTTATTCATCCCCACCAGCTCCTCAGTCATCAGTTAATGATAAAGAAAGCAAATATTTTCACCTGATTTTGTAGATAGATATCTTTTATGCCTCAAGATATAATATTGGAAAAACTAGTTACATTTAGCTTATCGGTGCTGAAATCAACAATATAGTCTCTATGATTGTGAATTCACTTAATATGTCTGGTAAGATTACACGAGAGAGAGAGAGAGAGAGAGAGAGAGAGAGAGAGAGAGAGAGAGAGAGAGAGAGAGAGAGAGAGAGAGAGAGAGAGAGATACTTTGAATTTCCTCAGACATTGATAGTGCACTTAATATATCTCAGCCTTTGCAATGATAACATAAATTACTACGGTTTAAATCTCATGACATACTCTATAAGCAAGTAAATGAGGAGTCCCCTCTACCCTTACCAAAAGGAAAGTATCCACTGAACAATTACATAGCAGTAGTTAACCCCTTGATCGAGGAAGAATTGTTCGGTAATCTCAGTGTTGTCAGGTGTATGAGGACAGAGGAGATTATATAAGGAATAGGCTAGACTAGATGATTCGGTTTATGTGTAGGCAAAAGGCAAATGAGCCGCAACCAGAGAGAAGAATCCAATGTAATACTGTCAGGCCAGTCAAAGGACCAAATAACCTTCTAGCCGTAGTATCTCAACGCATGGCTGGTGCCCTGGCCAACCTACTCCTTGATTCTTTTGGAAATTAAAAACATTATAATCTTCCCTACACAAGGGTGAATGATAAAGAAAGAAAATCTCCTGTATTTAACCTGATTGTTTTTTCTTTTCATTCCGAGCAAGAGAATCACATGAAGGAAAAAAAAAGAAGAATAAAAGATTCTTTTCTAAAGAGAAAACTGAAAAAAATATGTTTATACATAATCTCTACAGCTTACCCAAGGGTCGAGAATATGATATTGCTTCATGCATAAACACAATATTTGAGGAATATTTACTTTTCCTTTCAACTGTTATCATTATTGAATGATTAAGAACACATATTTTCAATAAGTATTTTAATAAAACCTGAAATTTTTAAGTTTTATATAGCGTCTGTAATTATATATTTATATATGTATGTATGTCCTGATTTGACTCACAGAAAGGCAAGATGTTCAGTTGTAAAATATTACGATGGAGACTATTTTCAAGAGGACACATACTCTCTCTCTCTCTCTCTCTCTCTCTCTCTCTCTCTCTCTCTCTCTCTCTCTCTCTCTCTCTCTCTCTCTCTCTCTCTCTCTCTCTCTCTCTCTCTCTCTGAAGATATTTTATATAGTCAAAATTTGATTTATTTCCGTTTTGTCCTTTTTTATCTTTTTTTTTTGCGACATAATCAGTCATACAAAAGATGGAAAAATATATTAAAAATATAAGATTTTCTCATGAATAATATTTTTCAGTTGTTATTACCTATAATAAAGCAGATGGTATGGTATATTATGTAGATTTTTTTTAAAGATTTGGAATGTAAGTTATAGCACAAAAAAATTATACATAAATATAATGAAAGTGAGAAAAAATATTTCCATCTTTTCTTCCGATAAATAAAATTGATTCCATTTCCGAAATATACGTATATCGTTTGGTATTTCATACTGAAAGAATATATGCAAACAAAATCTCATTGCATATAAACATTGATAGGGTGCTTTTAGCCAACGGTAATTTATTCCCTTTGAGATCCTTTCAGTTTTTTCTGAAATTTATTATTCCCAACTTTTAACAAAAACTTTCCACTCTTGGTCAACTTATTTCTCTCGGGTAGGAACGATGTGTAAGAGTTGATCATCTCTTATTTTGAGCTGAGAGTGTAGGTTTAAGGATTGAAAATAGATGAATGTTCACGGGAAGGAGAGAGAGAGAGAGAGAGAGAGAGAGAGAGAGAGAGAGAGAGAGAGAGAGTGAGAGAGAGAGAGAGAGAGAGAGAGAGAGGGGAGAGAGAGAGAGAGAGAGAGAGAGAGTTAGGAACGAAAGTACAGTCTGTCATAAGGTTGAATTACTATAAAATATGTGATTGTATCCCTTCATACTTTCAGCTTAAACTAGATGGTTGACACCAAATACTCACATTAGTTAACTATTTGAAGTTAAGTTAGGTTGGCTGCAAGATTATTAG
>NC_090741.1:79909480-79939480 GCF_036898095.1 Palaemon carinicauda | reverse complement strand
AAAATTGGCTCACTGATTCTCAATTGTAGTATGTGCAGCTGTATCCCTGGCAGATCGAGTGAATTAAAAAAATCCGGTTGGATAATTAACCTCTTCATCTTCTCCCACAAGTGTCAACGGACTTGTATGTGTCTGCCTCGCTTTGAATGTTTGACTGAATAACATTGATAAGTCCGTGGATGTCTTTGTTCTTGAACGCAATAATAGCTCATTCACTCAGCCAATTGGTATTGTACCAACCGTGTGTCACACAATTGTACATAATTCCTATTGTATATATTATGCTTGTATCTGCGCTCTTCCCTCGTACTAAAAAGAACCTGAATGATCATGTCTCCGGTTTTCCTCTGAACTTTGTCTGTCTCTCAAAACATGCCATGTCCGGTTGCCCTTGCCGTTTTGTATATAAAGAGAGGTGTTCTATAACAATATAGCTCAGTTGTTTCCAATCTGCCTTTGATTTCACAACTCCTCTCTCGGCCCGTCACATTGGTGACCCCGGAAGTCGACTCGCTCCCACCCGCCTTCCACCCCCCACCCCCCCTCGCCCCTTCATCGTTGGTACTATGGCGGACTCTACAGCAGTTGGTGCTGCTGCCGCTCCATTCAAACTTTCATCGTTTGCCTGCGGAGAGGCGTTTGATTGGTTTCAGCGCGCAGAAGTCCAGTTTCGTATCAGGGGCGTGACTCGCTCAACCACCAAAGCGGATTATGTTCTCGCGGCGATACCCGAGGACCACCTTCCCAGAAATATCCGACTGGCTTTGTGAACAAGGAGACACCCCAATAGCGTATGACGACCTCAAATCATACCTTCTGCAGCAGTACTCGCCGTCACCAGCCGCCCGTATAGCAAAGCTTTTTCAGCTCTCACAACAACCGTTGGGGGACCAAAGGGCTTCGCTTGCCCTCAGGGAAATGACCAGTATCGCTCGCCTTCAACCTGCGGCAGACGGCTCTCCTCGTGAGGTGAACCTACTCCGTGCCCTTTGGATACGCCGTTTACCTAAACCCTGTGCGCGCTGCCATACCCGATGTCGATAGTTTACCCATAAAGGACTTGATGACCAAAGCCGACGCCCTTATGGACAGCCCACTTCAAGACCTCCATCAACACCTCCACCCCTGACGACGAGGATGCCTATTCAACGTCAACCGAAGCTGACATGAACGCCGTAGGACATACACCCCTACCCCGTGACGTGCCGAAGCGGCGACAAAGCCGCCCACCACCCACCAATCGCTTGCGCCCCAACGAACGACTTCTACAGCCACTTACTACCTCCCATCCCGCCGCAGTTTTGCTACTATCACTTCCGATTCGGGGCAACCGCGAAGAAATGTGCCAAAGATTGTCAGTGGCCAAAAAACGTGTAAGTAGGCCATCGCTTGTGGCGGTGGCTTCCCATGTTTCTAATCTTTTCTTTTTACAGGATGCAGGAACGGGCGTGCGATTTTTGGTAGACACGGGTGCTTGTCGTTCTCTTTTGCCAAGGAAACTCTTCAAGGCACAACGTAGTCTGTCTACATTCTGCCCGACGTCCGCTTGGTAGCTGCCAACGGATCTGCGATACCCACCTACGGTTACGAGAGCCTCACATTATCGTTCGGAAACGGTAAATTCAATTGGAAGTTTCTCGTTGCTGACGTCACAATGCCAATCCCTCGGTGCGGATTTCCTCTCTCATTTCCACCTTCTGGTCGATGTCGCCCACCGACGATTGGTCAACGCAGACTCGTACTTGTCGACACCTCTTCAACCCGCCCCCTCTAACCTCGCTCTCCACATCAGCGCACCTACGGATGCCTACGCCCACCTCCTCACGTCGTACCCGGAAGTTTTCCGTCCAGAACTTCGCCAAACGCCCACGGTTCCTGCCAAGCACGGTATTTATCACCATATCAAGACGACGGGACCCCCAGTCTTCGCAAAATTCAGACGTCTGGCACCGGAACGATTGGCAGCCGCCAAACAGACGTTCGCCGAAATGGAGAAAATGGGCCTTTGCCAAAAGGCCTCCAGCCCATGGTCGTCACCCTTACACATCGTTCTGAAGAAAGACGGCTCCGTCCGTGCGGGGATTACAGACGCCTGAACATGCAAACAGAACTGGATCACTACCCCCTCCCAAACATTGCCGATGTAACCTCCTACCTGCACAAAGCAAAGGTTTTCTCTACGCTCGACCTCCTGAAGGGGTATTATCAGGTGCCTATGAACCCAGAAGACATCCCCATGACCGCCATCACCACTCCGTTTGGCACATACACCTTCAGTTACTCCTGTTTTGGCCTTCGTAATGCTGGGGCAACGTTTCAACGTCTCATGGATGGCATCTTCGGGGACCTCCCTTTCTGTGTATGTTATGTGGACGACATACTTGTGTTCTCCTCCTCGAAAGAGGAACACCTCCGTCACCTGCGCATCGTGCTCGACCGCCTGCAACAAAACGGCCTTGTAGTCCGGTACGACAAGTGTACCTTTGGCGCCAACGAAGTGTCGTTCTTAGGGCACCGTATCACTCCTGAAGGAGTCCATCCCCTCCCTGAGAAGGTAGCAGCCGTTCAGAATTTCCCAACGCCCTCGACCGTCAAAGCTCTGCAGGAATTCTTGGGCATGATCAACTATTATCACCGTTTTCTGCCAGCCATTGCCGCCACTCTTGCTCCCCTCTACGCCTCCCTCAAGGGCAAGCCAAAGGACCTGAAGTGGGGTCCCCTTCAAGAAGCAGCCTTCTGCAATGCAAAGAAGGCCCTATCAACTGCTGCGGCTCTCACTTTTCCTATCCCACACGCCCCTCTCCTTCTCTCCACTGATGCCAGCGACGTCGCTATTGGTGCAGTACTCGAGCAGGTGGTCAAAGGCTCGCCCCGCCCATTGGCCTTCTTCAGCAGAAAACTGTCCAAGGCAGAATCGGGTTATTCTACCTTCGATCGAGAATTGCTGGCGGTGCACTTGGCTGTCCGTCACTTTCGCCATTTCTTAGAAGGTACGCCCTTCGTCATTCGCACAGACCACATGCCTCTGGTGCACGCCTTCACTCGACAGTCTGACGCCTGGTCCGCCCGTCAACGCCGACATCTCTCCGCCGTGGCTGAATACAATTGCACCCTCCAATACGTCCCTGGGAAAATGAATCCCGTTGCCGATGCCCTGTCAAGAAACACGTTGGCTACCGTTCAACTGGGATTGGATTACAACGCCCTGGCTGAAGCCCAACGACAGGATCTAGAGTATCAAGCTTGTAGGACATCCTGCACGTCCCTCCGTTGGGAGGATTTTCCCCTCGAAAACTCCAACACCACCCTCCTCTGTGACGTCAGTACTGGTAGACCGCGACCTTGGATTCCTGCTCCCATGCGCCGACAGGTGTTTGATTTCATCCACGGCCTTTCACATCCCTCGTGCCGTTCTACTGCACAGCTGCTGAAGGCAAAGTTCATTTGGCACGGCATTTCTAAGGATGCTAAGGATTGGGTCCGCGCCTGTACTTCTTGCCAAACTTCCATAGCACATCGACACACGGATTCAGGAGTGGGCACCTTTCCTCAACCTCAGCGTCGTTTCGCACACATTCACGTCGACGTTGTAGGCCCCCTACCCACATCACAAGGACATCGTTACCTGTTTACCGTCATCGACCGCTCCACTCGTTGGCCTGAAGCCATTCCCATGGAAACTGCAACGTCCGCCTCATGTACATCTGCCTTACTCTCTGGATGGATTTCAAGATTCGGTATCCCTGAGCATATTACTTCTGACAGGGGAACCACTTTCACCTCTCAATTATGGACGTCATTAGCGAATCTCCTGGGCATCACCCTACATCAGACAACGGCCTACAACCCCCGCTGCCAATGGAATGTTTGAACGTTTTCATCGCACCCTCAAAGCAGCTTTGATGTACTGCTGCAAAGATTGCAACTGGTTTACTCAGCTTCCCTGGGTCCTCCTTGGACTAAGGACCACTCCTAAAGACGCCCTCGACGTTTCGGCAGCCGAAATGGTGTATGGCGACCCGTTGGTCGTCCCTGCCGAGTTTTTTCCTTCTACAACCTCCTCCGACGATCTCCAGCGCATACGTCACGTCGTGAGAAAATTTACTCCGTGCCGCCAGACTTACAAGCCCCCAGCGAAGCATCACATACCAACGGACTTGCACTCTGCAACGCACGTCTTCCTGCGCAACGACACCAGCAAGCCACCGTTAACGCCCCCTTACACGGGACCTTTCCTTGTGATCCGACGCAGTCCGAAAGCATTCCTCCTAAACATTCGGGGCAAAGAAGACTGGGTCTCCATTGATCGTCTAAAACCTGCTTATCGTCTGCCAGATGACCCGCCTACAGTTCGCCTCTCTAGATCAGGGCGCCCTATTTAACATGTACAGTATGTCATTTTTAGGGGGGGAGCCATGTACCAACCGTGTCACACAATTGTACATAATTCCTATTGTATATATTATGCTTGTATCTGCGCTCTTCCCTCGCACTAAAAAGAACCTGAATGATCATGTCTCCGGTTTTCCTCTGAACTTTGTCTGTCTCTCAAACATGCCATGTCCTGTTGCCTTGCCGTTTTGTATATAAAGGAGAGTGTTCTATAACAATATAGCTCAGTCGTTTCCAATCTGCCTTTGATTTCACAACTCCTCTCTCGGCCCGTCACAGTATTCTTGTAATTAGTTTGAATATTTGATGATAGTTTTTCAATCAATTCTTTTTTTGATGTCACTAAATTACGGAAGTTATGAGGCAATGAAATATCTCCGATTTTGAAAAATTAATATTTACATTATTCTTCATATAGATTTCGAAAAAGCTGAAGAAACGACGGTTTCATGGGTTTGAGGGAGTCCACTCTAGGTGGAGTAAGAATCGGGCTTTGGATGTGGTGGTAAACAGTAATGGGTAAAACACGCTCGTATTCAAATGCAATGTTGTGTCAAAATTTTAAAGCAATCGGTGAAGAACTTTCGGAGATTCAAAATTTTTAATAAACGACCATTTACATTATATATATATATATATATATATATATATATATATATATATATATATATATATATATATATATATATATATATATATATATATATATATATATATATATATATATGTATATATATACACACACACACACATATATATATATATATATATATATATATATATATATATATATATATATATATATATATATATATATATATATATATATATAACAACAGCAGGTGGAAAGGCCACTGCAGATTAGTCATTTATGGAAACTTTAGTTTGATTGCTCACAACAATCCAACCTAGCATGGGTGGCCCAGATTAGTACAGCTTTGGTAATCATGGTAAAGTTATATATATATATATATATATATATATATATATATATATATATATATATATATATATATATATATATATATATTGTGTGTGTGTATTTCAATAAGGTTGGTGGTGGAAGTATGCAATCTAACAGCATTGAAAGTAGATGCTTACGACCAACCAAATAACATTTCATGGAATGTTATTTTACTAAATAAATTGTGATTCTATCTAGCGAATATGCCCTAATATGTTAGGTCTGATAGCTTAATTTTAAATTAGGTTGGCTACAAAACAAGTCACGAGTCTATAATTTTCAATGGGAAAATTATTTACAACCACCGCAAATTGTTAACATAGGAGGGATACAAAGACTTGTATAGTGGATGTCTGATATAGATGAAGAAGGCTATTAATTGATTGCTGACACGGTAGGGAAGAAGCAATGTTCTATATACAGTATATGAGTGAAAGTGGATTTTTTTAAATTTAAACATAAATGGTGACTTACTAAAGTAAGACAGTGATGATGCAACAAAATAATCCTGATAAAAAAGTAATATTAAATAGGCACAAAAGGAAAATCTTTCATTACTTTTATTCATAAATCCTCTTTTTATTACAATCCTACATATTTTCCCAACTGTCCTTATTATTTAGGCCTAACACCAGCATAATTCTTTGTCCAAGTTACTAAGAGACTTTTTTTTTCTTTTTTTTTTGCGACATTCTTTACACAAATGAGTTGGAATTGTCAAGTCATTGTCACAAGATCCTCTTAATTCTCTCCTTCTAATGGAGTCTTGTGATGCTGTGCTACAAATAAGGCATTTCATACATTAGAAATGCTATTTTCTTTCTTTTTGCAGCCTTTCATATATCATAATGCAGGCCATATATTAAATGTGTAGAAATTCTTGTTTTGCAAATGAAAATGTAAAATATGTAAATTGAATTTTTTTTTCCCGAAAGAGAATCTGATATAAATTTCAAGAAGGGAATTTGGAATGTGGATGTTTTGATATTTTTAGTGAGAATATCAGACTTGTTATTAGGAGATTCTTACCTAATTTCTAATAAACTTTATGCTCTGGTACTGAACCTTGCTCAATAATTTTTCAAATACTTGAGTTCTCCTTTTAAGTCTTAAATTTGTAAATGCACATGATATTTATAACACTATTTATCAGTCCTTTTAAAAGACGACTAGATGGAATAAAGCTGGTCAGGGTTTATATCAGAGTTAATTTGATTTATTTCTGACTCTTATGTTATCAAGTGATCATTAGGTTTCAAGCCATATATATGTATGTTTATATGTATGTATATATATGTATATATATATATATATATATATATATATATATATATATATATATATATATATATATATATATATATATATGTGTGTGTGTGTATATACATAAATATATATATATATATATATATATGTATATATATATATATATATATATATATATATATATATATATATATATATATATATATATATATACATATACACATACAGTGTATTACATATATAAATGTGTATGTATGTATACATATGTATAGGTATATATCTATACGCATAAATTTATATGGAAAACATGTTTTATATATATATATATATATATATATATATATATATATATATATATATATATATATATATATATATATATATATATATATATATATAAACATGGATACATATATGTGTGTATGTATGTGTATAGATATATAAATTGTGTGAGTATTTGATTATGTAATGTTCGTTATATCCTTTTGTACTGGAATTCATATTGCAAATCCTGGTTCATTTTACTCCTTCGTCTTCAACGAAAGGCAGAGGAGGAAAGCGGGAATGGAGAGGAAATGTCTCGGAATTCCCAAAGGGGGAGGGAGAGACCCGGAGAGTCACGAGGAAAATTAGATGGGTATTATGGTGAATCCTGGGCAGGGTCTTGATATGGAATCTCTTATTAACTGTGAGGAAGAATGAAGCAACACATGGCAGCGTTCGTCTAGTACGCAACTTTTTTGCCTCGTTCATTTGGTGTATGGGATGACTTCTTGGGATTTATGTTGAGCCCTGGAGGTCATATTTGCATATGAGAGAGAGAGAGAGAGAGAGAGAGAGAGAGAGAGAGAGAGAGAGAGAGAGAGAGAGAGAGAGAGTTATACCAGTACATACTCAACTCAAACATGAGATGAATGAATAGTCTTATCCCATGAGAGAGAGAGAGAGAGAGAGAGAGAGAGAGAGAGAGAGAGAGAGAGAGAGAGAGAGAGAGAGAGAGTTTTACCAGTACATATTTAACTCAAACATGAGATTTAATGAATAGTCTCATCTGATGAGAGAGAGAGAGAGAGAGAGAGAGAGAGAGAGAGAGAGAGAGAGAGAGAGAGAGAGAGAGAGAGAGAGAATTGGTTTCAATGAAAGATAGAAGAATATATGTGAAATATTTTTCAACAATGTTCAAGAAGCATCATCTGATGTGTCTCATTCACACATTCTCTGCTCTCTCAAATATCAGCCCAAAAATGAGGTGAGATTTAACCCCTTGGAAATTAATGTCATAAGTAACAAGTATAAAATTGGCAATCTGTAATAAAACCTAATTTACTTTCATGAATACTAATGGCTCGGTTCTTGCTTCCCCTTTTTTCAATATCCAAGAACAAGACTCATGAAATTCATAGGTACAAACAAAAGCCAAATAAGTGAAAAAATGTAAGTTAAACCTCTCTCTAAGACACACGAAACCTAATTTGCTTTCGTAGATTACATTGTCACCCTAAGCCTGAATAGCGACGCTGATTTGAGAATCAAGAATTTCTTGCAATTTCCAATTATATATTTCCTAGATATTCCTTGACCAAAAGTTAATTCACTTTACTGGAGCATAATTGAAGATCCTGATTCCCGAAAGATCCTGTTGGCTTAAGGGTTTCACAGATTTAAAAATCCTTAGTTCCATTGTTTTAAAAACTTGAAAGGAAACATTGTTGAGGAACTGTGGAAGGAAGATTGCATCACCACAAGGATTCGAACTCTCACTCTCCCGAAAGAATCATACTTTTAATCCACCAATATTCTAAGAAAAACCTTAATGTCTCATGCAGGTCCGGAAAGTTTCTTTGTTAATTCCGCTTTTGGATGAAAGGTTTCTAGTTGGAAGTGAATCCTCTACATATGAGGTATTTAGGAATTATGGTTTTGGTTTATGTAACTGAGATGCTTGATATAATTTGGCATTTTATCATCATTAGTACTTCAATAGAGATATTTTTGTGCGTACTCTCTCTCTCTCTCTCTCTCTCTCTCTCTCTCTCTCTCTCTCTCTCTCTCTCTCTCTCTCTCTCTCTCTCTCTCTCTCTCTCTCTCTCTACTACTACTACGGCATTACTTACACTAATTACTAATAGAAATTATGAGGTAAATTTTTATAATGTAAAATTTAAAGTATAAATGTAAACATCTACTTAGAATAAAAAACAAAGAAAACATACAAAGTTCCAGATCAAAGGAACTGTGTTTTAACTTACTCTCTAGTCCTTTGACATATTAAAAAATGGCTTCCCCAACCCTAAAAAAAACTTGCCTTAAAAATAACTAATAATTATATTAGAACAAAAGTTATTAAAAGAAACACATTGACTTTAGACCTTCACAACAGCACATATCAGAATATTCATTAAACTCAACCATCAGTTCCACCTATTCTTTTGACTTCCGATATTTTCAGCGGCAACTTTTTGCTCTTTAGAAATGAGCAATTTATGTGTTTTCGTAATGAGAACTATAGCGAGTATTTGTCTCTATACGATATTCCAGGTTAAAATCTACGCTGGATATTTGTCTGTTGCAATGTAATCGTAATATATCGAGAGAGGAAAAACCTACATGTAAATGTATCGACATAATTTCGAAATGTTCCGAAACTCTGAGGATATCAAAATATAAATATCGGAAACTTACAGAATACCTTTACAATGTTATTATGTAATTATGTATTCATTACCAAATGGTTCATGCGGCTTTAAACAATGAAAGGGGAGAAAATAAATTAGGAGTGTTTTGAAACAAGAAAACTATTTTCCTTTGGTGAGGAGGTTATTTCAACATCCACATGAGTCACAAAATAGATTTTTAATTTTTTTTCCTTTCGTTATCTATTTTATAAAATTGATCAAACTTCCATGAGGTAAAATAATACATTGGGCTAACCTCAGCCGTCACACTTACACGAGACCATGTCAGTAGGTGATTTTTGTTGCCAAAATATTTGGTTTTATTGTGGAAATATCAAGTTATACTGCATTAATGAGCGAAAATAATACGACTACAAATAAACCTAATAAAAGGTACCTTTTCAAAATTGTCAGTATGTTTTGATAATATATATAGAGATGGGAGTGAAAGAATCCTTTTCTAGACCTAGAAAAAAAGAGTGTATTTAAAAGGTAACAGAAAAAAGAGCGGAGAGAGAATTCCAGACAAAGTAGTAGGTTTGCCAAGGCACCATCCACCCGTTGAGATCCTACTGTAAGAGAGTTATTGGGTCCTTGGACTGGCCAGAATTTACTATATTGGATTCTTCTCTGGTCACGGGTCCTTTTTTTTCCTACACATAAATGAATAGTCTGCCCTATTCTATCCAGATTCTCATCTGTCCTCATACACCTGACAGCACTGAGATTACCAAATAATTCTTCTTCGCTCAAGTGGTTAACTACTGCAATGTACTTGTTCAGTGGCTAATATCCTATTGGTAAGGGTCGAAGAGACTCTTTAGCTATGGTAAGCAGATCTACTAGGAGAAAGACACTCAAAAATCAAACCATTGCTTAGCTTCTGTACTACGGCCTTCCACTGTCTTGGATTTGAGTTTTCTTGCTTGAAGGTACACTCGGGCACGCCGTTTTATCTTATTTCTCTCGTGTGTGTTTTTTAAGGTTTTATAGTTTATATATGAAAGATCTAATTCAATGTTGTTACTGTTCTCAGTATATCTTATCTTAGTCTTTTATAACTTCTATTATAGTTTTTTATTTCCTTGTTTCCTCTCCTCACTGGACAATTTTTAACTGTTGGAGCCCTTGGGATTATAGCATCTCGCTTTTCCAATTAAGGTTATAGCTTAACTCGTAATAATGATAATAATAATAATAATAATAATAATAATAACAATAATAATAATAATAATAATAATAATAATAATAACGGTAGTCATGGGGAAAAGGCCTAAAAATTAGGGATAAATGGGAAAAAAATGTGTAAACTTCTTAAAACAGAAACGCGATAATTCCCACACACACACACAAAAAAAAAAATCACGAAAATTATCCTGTCTTTTCGATAAATTAAAATCCACATTTTCAAATCCATTGAATCAATTTTCATCAATCATGGAGTCAAAATTAATTGGAATGCATTGGCTGTATTAGATTTAGCCTTAGTATTACATATAAACATAAAACATAGGAACATAAAATGGAAGTAAGGTAATCAATCCAAAGCCGAACGATAGATTAAAGGAAGCAAGTGAAGTAAGATGCATGTTAGGAATACATTTTTAAGGGTTTTGCTTAAATGAAGTGGATAGACGTATTTTTATTCACGATTATAAAATCACCTTTGACGTATTAATTTGAAATCTGTTCTTTTTTTGAACGAATATACTTCACACTCTGTTTTAAAGATATATCAATGATTAATTTTCAAAGTCACACACATATGTATTATATATGTTGCGTGTGTGACACACACACACTATATATATAAATATATATATATATATATATATATATATATATATATATATATATATATATATATATATATATATATATATACATTTACATATCTATCTATCTATCTATTTATCTATCTATCTATCTATCTATCTATCTATCTATATATATATATATATATATATATATATATATATATATATATATATATATATATATATATATATATATATATATGTGTGTGTGTGTGTGTGTGTGTATGCAATTCATTCACATTATTCAACACATGACCCTGTAGTAAAAATCAAAATAAAATAGGAATCACGTAGGCTTATGTTATTAAGGAGATTTACAAATTCAATGAACTCGACAGTCCTGAGCTAAATGAATTATTGATGGTCGAAGCCGTTCCACTGGTCCGAGGGTTCGACCCCCCGGCAGTGGTCGACCATCGGTTTAAATGTGAATAAAGATCCGAGTGAGGGACAATGCAAGGTTGTAGGTTTTATTGTGTTCTGCATTGTTCCAATAAGTAGGATGATGTAAGAGGAGAGAAGATGTAAGGAATAGATATACATGGTGAAACTTGACTCAAGCAGGTGACCCTGCTGTATAGAGGGACTAAAGAGGTTAAAAGAAGAATACTCTCTCTCTCTCTCTCTCTCTCTCTCTCTCTCTCTCTCTCTCTCTCTCTCTCTCTCTCTCTCTCTCTCTCTCTCTCCATGGGTTTCTTTCTCACTAGAAGTCTGAAGTGTACAACAGTTTCTTAGCTGTCTTAGTGGCTGGGTAAAAAGGCTTTCTAGATAATTGATAGCAATATATGCACTGCGGCCAAAAAGAAAAAAAAAAAAAAAACCCTCATTAGCAATATATTCAGGCTTCGAATAGAATGAAAAATCTTCTGTAAAAAGGAATAATTCTATGAATTATTGTCAATGAAACAAAAACAATTTTTATGTCATGGCCCAATGGTTGCGGTAAACAAGTACAGCGGCTCATGAAATATTCCTCGCTCGCTGTGGACCGTTTTTACTCCATGTATTTTTTATTCTATGCATATATATTTGTATTAGGGAGGCAGAGGAAAAAAAATGAATTACTGACTCTCGATTGTTAGTGGAAAGCGCAAAATTATCTTCAAGTAATATTTTGCAAATGATAAGAATAACAAGAAATGTTTTTAATTGGATAAAGTTAATACAAAAGATTTTCCGGGGAGACATATTATATTTTTCCTTGCCATCTAATCATTTTATGTTCTGATAGGGAAATCATTAGAGATTGTTATTTTCTTTTAAGATTTTTCTTCAAGGACGCTTCCAGGTCTAGTGTTGCAAAAGTCTTTCAATAGAGTGTTTGGCAGAGAAAAAAATAAATTCTCGTATATAATAAATTGATAATAAAAACATTGAACTTTTGTTTTTTGAGACTTGCGATACGACTCCTTGCAAAGAACGCAAATATATTTTACTTTTCAAAAGAAACAAAAGTTTTTTTTTTTATCATATTGAATAAACTGAACATTTTCTAGTCTTTCCCGTCACATCCGGAAGTATGAAGACTTTACCTTCTTCGTCAGATCACCTTAAGGAAAAGATTTTTCTCTCCCGCTCAATGAAAATGAAAACAAAAACGACCAAGTATTAATAGCAAAGAGAAAAGCATTTTTTTGCGAAAGGAAAATGGAATATATCTGTTAGGACGGCGTCTTTGGTGTTCCCCTTCAGCGGGAGTAGAATAAAGCTTGCAGGACTTTCATGCAGCATTTGAGGAATATTTACATATCCTTAGGTCTGCAAAGTGTGCAAACAGAAGCTTTTTGCAAATGGGCTTTGCTGGGGATTGAGAAACAAACCTCCTTTTTACGAAACCAGAAAAAGTGTCCCTTTAGTCAGCTATGAGTAATTTTTCTATACATACTCATATATTTTTTAATTATTTTTTTAATTAACGTTATTGCGTGTATTGTCTTTTTTCGCCTCAAACAGAAATGCTTTGTTTGACAGTATATTTACTGATGGGATCAGCTTGTTTCTATGGAAACTACAGTATAGGTCTTTCTTCCTACCAAGTAAGCGAACTGTAATTGAATTTATCCTATTGTATTCACTGTTATTTGATCAACTCCAGTTTATCCAGCCTTTGTATATAATATATATATATATATATATATATATATATATATATATATATATATATATATATATATATGTATATATATATATATATATATATATATATATATATATATATATATATATACATATATATATATATATATATATATATATATATATATATATATATATATATATTTATATATATCTATATATATTTATATATGTCTATATATATATATATATATATATATATATATATATATATATATATATATATATATATATATATATATGTATGTATATATATATATACATATATATATATATATATATATATATATATATATATATATATATAAAGGCTGGAGAGACTAGAGTTAATCAGTGAATATATTAGGATAAATTCAATTACAATTTTCTTTCATGGTATGACGGAATACATGTAGTTTCCATACAAACAAGTTAATCCCATCAGTAAATATATATAAACAAGTACAGCGGCTAATAAAATATTCCTTGCTCGTTTTGTGCCATTTAATTCCATGTATTTTTCATTCTTTGTATAAATATTTATGATAATGATGCTCGATTGCTAGCGAAAATCGTTAAATTATCTTCAAGTAATTGTTTGCAAATGATGAGAAAAACAGAAAATGTTTTTAATTAGGTAACGTTTAATAGAAAATATTTCCCGAGGAGATAGATTATGCTTTTCCTTGGTATCTGATTATTTTATGACCTGAGAAGAAGTATTGAGGAATTATTATTTTCTCATGAGATTTTTCTCGTTCAGGTCTAGTGTTGCAAAAGTTTTTCAATAGAGTTTTTAGCAGAGAAAAATAAAATCTTGTATATAATAAATTGATATTGAAAATAATAAACTTTTGTTTTTTGAGACTTGCAATACGACTCCTTGCAAAGAACGTAAATATATTTTACTTTTCAAAAGAAACAAAATATTTTTTTTTTTCCATATCGAATGAACTGAACCTTTTCTAGTCTTTCCGTCACATCCGGGAGTATGAAGACTTTACCTTCTTCGGCTGATCGCCTACCGAAAAAGGTTTTTCTCTCCCGCTCAATGAGAATGAAAAAAAAGACGAAGTATTAATAACAAAGAGAAAAGCATTATTTTGCGAAAGGAAAATAGAATATATCTGTTAGGACGGCGTCTTTGGTGTTCGCCTTCAGCGGGAGTAAAATAAAGCTTATAGTGTGTATTGTCTTTTTTCGCCTCAAACAGAAATGCTTTGTTTGACAGTATATTTACTGATTGGAACAGCTTGTTTCTATGGAAACTATAGGTCTTTCTTCATACCAAGTAAGAGAACTGTAAGTGAATTTATCCTAATGTATTCACTGTTATTTGATTAACTCTATTTTCTCCAGCCTTTATATACACATACATATATATGAATATATATATATACATATATATATATATATATATATATATATATATATATATATATATGTATATATATATATATATATATATATATATATATATATATACATATATATATATATATATATGTATATATATATATATATATATATATATATATATATATATATATATATTTATATATATATATATATATATATATATATATATATATATATATATATATATATATATATATATATATAAAGGCTGGAGAAAATAGAGTTAATCAAATAACAGTGAATATATTAGGATAAATTCAATTACAGTTCTCTTACATGGTATGACGGAACACCTGTAGTTTCCATACATACAAGTTAACCCCATCAGTAAATATATATATATATATATATATATATATATATATATATATATATATATATATATGTATATATATATATATATATATGTATATATATATATATATATATATATATATATATATATACATATATATATATATATATATATATATATATATATATATATATATATATATATATATATATATATATATATATACACTCATGTATGTGTATGTATATATGTATATATACATATATATATGTATGTATATATATATATATATATATATATATATATATATATATATTTATATATATATATATATATATATATATATATATATATATATATATATATATACATATATTTATATATATATATATATATATACATATATGTATATATATATATATATATATATATATATATATATAAATATATATATATATATATATATATATATATATATATATATATATATATGTATATATATATATATATATATATATATATATATATATATATATATATATATATATATATATATATATATATACACAAATTATTATTCAGGCCATATATTAATTCACGCTGAATTGAGTGTTGTTTGGTGACTTCTTCCCTATTTTTATCAATAATTCGAGGCTGTCAAAAACTCCAAAATTCTTGTGTTGTGAGGTTAGTACCTTCATTGAAGTTGAAGCATTAAAACCCTCAAAATATTGAGAAACTTTCAATATTAAAAGAGACTCTCCCGGAGTTGATTCAGTCCTTCGTTATTTACAAATATAGTTGTCCAAAATGTTGCTCTGAAAACTATTTTGGGTCTTTCTGACGATTACTGAAGTTCTTCATCTATTCCCATAGGGGTGTCAGTCATCGCACTGGCTCCATATTATAATCCAAAGAAATTTCATCCATATAAAATTACTCAAACTCATGTAAAACTCATATCTAACACAACCATTTCGAAATTCTTTCCCAAACATCCGACTGTCTTTCTTCTCTTAGCATTTCTTTACATGAAGAATCTGTCACCTTCCTTAAACAATCAAACCACCTCCATACCATTATATATTACTTAATTTCCAATACCTTGTTGATCTATTTTGTTTTGTTACTTCTAGTGCTTAAGCATTTTCTTCGATAAATTTTTCAAATGTTTTGTTTTTATAGTTTTCATCCACAGCTTTGACAGTAAGTTCGGTAATTGTTTACAACACCACGCTCTCAATTTACTCCAAAATAATGAAATCCTGCGGTTCTCATCTTCTTGCAAAGTAATTAGGTGGTTATTTAAATTCTGGGAAAGCAATAATTAGCAAGATATGTTGAGGAAGGGGAAAGGGGTTATAAAAAGAAAATCGCTCGGTTTCCTCACTAAACGACTTGGAACTGACATATTCAACATCGTCAACCAAACAGAATTCGTGATGCCAGCGTACATAAACAGAAGTTCGTGATGCCAGCGTACATTTGATATACTATATTTTCAAAATATACTTAATTAAAAATGGATTAATTACTCAAAAGGGTCCATAGAATATACAAGTTACAATAGTGACACTTTTGAGTAATTTTATAAATAAAAATATGACAATCTGAATTAAAACTTGATTTACTTTCATGAATACTAATTGCACACAATGAAACCTAGATGGCAAACAGAAAAGGGAAGAAATTATTTATTTTCAGTGATACAAAAACTGACAAACTAAGTTCCACCTTAAGTTATCAGATTTCTTGTTTGCGCCCCCCCCCCCCATATTTTTTTTTTTACATATTATAAAAATATTCAAGAACAAGATTTATGAAATTCATAGGTACACACAAAAGCCAAGTAAGTGAGAAAAGGTAAGGCTAAACATCTCTTTAAGACACAAAACCCAATTAGCTCTCGTAGATTACATTGTCACACTAAGCCTGAATGGCGTCGCCGGTTTGAGAATCCGGAATTACCTACTATTAATAATGATTTATTTCCTAAATATTACTTGACCAGAAGTTTCAAGTCACTCCTACTGGAGAATCCTAATTACTAAAGATCCTGTGAACTTCAGGGCCTCGCAGATTTAGAAATCCTTAGTTAAAGGTTCCTTTGAAGAAGTTCAGATTGGCCACATTTTGTTTAAAACTTCGAAAGATACATTGTTGAGGAACTAAAGAAGTAAGTGTGGATCCAAACAAGGATTTGAACCCTCACTCTCCCGAAAGAATCATACCTTTAATCCATTAATATTCTAAGAATAACCTGTATATATTGGTGTGCTACTGTTATAAGCACACATTGAGTATGTGTTGTTTCAGATGTGTGTAACTGGATAACAGAATACATCTTATTAGCTTTAAAGTATTTATTCTATAAAAACAACAGAGTTAAACATCTCCATCACTGGAGGAAGCTGGGTTGGTCAGATGACCAATTCTGGTGAAGTATAGATATGAACTGACTAACTTATCGATATCACAGATATCGTATGCTTAGTTTATACAAGATTCGTCACAAACTCGGAAGACACCTGCATCCGGTGACGTCACAAACTTTCACACGCTGAGACAATGTGTTGACGTTTAAGAAAAATGTCACATTGTCGAGGTTTGCATTGTACGTCCTGTTTATGATTTGAATGACTACAGCAAGTCCCACGGCTAGCACCTTCCTCCAACATGACATATTACGTCATGTGTTTTAAACATGTAATATTAACTATTCTAATTATTACATAAATATCATGCAGATCCGGAGAGTTTTTTCGTTAAATCCGCTTTCGGATTAAAGGTTTATAGATGGAAACGAATCTTCCACATATGAGGTACAGTATTTAGAAATTATGGTACTGGTTTATGAAACTTGGATCTTCTTCTTTGTCTGCATCTTTTCCCACTTTTATGTGGTGTCGATGTTTCTGGCCAGCGTCTCCATCTATCTCTTTAACCCAGGCTGCCCATGACTGGGTAGCCCTTGCCGGATCACGCGAGGTCCCAACGCGTTGCCTATGGGGGACACCCTAGCATTAATTCTAATCTCACAATCTCCACTGGCCATATTGGTTTTAGCTAATTTTTCAAGGCCGGATGCCTTTCCTGCTGCCAACCCTCCCCATTTACCCGGGCTTGGGCCGGTGTAAAGGTTTCAAGTTACCCCCAGTCTCAAAATACCCCCCCCCCCCCCCCGATAACTTCAAACCGGTTTCAGATTACCGGGGGGGGGGGAGTTTGAAACCGGTTTCAAGTTACCCCCTCTGTTTTTAAGTTACCCCCTCATCAGAATGATAAATAATTCGTGTGACATCGCAAATATGTATCATACATTTATTGCTGGCTTCGCAGCAGTAGGAAAAGTAGTTTAATTTTGTATTTAAGACCAAAAATATTGTATTAGTGAATTATATGACACGTTGAAAGTCACAGATTGTAATTTAAGGTTTTGTGATAAAGGCGAGGTAAAATTTTATTTTATTTCAGTGTTCGTGTGATTGTCGATATTTTCGTATTTAAGACCTAACGTGTCATATAATTAACTAATACACGATATTTGAAGTTACGCACTGTCATTTAAGGTTTAGTGATAACGGTGAGGTGAAACTTCATTTTATATCAGTGTGCGCGTGATTGTCGAGATTTTTTTTTCTCCTTTTTTTTGTTATCTCCAGTAGATTCCATTCATGTGCTTTAGGTGCATGAGCTTCGGGCGGCAATATGCCTGGAGAAATTGACACAAAAAACATTCAGAAGAAATGGTGTTGATTATTTTATTATTTATACAAAAGCATATATATATATATATATATATATATATATATATATATATATATATATATATATATATATATATACCCACACATCTTCTGAACAAGGGCAGCCAACGCGCAGCTTAAGGTGTCAATCACCAAAACTCATTTGTGGCGGTGCCGATTCTCCTTAATCCCAATGCTTTCGCTTCACTAAGACAAGGGAAGGAAAATGACAAATTAGGAGATATGACATACACGTTGCCACTGGGTCAGTTCACTGAGACCTTTGGTCAAATCCTATTAAATGATTGAAGATTAGCTTCCTCATTCACTGTCTTGCACAATAGGCTTCCGTAAAAACCATGGTGAGTTCTCAGCGTCGTGTTTTTCGCCCAGAAGAAAGAAAAATGGTATATAATGTCTATCATTTTTTTTTTTAAATGGGAAAAAGATAATGAGATTGTTAAATTTGGAATTAACCAAACAATCAAACGTGTCAGAGATGCACCCAACATATCAAAAACGACTTTGTTTCAGATTTGCAAGGAAAATTGGGTCAAGGGTATTAAGCATACTGATAACATTATAAAGGAAGACATGAAAATGGTCTGAATGAACTAATTTATTGAATCTTTTGTGATAGCACTAACTTCATCTGACGAAGTCATCACAACCTTTATTGTAGAAAGTTTTTTTCGATTAATTAAATAAATTCTAAAACAATAAAATCACCTATGTAAATATACCATATTAAACATAGTTAATTAAATCCTTTGTAAAGAATCTTGTCTTTTAATAATCAATCAGAATTGAGAACTGAATTAATTTGATATCAAAATTAAGATTATTTCTGTTAGTAAGATGATCGTTTTATAACAATTTTGCTCTTTGTTATATTTAAGAGTTTCGATTTGTCACCACGTGGTTGCAAACAAAAAGAGCGAAGGAAACAATTTGGAGAGAGTATCGAATTAAAAGATTATATTCTTAGACCGTTCAAATCCGGGTGAATGACTTATTAGCTGACCCTTTTCTCCTTTTCTTGGCTCGCCCATAGATTAAAGCGGCCAACCCAGGTGTGCTTTCAAAATGACCCAAAAGAATTGGCAATGCCGCTATTGGGCTCCGAGTTTGCTCATAAAATGGTTTGACTATACCCATAGATGCAATATAACAATAGAACTCCTTGTGTCCATATATCTTTTTGTTTATTCATATATTCTGTCAGTGATAATGCATAGTAACTTCGTATTATTTGGATGCTATGCACGTGAAAAATAAAAGCCCAAATATAAATTACCAACATTCATGTTGTCGTGCAGACAGAATTAACGTTGTGTAAGCTATTGTTAGCTCGATTCAATTTAAACCAGAGGACTTTAAAGATGGTAAGAAGTCTCGATTTCTAGGTATTGCGTTTTTGTCATTTGATGAAATGAGTAATAAGAAACAATGGAGCTATGACAAAGGGGCAGAAGTCTTATATTAACCGCATGAAAATGTACAGGTGAATATGCAGCGAGGTCTTTTTTAATATGATACATTTCAGGTAAAATTCTAGAAAATTTTATCACTCAGTTTTTCAATAATTTTCCATTTCGAGATCAACAACAGGGAAAAAAATCCATACACGAATCCATCACTTACTACTCTGGAAGATGGTTAAAATAGTATTTGATTTAGCCCATGATAACACACAGCTGCCTGCCTTTAGGCTAAAATCAGTAACAACAGTTGTGAGATTAACACAAGTTGTATTCAACGTCATCCATAGAGGGCTATAAAGTGTAACGACTTTACCGTAGTCCAGGTGTTTTCGTATACAAACAACCAATGTAAGCACAGTAGCAGCAAACAGCATGTACTGTATCTTGTTTTATTAAAACTGTTATAATTGCTTACAATCTTGCTTTATTAAAAGTGTCAATTATTTACAGATATCATGAATGATATAGTATTTACAATACACACACACACACACACACACACACACATATATATATATATATATATATATATATATATATATATATATATATATATATATATATATATATATATATATATATATATATTTATATATATATATATATATATATATATATACGCACACATATACAATATATATATATATATATATATATATATATATATTGGTGTGCTACTGTCTTAAGCACACATTTGAGTATGAGTTGTTTTCAGATGTATTTAAATGGTTTATTGAACACATCTTAGTGGTTTTTAAGTTTTATTGTATATAAACAACTGAGTTAAACATCTCCATCACTGGAGGAAGCTGTGTTGGTCCACATGACCAATTCTGGTGAAGTTTAGATAAGAACTGAATAAATTATCGATATCACAGATATCGTATGCTTGCTTTAATCTAGCCACGTGACGGAATCGGAAGACACCTGCATCCGGTGACGTCACAAACTTTCACACGAAGAGACAATGTGTTGACACTAAGAAAGAATGACAACTTAGCATCTTACATCCTGTATACAATTTGAGTTGACCATAGCAAATCTCACGGTCAGCTCTTCCAACCAACATGACATATTACGTCATTTGTTTTAAACATGTAATATTACTATTCTAAATATTACATAAGCTCGGCCAGCTATCTCAATTTTTTTTTACAAAAATTTAACAACAAGCCGAAACATGGTTATTAGGTGTGACTGGACATACGTATCCATTCATTGTTCAAAACTAGCTATATCCAACTGAGGACGAATGTCCAAATAGGCACATCAAAATTAATAACAATAATGCATACAAAAAAGATATTACCAAAGCAAAAAGAAAAATGCATGATAAAACCAAGATCATATATATGGTACATTGCTAGCAAATGATTACATGGTACCAAAAAACAAAACAAATTCTGACTTACAAATGATTCGGTAACTTGATAAAGAATAATTGTTACCTTTGTCAGAAACAAGATACTCAATTTTTAGTGCACAAATACAAATTCCTGGTACGTACACGTACCACGGTTTCGTACATATATATATATATATTTGTATATAGGGCTGATACATTTTATTAGATGCCCATAGATTCTGTTATATATCTTATATATTTTTTTCTTTTTTTTTTTTTTTTTTTTTTCTCTTTTCTTTTTTAACATTCCGGCTTATATATTTTTATTAGATGCCGAGAGAAAAAATGATTTATATCCTTTTTTATTTTATTTACTTTTTTAAATGTTTTTTTAAATGTATTTTTAACAATGCAAATGTAGAGAATTTCTTTAATTACATATTACTAGCGTACTAATCAGCTTTTCATACAAACATCTTCCCGACAAATTACTCCCTTAGCGAATGAGGTGGCCACTCATACAGCTTTGAACTGGATCAGGTAAGGGGTATTGTCAGGGCTATTCAACTCGTTCCTTTGTAGCTGCTTGCTGTGCCGTAACCTACGCCAAACAAGGATGTTCACGGCGATAAAAATCAACGCCGTTACCAATAAACCTGCTAGTAATATAGGGTGAAGAATCTCTTTGTAAGTCGGCGACAGGTGGTCCTTTTCGGTAAGTTTCATTAAGCGTTTCGCCACACTTCCTTTATAGGGGAGAGGAAGTGCGGGCGTTGTAGAGGTCCACGGGAAGTTCGCGAAGTAAGCTCGTTCTCTGATGATTGTCCGTAGGCCAGTCACCATGGAATTCGGGGAAGTCCCGATACAGCCATCTGCTGCGACGAAGATGTGGTTGAATGATGTGGATCCGTCAGGGCATGATACATTGAAGCCGTCCTTGTCGTATCGTATCCACGAGCCATTATTTAGTCTGCAATTGAATTCTTTATTGTCAAAGGGATAAAGCTTATCCAGACAATTTTCACTTGTATGGGAGAGAGCACCGTCTAGCACTATACCTAACTCGCATGAATCCATCAAGTTTTTACGGAATTCAAATGAGTCAGCTGTACATATTTTTCTATCCATTGCGTCTGAACAGTGAGTTAATTGATTTAAGTCTTTAATGACCGTATATGTTTCCTTGTCTGGGGAAATCAATACGTGTCCTGTCAAACTGGATATTACTGGATTTGAGTGATTCGTCATGAAAGTCGGAAATGGTGATATCCTGTAAGATTGCCAGGCATCAGAAGAATCAAAGGGAATTGTAATCCTAACCTTGTTATTATCTACGATTACTGTAATTAGGCTGTAATAAAATTCTAACCTATGTTCGTCTAACAAAGGAACATAGCCTAGTTTATCCCTAGTGTTCTCCAGAACTAATTTTAAGTAACGTATAGGCAACAAATGGGGCGACAATACACCTTTAGTTGCTAACGTGATAGCTTCTACATAATCCTTGGATTTCTCAATGAAATGTGCAATTCTGTTTTGTATGTGATCTATCTTTGAATCATAATACGTTAATGTTGCTAACAAATCCTGTACTTCCATAATTTGAACGATATTATCTGAATGTTCATTTAACAAATCCATAATTTTATTGATTGAAGCTAACTGATCCCTTAGTTCTGACATAATCAATTCATCTTTATGAGTCAAGAACTCAATTTTCTTATTTTGATTACTAATTTTAAGACGATTGGAAAGTCCTAAACCTAAACTTGCAACAGACCCAAAGATGCTTAATGCAGCATAAATGAACGGATTCCGTCTTTCTTTTTGTTCGTGTCCTACAGTCCACATCAAAAGGTCATAAGCCAAAGATCCTGTCTCTCCAGTCTTATTTTTCAAGTCATCAGATAGCATCTCTGCAACTTTTAATGTTGATCCAAGCAAACTCTTAGTAGTCAAATGAAAATGTCTCCTATGCAACTCATCCAATGATGCAGAAAACCTTGAAATGGCGGTTCTTAAGCTAGTGACATCATTCTCTTGAAGAAAAATTGCTTGCATATGCACTTCGACAATTACGTTGGTTGATGTAATAAAAATGTCTTCTTGTCTTTCAACTATATTGCCATATTTAAAATATATATTCTTAGTCTTAGAACTCATCCCATACGAAAAAAATGTCTGAGCGAACAATATCACTCCCAACAACAAAAAATTCATCTTGGAAACCTGTAACGAGAAAAAATATATGTAATTACTCCTGTATTAAAAAGAAAACTTTTTAGTTACAAAAATTAAAATTTTTCCTCACTTCTTTTTAATTTCTTATGTGAGACAATGGTACTATTCTCTCATCCGTGGGTTGGGCTACGTTTTGAATTCTAAACCTATTGGCCGTTAATATTTCCAAAATGTTAAATGGGCCTTCAAACTTAGGTGTTAGTTTATAGTTGAGCCCTTTTCTGACATTGATTTGAATATAGATGTTATCACCCACGGTATATGTTTTAGTTGGTTTCGCTATTTTATCATGATTCCTTTTCATTATGATTTGTGATTCTTCTAAATTCTTTCGAAGGATATCATATCGACTTATACTTGCATTTATACATTCTTTTAAAGGATTTGATAGATTAGTTGTAGGCGTTAATACATGGAAAGGTGTTCTAACTGGGGTACCATACAATGCTTCATGCGGTGACATTTTAATTGATATATGATATGAATGATTCAGAGTACTCAGTGCCGCCGGTATTGCAATATCCCAGTTGGGGTCTGATCCCCCTAGTGTTACCCTTAATATATTTAATATCTTCCTATTTGCTCTTTCCACTAGCCCATTCGACTCTGGGTGATATATCATGGTATTAACCTTCTTTATGTTGAGGAATTCACACAATGAGATAAGAAAGTGATTATTAAATTCACCACCCGAGTCTGAGATTATCATGTGTGGAATTCCATGTTTACAAATGTAACACTCGTAAAACTTCCTAGCGCATTCAATCGCAGTTTTAGTTTTAAGCGCTATTAGTTCTGTATATCGAGTTAAAGCATCTATAATTACTAAGAGGTGCTTATTCCCTCTGTCTGACTCGTAAAATCCTGTTAACAAATCTAAATGTATTCTTTCAAAGGGTTGATTGGGAATAGGATAAGCTCCTAAGCTGACAGGTGTTTTCGTATGCCCTTTGTTTTCCTGACATGTGCGACAATTAGCTATGTGTCTTTTTATATCTGTAAGCATTGTATGCCAATAAAACAATGATTTGGCTTTCTGTGACATTAATGAGAACCCAGGGTGTCCATGTAATGGATTTGAATGCAACCAATTCAGGACAGTGGAAACAAGTGAGTTTGGTACTACTACCTGGTCGTTAGTTACATGTGGTGTATTGCGGGTTTTCCTTGTCACAGTCCTACACAGAATATTATCTTTGATTACATAATTCTGCTGCTTATACTTTATATATTCTTTTTCTTTATGATTGCCTTTCAAAGCATTTATAATTGTTTCTATTTTCTGATCTTTTCTTTGCTCAGTCTGTAACAATTCAGCACTCCAGCCTAAATCTTCTTGTTCAGATATTGTTTTTACAATAGGCATGGATGTTGATATATCTATTAATTCAGCTAAAGACTCCGTACAAGATGACACGGGGTTGCGTGATAATGCATCCGCAATGATATTTGCTTTCCCAGGTAAATACCCGATTCTTGCGCCAAAATCTTGAATGATTAAATGCCACCGAGTTCGTTTAGGGCTGTGATTGAAGCCTTTAAAGAACTCTGTTAGTGGTTTATGGTCAGTAAGAACCTTAACGGGATAACCGTAAATTATGAACTTAAAATGCACTAGCGAATTAACAATAGCTAGTCCTTCCTTGTCTATTACTGCATACTTACTTTCGGAAGTTCTCAATTTTCGAGAATAGAAAGCTATCGGGAAAAACTGTTTATCATATTGCTGAAGCAATACCCCTCCTACTCCTAAGTCTGAGGCGTCTGTTGCAATGAAGAATTCCTTACCGAAGTCAGGAAATTTTAAGATAGGAGAACTACACAGTTCATCTTTCAAAGTATTAAACGCCTGTTGATGTTGCTCAGACCATATGAAATCTACGCCCTTCTTCGTAAGATCAGTTAAAGGAGCGGCTATTATTGAATAGTTGCGTATAAAACGCCTGTAATATCCACTACAACCCAGAAATTGCTGTATTCCCTTGACATTAGTAGGTATGGGAAAATTACGTATAGCCGACACCTTATCATGGACTACTTTAAGACCTTGGCTTGACACCATGAAACCCAAATATATTAATTCTGTTTTGAAAAATTCACACTTACTAATCTTTACCCTTAAGTTATGTTGTCTTAATCTCTGTAGTACTAGTTCTAACTTACGTAGATGTTCCTCTAAGGTGTTGGAAAAGATTACAAGATCATCCATATAGGCATGCAATATATCCCCTAACAAGTCTCCAAACACTATGTTAATCATTCTTGTAAATGTTATAGGAGCACAACGTAAACCAAAAGGCATCCGTAAAAATTCATAATGTCCCCTGGCTGTGCTGAAGGCTGTGTATGGGATACTATCTTCTTCTAATGATATCTGGTGAAAGCCTTTAAGTAAGTCCAAACTGGTAAAATATTTATTCTGACCTAACAAAGACAAAATATCGTCAGTACATGGCACTGGGAATCGATCAGGGATCGTTTCCTCGTTTAGACGACGAAAGTCGACGCAGATACGCCATGTTCGATCTTTTTTCGGTACAACTATTAAAGGAAAATTATAAGGGCTATTTGATTTTCTAATGACTCCTTCCTCTAACATTTTACCTACTTCATCATTTATTTCATTCTGGAATTTCATAGGGAGTCTGTACGAGGGTACATATATAATTTTCTGTTTGTCTTTTAACCTTATTTGATGCTCGATCACATCTGTTTTCCCTAAGGATCCATCCGTAGTGGAAAAGACATCTGTATATTTATTTAAAAGTTCAAAAATTTTCTGCTGAATTTCTTCGTCTTGAATGTCCTTACTGATTTTATTTTTAATAGATCGTAAAAGGGATTCATCCGCAACTGATTTAGAGTGATTGATTTCAGCAACGGTAAGAATACGATGTTTATAAACTTCTACATCCAAGATATGTTGATTTTTGTGAATTACTAAAGTGTTATTTAAATGATTACAGACTTCGATATTACATTGCTGATGTGAGCCTACTGTATAAATAGCTTGTGTGACAGACAATCCGTTGGTTTTCAAAGTATCGGAAAGGATTAATATTTCAGATCCCGGTAGTGTTTTCTTTATTTGCACTATTAAATTCGAAGGTATGTTTGGTTCGATATATTGCGTGCAAGATGATATTACGGGTGAACGAGAATTCTGCTGGGTCGCGTGTATTATTTCTTTATTAGTGAGACAAGTTATTGGTTCTTCAACGTACGTTACGGTTACATTTGTCGTCTCCTTTTTATCCAAAACTGACTTTAAAGTATTAGAAGACTTATAGAATTTCCCTTTGATATACACGCCGTGCTTTGCAGGAGCTAAGATAATGTTTTGATTTCCCATAGATGGGTATCCTATAATTACAGCTGGATACATATTAATGTTTTTCACAACAACAAATGTATCGGCAAACGTGCGATTACCGACTCTGAACTGAATATGAGTTATGCCTATGACGTTTAATTCATTATTTCCTATACCTGAAAGTCTGATTCCTGATTTTTCAATCGGAAAGTTCGAAAACAACAAATGATGCGTCTTCAAATCCATAATATTACGTGGACTACCAGAGTCAAAAAATAACGTAAAGGATTTGTGTTCTAAATTTACAGCATATAAGGTTGGCCGTAACTCATTTTGGCTTATTATTGTATGAATTCGTTGCAAATCTACGGGAGCATGCACTGTTTTACTTAATTCGGCCGTGTGTTTCATAGGAAAATCTATTGTCTCACAATTATCTGATAAAACATTAAATTGATTATTCAATACTATTGATGTTGACATAAATGACCTTGACCCAACATCACTCTCTTCCCCTCTAGAGTTAACTATGTGGTATTTGCTTTGCTCTGCACATTCTGAAAATTAGGCTGACTTTGCGAGGTCTGGTTTGACGGCCCAGGCTCAGCGATATTTGAAGAAGTGTTTGTTTGTTTCGGACTCTGAACTGCATTGACATTTTGTTGTTTCTTCTTATTGTTAAAATGAGGATTTTTCTTTTTATTTCCATATGGAACTGACTGTGGAATTGACTGTGTATTTCTAGGATATTGTTGTGTCTTACGCGCGTAACATTGACTATAAGAATGTGATCCTGTGTTGTGAACTGAACAAAATTTCGTTCTACAGTCTGCGCTTATGTGACCTTGACGTTTGCAGTTGTAACACGTCACTCCCGCTACTGGATTATTAATTACGTTCACTGTTTGTGGTTTTGTTTCATTCTTAGCAAAAACTTGAGTTAACACGGGATCGAGATCTGGACACTTGGACATGTGCTTCTTTATCTGTTTATAGACATCCAATTCCGTACTTGCAGGCATTAACTTCTTATCAAAGCACCGCACTAAAGCTTCAGGCAACATAAGTGTCATGCAAGTTAAATACATTAATCGTAAAAAATCTTTCACGGAGATATTATCGTTAGTAACCCAAGTGGAATTACCTAAAATGTCCTGATATTCGTTAAGCCTATCAGCTATGAGAGCTGCTCTCTCAACAACATTAAGCCGATTCATAGTGGCTTGATTAAGTGTATTTCGTAACATTAACACTACATCCAAAGCTTCCTCACCCCCATAGATCGCGCGTAACCTAACTTTGAAATCATCCCAAGTAACTGCTTCCTGAAATGAAACACCTCTTAAATACGCACTCGCATCCCCCTTAGAAAAATCTATAAAACTTTTAGCTTCTTGTAATTGTACAAAAGGATCTACGATTTGTTTGGCATTTAAATGGGCATCAACGGATGAAATCCATGACTCCACATTTTGTGGCAAGAACCCGTTGACACGGCCTTGAAAAGGAAGGATTGCTGACCTGGCATTTACAAGCGTCACAATTGGAGGAGGATTAGCCTGGCCTACACCACTAGGTCCAGGGGTAGGGCTGACAGGAGGAGCCATGACTGCTGTATTCTTTTTTTTTCTATCTCTTTGACCCCTTTCAATCCTATCAAAATATCTATATGAGTACAGACGCCCACTGCGTAAACGCATATGTATAACAAAATTCCCCCAACAATGTTACTAATCCCAATACATTTCCCCCCAAGAGTTTATGAAAGAAAAAGGAATTAGCACAAAGAAAGAAAAATTCTAAATGAGAATTCGGAGTTTCTTATAACAAAGTTTAGGAATTCACTCACCCCAGTAATAATTGACTAACGACTTGTGATAACTACACTTCACTGCACAAACTGAAATGAATACAAAATCTTTGTACTTAGCTTATATATGAAGTCGAGTCGTCTCTCTCTCTCTCTCTCTTGATGTTTTGTTAGCGATGTCTCGTTCTAGTTTCTTGTAGAATGTAGGTCTTCCTGGATATGTTTTGCAATAGTTGAATGCCAGTCCTTGGGTTTCCTAGGATGTTGATTGAAGATTCTATTTGTATACTAACATATGTTGGTGTTAGCATTTCCGTTGGACTTAGTCAAAATTGTAGATTTTTGTAGATAGTTCTGAGTTCTTGAAGATCTTTATCAGGTATTACAGCTTTTATTTTGAAGTCCTGAAGATCATTCTTTGGTTTTACAGCTTTTATGTTGAAGTCTTGAAGATATATCTCTGGTTTTACAGCTATTTATTTTGAAGTCTTGAAGATATTTCTCTAATTCTTAGAGTTTAATCGCTGTCTTTGAGTTTAATCGCTGCCACCATTTATTGGTGTGCTACTGTCTTAAGCACACATTTGAGTATGAGTTGTTTTCAGATGTATTTAAATGGTTTATTGAACACATCTTAGTGGTTTTTAAGTTTTATTGTATATAAACAACTGAGTTAAACATCTCCATCACTGGAGGAAGCTGTGTTGGTCCACATGACCAATTCTGGTGAAGTTTAGATAAGAACTGAATAAATTATCGATATCACAGATATCGTATGCTTGCTTTAATCTAGCCACGTGACGGAATCGGAAGACACCTGCATCCGGTGACGTCACAAACTTTCACACGAAGAGACAATGTGTTGACACTAAGAAAGAATGACAACTTAGCATCTTACATCCTGTATACAATTTGAGTTGACCATAGCAAATCTCACGGTCAGCTCTTCCAACCAACATGACATATTACGTCATTTGTTTTAAACATGTAATATTACTATTCTAAATATTACATATATATATATATATATATATATATATATATATATATATATGTATATATATATATATATATATATATATATATATACAAAATCTATATATATATATATATATATA
>NC_090741.1:79892046-79903980 GCF_036898095.1 Palaemon carinicauda | reverse complement strand
TGCATATCTAGTTAAATATTTAACTTTCATTTATGTAGGGTCGCGTACATTAGGATGCATATGTATATATATATATATATATATATATATATATATATATATATATATATATATATATATATATATATATATATATATTTATTTATTTATATATATATATATATATATATATATATATATATTTATATATATATATATATATATATATATATATATATATATTATATATATATATTATATATAAATATATATATATATATATATATATATATATATATATATATATATATATATATATATATATATATATATATAAATATATATATATATAATATATATATATATATATATATATATATATATATATATATAATATATATATATATATATATACAGTATATATATGTAATCTAATAATCACAAAATTAAATTAAATTACCTGACATATATCACGAGCTCTTTCATACCATTATCCTGTTTTTGAGAGAACTGATAAATAGTTGTATAAATATCCAATGCATTTGCAAAGAGAAAAAAAAATATCTGGAAAATTAATGAACACGTTTAAGTAGATCGCAAAGATTGTTAGAAATTGAGTGAGAGTCCCCTAACATGATATCTTATACTCCTACACAGAAATTAGCATAACAGACAAATTCTCTTCTTGAAATAAAGATTTAAAAAAATATTTTTCTCGGAAAAAATTATCCAGTTTATATATTTTCCATTTTTCTTTTTTTTTCTTTTTTGTAAAATTTTATTTGGTTGTAGGATAGAAACATAAATATATTCCGAAATTGTACAATAGAAGCAAAATCAACTATTACTGGTAGAGTTATATAGTAAAACAGGATTAAGGAATAATTTTTTCTCAAATGGTGGTGGTAAATAAACTTTTTCTGTTTCAAGAATAGCTACCTATTTAGCCAAACCATAAAATTGCACGCAGTTTCTCCAGAATGTGATTCTCATTGATACAAATTTACGAATTGTTGAACTTTTACAAAATTAATTGTATTATCTATCTAAAATTAAGATAAGAAATTAAGCCCTCAAGAAAACACTTGATGGCCTTATTTCTAGTCAAGCAACACAAGATTCCAAGAGAAGAAGAGAATTAAACTGCTCTTTTGACAGCGACTTGACAATCCCGACTCATTTGTGTCATAAATGTAGTACAATAAAGTTTCTTACAGCAGTGCCTTGGACAACGGAATGGTATGTTGTCGTTAGGCGTAAGAAAAGGGGGAGGGGGGGAGGTGCTTCTTGGAGTGCTTTAAAGAGAATTTATACGTGAATGTAATGAAAGTTCCCTTGGAAATATTCTAAATTACAAATTTTGTTTTTTCAGGAAAATTCTGATCCAAACTTTTACAAATAAGTACCCTTCCCCACCGAACCTCTTTCTTTCGTTCTTTTCCCGTGAACATCCATCTATTCTAAAACCTTAAAAACTAAACTCTACTCTCGGAATAAGAGTTGAGCGTCTCTACCAAATCATTCCTACCAGAGAGAAATAAGGCGACCATGAGTGAGACGTTTCTTGTGAAAAGATAGTTAGAATGAATTTCAGAACAAACTGAAAAGATCTCGAAGAGAATAAGTTACAGTTGGATGAAAGCTCCCTGTCAATGTTTACATGCAATGAGATTTTGTTTGAATATTTTCCGACGGTATAAAAGATCAAACGATATACGAACATGTTGGAAATTGAATTCATTTTATTTCTCAAGAAGAATGAAGAACATTTTACTTTCACTCGGACATAAAACTGTCTATACGCAAATATTTTTCTTTAATATTTCAAAGGCCTTCAACTCACATAAACACTGCGTAAATAAAGTAAAATTGTTCTCAAACTATTTGCTTTTATAGTTATTAAGACTGTTAAAATAAAATGAGTAAGATTTTTGTAAATTTGAATATATTTTAATATTTAACCATTGGAATCAAAAGTAAAATATCAAACACAAAAAGATATAACACAAAGAAGTAAAAATAAATCAGATTTGGACTGTATAAGATATCCTGAGAGAGAGAGAGAGAGAGAGAGAGAGAGAGAGAGAGAGAGAGAGAGAGAGAGAGAGAGAGAGAGAGAGAGAGAGAATCCTCTGGGAGATGATAAGTCCCAAAACATATTTCTATCATAATCGTAATATTTCACAGTTGAACATATTGACTTTATTGAATCATATTAATACAAGCATGCATACATACATATACACAAATACTTTTGTATATATAAGCTCTATATGCAAAAATATACAAGCCCATACAAGAAGGCACTACAGAAATTTATAGGCTTCTTAAAAAGGTAAACGTGAAGGAATACTGCCATTGTAGAGCACTACAGAAATACTTTGTCAAAGGATATGTTTTGAGAAAAAAAGTGAGGCAAAAGGTTGTCTTTCCTGAGGAAAATAAAATTACAGGACCATTAGCTTCTTACGGAGGAGGAAAGTCGGATTTACATAAGACTTCAGAAATGATTTTATCAAAATAGAAGACATTATTACAAGGCAAAGATTTCTTTAATTTTTTTATCCATAATGAATAATCTAAGGTTTTTTTTTATGGATAAAATCAGTTGGTTATTTATCCAATCTTGTTAAACTATATTTATTTAGTTATCTTAAATATATTTTGAATCAATAATAGTTTGTATTTCTAATTTTTTGTACTTATTTCAACATGTACAATTCAAAAGTTATACACATATGTATGTATGTATATGTATATATATATATATATATATATTTATATATATATATATATATATATATATATATATATATATATATATATATATATATATATATATATATATATATATATATATATATATATATATATATATACGTATATATATATATATATATATATATATATATATATATACGTATATAGATATATATATATATATATATATATATATATATATATATATATATATATATATATATATATATATATATATATATATATTATCTACATATATACACACTATTATATATATATATATATATATATATATATATATATATATATATATATATATATATATATATATATATATATACACGCACACACACATATGTACATATATATATATATATATATATATATATATATATATATATATATATATATATATATATATATATATATATACTGCATATACATATATGTATGTATAAAGATGAAGAGGACAGCAAGAAAACTTCAGATCATCTTACATGTTTATTCTATAAACCAATGTTTCGGGAATCCATTCCTATCATCAGGGCTACACACAACACATCATTATGTTTAATATTAAAATTTTGCTTGAAATATTTGTTGTAACAATAAAGGGAAAAAAGTTTAAAAGAATAGTAAATACAAAACCTAGTTGACATATAAAATCATGTGGCTAACTGAGGTCCTTTAAAATTTTGATATTAAAAACACTTGTGATCGAAGTAGAATGGCAAAAAATATGAATTTATACATATATATATATATATATATATATATATATATATATATATATATATATATATATATATATATATACATATATATACATATATATATATATATATATATATACATATATATACATATATATATATATATATATATATATATATATATATATATATATATATATATATATATATATATATATATATATATATATGTATATATATATATATATATATATATATATATATATATATATATATATATATATATATATATATGTGTGTGTGTGTGTGTGTGTGTGTTTGTGTGGATATACATATATTAGTGTGCTATTGTTATTAGCACACATTTCGTTCTGCAGTCCGCGCTTAAGTGACCTTGACGTTTGCAATTATAACACGTCATTCCCGCTACTTGACTATTATTAACTACGTTCACTGTTTGTGGCTTTGTTTCATTCTTTGCAAAAACTTGAGTTAACACGGGATCGAGATCTGGACACTTAGCCATGTGTTTTTTATCTGTTTATATACATCCAATTCCGTACTTGTAGGCGTTAACTTTTTATCAAAACACTGCACTAAAGCTTCAGGCAACATAAGTGTCATGCAAGTTAAATACATTAATCGTAAAAAATCTTTCACTGAGATGTTATCTCTAGTAACCCAAGTGGAATTACCTAAAATATCCTTATATTCATTAAGCCTATCAGCTATGAGAGCTGCTCTCTCAATAACATTAAGCCGATTCATAGTGGCTTGATTAAGTGTATTTCTTAACGTTAATACTACATCCAAGGCTTCTTCACCCCCATAGACTGCGCGTAACCTAACTTTGAAATCATCCCAGGTAACTGCTTCTTGAAATGAAACACCTCTTAAATACGCACTCGCATCCCCATTAGAAAAATCTATAAAACTTTTAGCTTCTTGTAATTGTACAAAAGGGTCTACGATTTGTTTGGCATTTAAATGGGCATCGACGGATGAAATCCATGACTCCACATTTTGAGGCAAGAACCCATTAACTCGACCCTGAAAAGGAAAGATTGCAGACCTGGCATTTACAAGCGTCACAATTGGGGGAGGATTAATCTGTCCTACGCCACTAGGTCCAGGAGTGGGGCTCACAGGAGGCGTCATGACTGCTGTATTCCCTTTCCTATCTCTTCGACCCCTTGCAATTCTATCAAAATATGTTAAGTCTTGAAATAAAGTTCATCTTTGTAACTTTAAAATCGTTTATTCTCTAAAAACAACAGTGTTAAACATCTCCATCATAGGAGTGTAGCTGGTTTGGTCGGATGACCAATTCAGGTGAAGTATTGATATGAACTGCCTAAATTATCGATACCACAGATATCGTATGCTTAGTTGTCTCAGCATATAAACACAATAGGGAAACTTTACATTCGTCTCTCGGAAGACACCTGCATCCGGTGACCACACAATCTTTCACACGGTATGCATTTGTGTTGATGTTTCAGAAAAATGTTACATTGCCGAGGGATGCAAAGTACATCCTGTTATGATTTTATATGACTACAGCAAATCTCACGCTAGCATCTTCATCCACAATGACATATTACGTCATGTGTTTTCAACATGTAATAATTAACTATTTCATATATTACATTAGCTCGGCCAGCTATCTCAATTTTTTTCAAAAAAATTTAACAACAAGCCAAAATATGTTTACTAGGTGTGACTGGATACATGTTTTATTCTTTGTTTAACTTTAGCCATAAGCAAATGAGGACGAATGTCCAAATAGGCACATCAAAAAAATAATAACAATAATGCATATGAAAAGATATTACCAAAGCAAAGAAAAAAAAAATGCATGATAAATACAGATCATATATATGGTATATTGCTAGCAAATGATTATATGGTACCCAAAAAAAATACTGATATACATATGATTTGGTAACTTGTTAAAGAATAATTGTTACCTTTGTCAGAAACATAGGTTAACACGATACGGTAACTAATAAAAATATTTGTTACCTTGGTAAAGATTCAATTTTAGTGCACAAACACGAATTCCTGGTATGTACACGTACCATGGTTTCGTACATATATTATATATATATATATATATATATATATATATATATATATATATATATATATATATATATATATATATATATATATATATATATATATATATATATATATATATATATAGTATATATATATATATATACATATATATATATATATATATATATATATATATATATATATATATATATATATATATATATATATATATATATATATATATATATATATATATATATATATATATATATATATATATATATATATATATATATATATATATAGGGCTGATATATTTTATTAGATGCCCATTGATTCTGTTTTTTTTATTTTTTTTCTCTCTTTTCTTTTAACATTTCGGCTTATATATTTTATTAGATGCCGAGAGAAAAAATGATTTATATTTAAAATTTTTTTTTTTTTTTTAATGTATTTTTAACAATGCAATGTTCAATAATTTCTTCAATTACATATTACTAACGTAATAACTGCTTTTCGTACACACACAATTTCCAGAGCATTTTACTCCTTTAGCGAATGAGGTGGCCACTTCAAACGGCTTTAAACTGAATTAAATAAGGAGTTTTGTCTGGACATGGCGAAACGTTCTGTTTTAGCTTCCAACTGTTCCGTAACCTACGCCAAACAAGGATGTTCACGGCGATAAATATCATCACCGTTACACTTAATCCTGCTAGTAGTATGGGGTGAAGAAATTCCTTATAAGTCGGTGACAGGTGGTCCATCTCGTTCAATTTCGTCAACCGCTTGGCAACCTGTTTGTTGTATGGGAGAGGTAGTGCTGGCATTGTAGACGTCAACGTGAAGTTCGCGAAGTAGGCTCGTTCTCTGATGATTGTCCTTAGCCCGGTCACCATGGATTTAGGGGAAGTCCCGATACAACTATCTGCTGCAACAAAGATGTGTGCAAAAGACGTGGATCCGTCCGGGCATGATACATTGAAGCCGTCCTTGTCGTATCGTATCCACGAGCCATTGTTCAGTCTGCAATTGAACTCATTATTGTCAAAGGGATAAAGCTTATCCAGACAATTTTCACTTGTATGGGAGAGAGCACCGTCTAGCACTATACCTAACTCGCATGAATCCATTAAGTTTTTATGGAATTCAAATGAGTCAGCTGTACATATTTTTCTATCCATTGCGTCTGAACAGTGAGTTAATTGATTTAAGTCTTTAATGACCGTATATGTTTCCTTGTCTGGTGAAATCAATACGTGTCCTGTCAAACTGGATATTACTGGATTTGAGTGATTCGTCATGAAAGTCGGAAATGGTGATATCCTTTAAGATTGCCAGGCATCAGAAGAATCAAAGGGAATTGTAATCCTAATCTGGTTATTTTCAACGCCTACTGTAATTAGGCTGTAATAAAATTCTATCCTACGTTCGCCTAACAAAGGAACATAGCCTAGTTTATCCCTTCTGTTCTCCAGAACTAACTTTAAGTAATTTATAGGCAACAAATGGGGCGACAGTACACCTTTAGTTGCTATCGTGATAGCTTCTACATAATCCTTGGATTTCTTAATGAAATGTGCAATTCTGTTATGTATGTGATCTATCTTTGAATCATAATACGTTAACGTTGCCAACAAATCCTGTACTTCCATAATCTGAATGATATTATTTGAATGCTCATTTACTAAATCCATAATTTGATTGATTCTGACATAATCAATTCATCTTCATGAGTCAAGAACTCAATTTTCTTATTTTGATTACTAATCTTAAGACAATTGGAAATTCCTAAACCTAAACTTGCAATAGACCCAAAGATGTTTAATGCAGCATAAATAAACGGATTTCGTCTTTCTTTATGTTCGTGTCCTACAGTCCACATCAAAAGATTCTGTCTCGTAAGTCTTATTTTGCAAGTCATCGGATAGCATCTCTGCAACTTTTAATGTCGATCCAAGCGAACTCTCTGTAGTCAAATGAAAATTTCTTCTATGCAACTCATCCAATGAGACAGAAAACCTTGAAATGGCGGTTTTTAAGCTAGTGACATCATTCTCTTTAAGAAAAATTGCTTGCATATTCACTTCTACAACTCCGTTGCTCGATGTAATAAAAACATCTTCTTGTCTTTCAACTATAGTGCCATATTTAAAATCTATATTTTTAGTTTTAGAGCTCATCCCACACGAGAAAAATGTCTGAGCGAACAATATCACTCCCAACAACAAAAAATTCATCTTGGAAAGCTGTAACGAGAAAAATATATGTAATTACTCCTGTATTAAGAAGAGAACTTTTAATCACACAAATAAAAAAAATTTCCCTCACTTCTTTCCCTCTCTTTTTTTTTTTTTTTTTTTTTTTTTATTTCTTATGTGAGCCAATGGTACTATTCTCTCATCCGTGGGTTTGGATACGTTTTGAACTCTAAACCTATTGGCCGTTAATGTTTCCAAAATGTTAAATGGGCCTTCAAACTTAGGTGTTAGTTTATAATTGAGTCCTTTACGCACATTTATCTGTATATACACGTTATCACCCACGGTATATGTTTTAGTTGGCTTCGCTATTTTATCATGATTCCTTTTCATTATGATTTGTGATTCTTCTAAATTCTTTCGAAGGATATCATATCGACTTTTGCTTGCATTTATACATTCTTTTAAAGGATTTGATAGATTAGTTGTAGGCGTTAATACATGGAAAGGCGTTCTAACTGGGGTACCATACAATGCTTCATGCAGTGACATTTTAATTGATATATGATATGAATGATTCAGAGTACTCAGTGCCACCGGTATTGCAATATCCCAGTTGGGGTCTGATCCCGCTAGTGTTACTCTTAATATATTTAAAACTTTTCTATTTGCCCTTTCCACTAGCCCATTCGACTCTGGGTGATATATCATGGTATTTATTTTCTTTATGCTAAGGAATTCACATAATGAGGTAAGAATGTGATTATTAAATTCACCACCCGAGTCTGAGATTATCATGTGTGGAATTCCATGTTTACAAATGTAACACTCGTAAAACTTCCTAGCGCATTCAATCGCAGTTTTAGTTTTAAGCGCTATTAGTTCTGTATATCGAGTTAAAGCATCTATAATTACTAAGAGGTGCTTATTTCCTCTGTCTGACTCGTAAAATCCTGTTAACAAATCTAAATGTATTCTTTCAAAGGGTTGATTGGGCATGGAATAAGCTCCTAGGCTGACAGGTGTTTTCGTATGCCCTTTGTTTTCCTGACATGTGCGACAATTAGCTATGTGTCTTTTTATATCTGTAAGCATCGTATGCCAATAAAACAATGATTTGGCTTTCTGAAACATTAATGAGAACCCCGGGTGTCCATGTGATGGGTTTGAATGCAACCAATTCAGGACAGTGGAAATAAGTGAGATTGGTACTACTACCTGGTCGTTAGTTACATGTGGTGTATTGCGGGTTTTCCTTGTCACAGTCCTACACAGAATATTATCTTTGATTATATAATTCTGCTGCTTATACTTTATATATCCCTTTTCCTTATGATTGCCTTTCAAAGCATTTATAATTGTTTCTATTTTCTGATCTTTTCTTTGCTCAGTCTGTAATAATTCACCGCTCCAGCCTAAATCTTCTTGTTCAGATATCGTTTTAACAATAGGCATGGATGTTGATATATCTATTAATTCAGCTAAAGGGTCCGTACAAGATGACACGGGGTTGCGTGATAATGCATCCGCAATGATATTTGCTTTCCAAGGTAAATACCCGATTCTTGCGCCAAAATCTTGAATGATCAAATGCCACCGAGTTCGTTTAGGGCTGTGGTTGACGCCTTTAAAGAACTCGGTTAGTGGTTTATGGTCAGTAAGAACCTTAACGGGATAACCGTAAATTATGAACTTAAAATGCACTAGTGAATTAACAATAGCTAGCCGTTCTTTGTCTATTACTGCATACTTACTTTCGGAAGTTCTCAATTTTCGAGAATAAAAAGCTATCGGGAAAAATTGTTTATCATATTGCTGAAGCAATACCCCTCCTACTCCTAAGTCTGAGGCGTCTGTTGCAATGAAGAATTCCTTACCGAAGTCAGGAAATTTTAAGATAGGAGAACTACACAGTTCATCTTTCAAGGTATTAAACGCCTGTTGATGATGCTCAGACCATACGAAATCTACGCCCTTCTTCGTAAGATCAGTTAAAGGAGCGGCTATTATTGAATAGTTGCGTATAAAACGCCTGTAATATCCACTACAACCCGGAAATTGCTGTATTCCCTTGACATTAGTAGGTATGGGAAAATTACGTATAGCCGACACCTTATCATGGACTACTTTAAGACCTTGGCTTGACACCATGAAACCCAAATATATTAATTCTGTTTTGAAAAATTCACACTTACTAATCTTTACCCTTAAGTTATGTTGTCTTAATCTCTGTAGTACTAGTTCTAAGTTACGTAGATGTTCTACTAAGGTGTTGGAAAAGATTACCAGATCATCCATATAGGCATGCAATATATCCCCTAACAAGTCTCCAAGCACTATGTTAATCATTCTTGTAAATGTTATAGGAGCACAACGTAAACCAAAAGGCATCCGTAAAAATTCATAATGTCCCCTGGCTGTGCTGATGGCTGTGTATGGGATACTATCTTCTTCTAATGATATCTGGTGAAAGCCTTTAAATAAGTCCAAACTGGTAAAATATTTATTCTGACCTAACAAAGACAAAATATCGTCAGTACATGACACTGGGAATCGATCAGGGATCGTCTCCTCGTTTAGACGACGGAAGTCGACGCAGATACGCCATGTTCGATCTTTTTTCGGTACAATTATTAATGGAAAATTATAAGGGCTCTTTGATTTCCTAATGACTCCTTCTTCTAGCATTTTACCTACTTCATCATTTATTTCATTCTGGAATTTCATAGGGAGTCTGTACGAGGGTACATAGATAATTTTCTGCTTGTCCTTTAACCTTATTTGATGCTCGATCACATCTGTTTTTCCTAAGGATCCATCCGTAGTGGAAAACACGTCATGATAGTTAGTTAAAAGTCCAAAAATTTTCAGCTGAATTTCTTCGTCTTGAATGTCTTTATTGATTTTATTTTCAATAGATTGCAAAAGGGATTCATCCGCAACTGATTGAGAGTGATTGATTTCAGCAACGGTAAGAATATGATGTTTATAAACTTCTACATCCAAGATATGTTGATTTTTGTGAATTACTAAAGTGTTATTTAAATTATTACAGACTTCAATATTACATTGTTGATGTGAGCCTACTGTATAAATAGCTTGTGTGACAGACAATCCGTTAGTTTTCAAAGTGTCGGAAAGGATTAATATTTCAGATCCCAGTAATGTTTTCTTTATTTGCACTATTAAATTCGAAGGTACGTTTGGCTCGATAGATTGCGTGCAAGATGATATTACGGGTGAACGAGAATTCTGCTGGGTCGCGTATATTATTTCTTTATTAGTGAGAAAAGTTATTGGTTCTTCAACGTACGTTACATTCACATTTATCGTCTCATTTTTATCCAAAACTGATTTTAAGGTATTAGAAGACTTATAGAATTTCCCTTTGATATACACGCCGTGCTTGGCAGGGTCTAAGATAATGTTTTGATTTTCCATAGATGGGTATTCTATAATTACAACTGGATACATATCAATGTTTTGTAGAACAACAAATGTATTGGCAAACGTGTGTTTACCGACTTTGAATTGAACATGAGTTATGCCTATGACATTTAATTCATTATTTCCTATACCCGAGAGTCTAACTCCGGATTTTTCAATCGGAAAGTTCGAAAACAACAAATGATGTGTCCTCAAATCCATGATATTACGTGGACTACCAAAGTCAAAAAATAACGTAAAGGATTTGTGTTCTAAATTTACAGCATATAAGGTTGGTCGTAACTCATTTTGGCTTATTGTATGAATTCGTTGCAAATCTACGGGAGCATGCACTGTTTTACTTAATTCGGCCGTGTGTGTTTCATAGGAAAATCTATTGCCTCACAATTATCTGATAAAACATTAAATTGATTATTCAATACTATTGATGTTGACATGAATGACCTTAACCCAACATCACTCTCTTCCCCACTGGAGTTAACTATGTGGTATTTGTTTTGCTCTGCACATTCTGAAAATTAGTCTGACCTTGCGAGGTCTGGTTTGACGACCCAGGCTCAGCGATATTCAAAGAAGTGTTTGTATGCTTCGGACTCTGAACTGCATTGACATTTGGTTGTTTCTTCTTATTGTTAAAATGAGGAATTTTCTTTTTATTTCCATATGGAACTGACTGTGGAATTGACTGTGTATTTCTGGGATTCTGTTGTGTCTTACGCGAGTAACACTGACTGTATGAATGTGTCGAACTATTATGTATCAAGCAGAAT
>NC_090741.1:79877046-79887046 GCF_036898095.1 Palaemon carinicauda | reverse complement strand
TTAACCTCATTAGTCCCATTATATGGCAGGGTCAGCCGCTCGAGTCAACTTTCTCCACGTACGTGTATAATTATTCCTCACTTCTTCTTTCTTCTTACACCATAATACTTATATCAGCAAGGCAGGACATCATAAAACCCCCACTTTGCGTTGTCACTCGTTCGGATCTTTATTCATATTTAAACCAATGATCGACCACTGCCGGGGGATATAGCTCTTGGTCCAGTGGAACTGCTTCGACCATCAATAATTCATTTAGTTCAGGACCATAGAGTTCATTGAATATGTAACTCTACTGCCTATGTTATATATATATATATATATATATATATATATATATATATATATATATATATATATATATATATATATATATATATATATATATATATATATATATATATATTTTTGGGCTCAAGCCATGTCGTCCTGATGGAAGTTCCTATAGGGTAGCTTCCTAGGGTATATTACAACTACGGCGATATTCCCAGAGAATTTACCTTAAGGTACCAGAATTCTAACTCCTGGAGCGAGTATCCCTCGTGAAAGGGACATCGCGACATATCAGAGGACGTATTCTAGACACGTCACATGGCAATCTACATCCTGGATAGAGATTTCGTCTCGTAGGAGGTGATTGACGAGATACGAATTCGGGAAAGAAAAAGGGGAGCCGCTCCCAAGGCTTCCCTATCCCCCGATTCGTATGCGTGCCTGGCGCCAATCCTGGCGCCATCTGTATTCCTTTTTGCGTAGCTTAACAACTCGGTGTTTTTTCCTGTTTTTCTCGCAAATCTTGGATTTATTCGGCTTTTCATGGCTTTTTCGTCTTCGTTGGCCTCTGATAAGTTGAGTATAGTGTCCGTTATGTATAAATGTAGGCTCTTGGTAAAATTTTGAGTGATTAATAGGATTAATCTTTGATACAAGAGCCGTAGCCTACCAGAGGTGTCCTGGACACTGTCGCTCGCTAGGTATAAATTAGTTAGTCAGAGCGACATTCCTGGTTGTTTTGCTTTAATAAATTTTAGCTATTTAGCTTTACATAGGATTTCCTTTCGTACTTAGTATTATTTGGCGAAGTATTCGCCATTCTGGCCTACGCTAGGCCATGTAGCCTAGTCGTTTGGTCCTAGTACTTCATGCATGAATTTGGTTTTTCCGAGTGTAATTAAAATTTTATTGAAGCTTTAGGCTATAATTTATACATTTTAGACTGTGTGGAATATTTCCAAGATTGTATACGTGTGAGTTTCGGTGAATTAGGTAATCGATTCTCTTGGTGCCTAGGCTAATTGCTTATGGAGCCTTAGTATACTTTATCATACTCCCCGGTTGCTTTCTTTTCTTCGGAGAAGGTATGCAATCCCTTTCCCTCTGTTTAAGCCTTGGGCTTATCCCTAAGTGGTTTTTTCCGAATTTATTTTCGATAAAACTATACTAGGGTGTTACTGTACCTTCCTGTTCCTGTAGTTATGGTTCAAGAGGGACAGAACAACAGAGTTTTTAGTCTGAGTCTGTGTTGTCTGGCTTGGGGCAGAGTCCCCCTCGCTGACCTAACACATACAAAGGGAGCTTAGCTCCCTTAGGTCACTACCGAAGGTTTCTGTAGTTATGATTCCTTCTTTTGTGATCGACCAGACTAAGTCCTGTTGCTGTTCTCGGGGGAGGATAAGTTCTTCCCTTGGGAGTAGCAACGCCTTCCTTGCTTTGGTGCTCTGGAAGCTGGCAAGTATTGCTGGCCTTTCCCCTTAGATCTCCCTTAGGCTAAGATAAGTTTCTTGGCTGCGGGTGATCTGTCACTAAAGCAAGGTTGGCAGGACCCTCTTGTCCCTTCCCCCTCTATCTCCGTAATGGCCTAGCCATTACTGTACTGTACCTTGCCGGCCGGCAGAGCTGGCCGGCAGGGGTCTTACTATACTGTACGTCGTTCTACTTCTGAACCTAGTATAGGTTGGGATGTGGAATTGACTCAGCCCATTGCCGGCCGGCAGAGCTGCTGGCCGGCAAGGGTCTTATGTTTTCGAGTGCTGCCCGGACCTCTCTTGGTCCCTCATCCATGCCTGCCGGCAGAGCCGGACGGCATTGGTCAAGGAAGCCTGAATTAGTTTCTCCCCTTCCTTATATGCACTCTTTTGGTTGCCGGGCTTGGAGGTAGTGTACACTCTTATCCCGGCATCCATTCTATTTTCTTCTAGTGCTGTACCTGTCCCGGCTGCCGGCCTATGAGGCCGGCAGCCGGGCAGGTGTAGTTCTCTGGTTCTTTTGCTGCCGGCTGGCATCGGTCTTGTACCTTTGCCGGCCAGCTTATGTCAGCCCTTGTCTGCCGGTCACCAAGAGTGTGGCCGGCAGCTGGGTACTACCTTGTGTAGTTGCTGGCCGGCAGCCATTGCCGGCCAACACTGGCTGTTACCGGCCGGCAGTAGCTGCCGACCGGCACAGGCATTTGAACCAGAGTGCTGCCGCCCTATAGCTGTTAAGTAGTATACTTTAAAGCTAGTTGTGGTGTGTGCCGGCCGGCAAAGGCAGGCCGGCACACATCCCCCTTATACTGTACTAGTATTCTTCTGTATAGCATATACAGTAAGAAGAAAACTATAGTAAAGGTTTTGGTACAGCACTGTATCTTCTAACACTATTGTGTTTTCTTGCACAGCCCTTTGCTGTTGCCCTCAGATAGGAAGCTGAGTTCTTCCCTGTCTATTATCCAGGTTTTTAAAATCATTGCTTAGGTGTGAGCTCCACCTGTTTCCTCTGGAAACCTTGCATTGGTTACTCTAGAAGAGATAAACCATTTTGATTTTATTATCTGGAAGGCTGCAACAATGGGTTGTTAGGGAAACACAAGTGTGTGTCTTTCCTTTCTGAATTGTTATGCTATACTATGCATATCCAGTGATACATAGTTCACTTGATACTCATGGAAATTTCTTCTCTTTACAGAAGGACACTCCGAAGTGGGGAAGTGCTTTCTGCAATGTCAGCAGCAAGAACCTCTGCGGACATGAGTTTTGTAGGAGACACGCAGCATACGTTGTCTCCAAGGATGATCTCCGGTATTGGGACCCTCAGGTATGTACTGTGTGCACTAACCTTATTAATGAGACAATTAAATAGCTAGGAAGAAGCTTCGTACCTGGGTAAGGGGCTTCCAAAAGAACACTTCTGGCCCTTATCTTCCAAGTGAGAAGATGAGGGCGTATCCTTTCCCTAAGGCATCAGCTGATGCAGTGATTCCCCAGCCTCAAGAGGAGATCCCCTAAGTTCAGATCCAGGTGGATGCTGAAGTCGCGGTCGCGATGCAAGACATCCAGCTAGATGACAGGATGTCTGATGTGGACGGGTGTCAGGAGGAAGACCTCCTGGCAGAAGCCCAGGATGAAGTTCAAGCCCCTCTACATCGGTCGGTCTCCCAGTAGAGCTGGGACAGGCCCTCTCTTCTATTGTTGGAATGATCCAACAAATGCAGAAGGAGAATCAAGAGAAGGCGGCTGCAATGGAACTGCGAATGCAGTGCCTTGCAGAATCACATGGGCCCCAGAAAAAGCTCAATGTGAAAGACCTTCCCTTGTGCTCAGATGCTAACCAATGGAGGTATGCTGAGCACATGCCGATGACAACTGTAAAGATCGTCATCTCGGATAAGCTGGGCTCAGTTCCCCTGGAGGGTGGAATTCTGGCCCAGCAAGGCATCATATCCGGACTGTTATGTCCGGCTGAGGAAGGAACCAGCTTCAAAGGAGGAGACAGAGCCGAAGGAGGTCATGGTGATGGACCATGCTAAGGCTCAAGCTCTACTTTCATCCTCGATGAAAGAGAGGGGCTTCTCTAACTCAAAGGTAGCTGCATTGAATAGGAAGCTCCCTTCCTTTGTGTCCTCGCCTACTAGAGCCTTCCCCTTTTTACAGAAAAGGTTTCTGGCTGTTCTAAAAGCAATCGAGGCCGGCAAGTCTTGCCCCTCCCTAGAGGAGTGTAAACCCTTGTCGCTGGCCCTGCCTATGGACCACAAAGACTGGAAGAACGTCCATCTTACGTTCTCAGTGGGAAAGTTGTAGGCTGATATTGCCGGACGTCAGTTCGGCAAGGACCCCCCTAAGCTGTCTGACTTTCTTTTGCGAAGTGAGTTCGATACAAAAGAAAGACTGACTGCCTCAATGTCTCTTCAGACTACTCTCGAGACGATGGCAAGGGACCCCAAGGTCCATGAAATGTTCATGGTAGTGGCCAAGCCTCATCTGGCCACAGTGACGAAGGACCTTTATGGCTTCGTCAAGGCAAGGAGAGCTTGTAGGGAGTTCGTGTTTACCTCGGCTACGGTGAGGCACGAGCTAAAGAAACTAATCTCCTCCAACATTTGGGGAAACGACCTTTTTCCCTACCGACTTGGTCAAAGAAGCTGTTGATAAAGCCGCCTTGGAGAATAGAAACCTTCTCCAGAAGTGGGGCCTGGCTATCAAAAGAAAGTCTTCCCCGGATGAGGGTCCTCAACCAAAGAGGAAGACTATGAGGACTAGGCTACCGTCTCGGCCAGCCAAGCCTCTTAGACAGCAACAGCAACTGCAATTGCCATTGCCCCCAGTGCCCCAGATCGTGGCACAAACCCCGACCACCTTTCAGTGGGTACCCCAGGCCGTGTCGACACAGTCCACGGCATTCACCCCAGCGTTCGAAGGGCAGTCTACTTCCTTTCGAGCAAAGCCTAGAGGAGCAGCCAGAGGCTCGTCTAGACGCCCCTCAAGGGAAAGGGGATTCAGGGGTGGTCATGGTCAGGAAGGCAAGACCTCAGGACGGCAGTCCAAGTGAGGTGATACCGGTAGGAAGGAGACTTCTGAAATTTCGGGATCGGTGGACCTTCGATCCCTGGGCCCACAGCCTACTCAAGAATGGACTGGGTGGGAGCTGGTACAGCACTCCACCCCCGTGCCTTCGGTTTTTTCCAACACTCCACCCCTGTTATGGAGGAGTACGTTCAAGAACTGTTGGAGAAAAAGGGTGAAGCCCATCAATTTCTAAGGGAGGCTGTTTTGTGTTCCCAAGAAAGACTCGGAAAAGCTCAGAGTCATTCTGGACTTGTCGCCACTTAACAAGTTCATAGTGAATTGCAAATTCAAAAGGCTAACACTGCAATACATAAGGACCTTACTGCCCAGGAGGGCATATTCCGTCTCTATAGACTTGTCAGACGCCTACTGGCACATTCCAATTAGGCATCGACTCTCCCCCTACCTAGGGTTCAGGCTACAACGAAGACTATACGCCTTCGGAGCCATGCCATTCGGGCTAAACATAGCCCCAAGGATTTTTTCTAAGCTTGCGAGCGTAGCTCTCAAACAATTTCGCCTAAAGGGAATTCAGGTAGTAGCCTACCTGGACGACTGGTTGGTGTGGGCAGCATCCGAGACAGAATGCTTGCAAGCTTCCAGTCAAGTGATCCAGTTCCTAGAGTACCTAGGCTTCAAGATCAACAGAAAAAGTCTCGACTTTCTCCATCTCAAAAGTTCCAGTGGCTGAGAATTCACTGGGACCTTTTGTCACACCGTTTCTCCACCTCGGCGAAGAAAAGGAAGGAGATAGCGGGTTCTGTCAAGAGACTTTAAGATTCCGAAAGGATATCAAGACACGAGCAGGAGAGAGTACTGCGCTCTCTCCAGTTTGCTTCGGTGACAGACCCAGTGCTAAGAGCACAGCTAAAGGATGCAATCGGAGTTTGGAGAAGTTATGCATCAAACGCGTGAAGAGATCTGAGAAGACCAGCCGCTTCGGCTAAGTACTCTTCTCAGGCCTTGGTCCCAAGCCAGACATCTAAAGAAGTCAGGTTCTTCTTCAGCCACCTCCCCCGTCGGTGACGATTCACTCAGACGCTTCGAAGGAGGGATGGGGAGGTCACTCTCATCGGAAAAAAGTCCAGGGGACTTGGTCCAGGCTATTCAAGACCTTTCACATAAAACTTTCTAGAAGCTAGGGCAGTGCTCCTTACCTTAAAGAAAGTCTCCCTGCATCATTCGATCCACATAAGGTGGTGATTGACAGCGAGGTAGTTGTGAGATACTTGAATCGACAAGGATCGAGGTCACCACCTCTCAACCAGGTGATGTTGGCCGTCTTCCGATTGGCGGAAAAGAAGAAGTGGTACCTGTCGGCAGTTCACCTTCAAGGAGTCCGCAATGTGACAGCGGACGCTCTATCCAGGTTCACACCGATAGAGTCGGAATGGTCCTTAGACGCAGGATCATTCTCCTTCATTCTGAATCAGTCCCAGAACTGCAGATAGACCTCTTTACGACGGAAGACAACAAGAAGTTGCCCCTGTACGTGCCCCGTACGAGGACCCCTTAGCGGAAGCAGTGGACGCGATGTCCCTCGACTGGAACAGATGGTCCAAGATTTATCTGTTCCCTCCTCACAACCTTCTGTTGAGGGTCCTCAACAAACTGAGATCCTTCAAAGGGTAGCGGTAATAGTGGCCCACAAGTGGCCGAACAGCGTGTGGTTCCTCCTGGCATTGGAACTGTAGCTGAATTTGTACCACTACCAGATCCAGTTCTGACCCAGCGAGCCCAGAAGTCAACTGTCTGCGCTTCATTACAGAAAACCCGGACCCTGCAGCTCATGATTTTCTCTCCCTAGCGGTGAGAAAGCGTTTCGGGATTTAGAAAGCCAGTATAGACTTCCTTGAGGAATATAAGTGCAAATCTACTAGAAGGCAATATGAGTCATCTTGGAGAAAATGGGTGGCCTTTTGTCAAGGCGAAGATTCCGCAGGAGATCTTGACAGACATCTGCTTATCTTTTTTCCCCACCTCCATGGTCAAGGGTTGGCAGCGAACACGATTTCAGCGTGTAAGTCTGCTTTGACAAGACCCATTCTATATGCCTTCCAGGTCGACCTAGGTAACGAGATCTTTAATAAAGTCCCGAAAGCCTGTGCTAGGCTCAGACATTCAGCACCTCCAAAGCCCATTTCATGGTCTTTAGACAAGTTCTTCATTTCGCTTCTCTGTTGAGCAATGAAGGGTGTGCGTTAAAGGATTTAACACAAAAAGTTATTTTCCTATTTTGCACTCGTGTCCGGGGCCAGGGTTAGTGAGATTGTAGCCTCTCGAGAGAGGCAGGTCGTGTTCAGTTCCTGGAGGGGGAAGAACTGAACCTGTTTCCGGATCCTACGTTTCTCGCCAAGAATGAGTTACCCACCAACAGGTGGGGTCCCTGGAGAATCTGCCCTCTGAAAGAAGATGCATCTCTATGTCCAGTAGAATGCCTAAAGGTCTATCTTCATAGAACTTCAGACTTCAAGGGTGGTCAACTATTCAGGGGAGAAACATCAGGCTCAAATTTATCTCTGAATCAACTCAGAGCGAAAATCACATATTTTATTCGCAGAGCGGATCCTGACAATACACCCGCAGGTCACGATCCGAGGAAAGTTGCCTCATTCTTAAATTTCTTTAATTGTATGGATTTTGAACATCTCCGTTCATACACTGGCTGGAAGTCTTCCAGAGTGTTCTTTCGCCACTATGCGAAGCAAGTAGAGGAACTAAAAGAGATCTGTGGTAGCAGTGGGTCGCGGTGTTAACCCTACTGTTTAACTCTGCGAGGAACAGTGGTCTTAATTGGGACGATTAATTCCAGGGTGAGTGTGTAGTTACATACTGTACTACAAACTAAGTGAGGGCACTGTGTTGCCCATCCAGACTGTTCCATTTCCGAAGGTGAACCTAGCATAAGTGCAGACGTGTGCCGAGCGTTTCTAACGCTAATGTCATTGATTTGTAAAACAGGCTTTTATGACTTTGATACCTCGGTATCTTAAAAGTGGCATCTAATGTTTTTTCTTTCAGACAAACAAGCTCTGTTTACTATCATACTTATGCTTATAGTTTTGGGTTATCCTCTTCTTATATATATATATATATATATATATATATATATATATATATATATATATATATATATATATATATATATATATATATATATATATATATATATATATAATTGTGGTTAACCTGTCTATTTATTGCCTGTCAATAATCTGGTTCTTGAGAACCTTGCGTCTCCTTCACCTGTGTCAATTTATTGGTATAATTGAGCATTCATTCTATGTACCTTATCTGGGATAATTCTAATAGAATTGTTCCTTTATGCAAGCTATGTTGCATTGGTTTTCCTCCTATGCGGATATAAAACCTTAGTCCAATACAAGTATTGTGCGGAAAACTGGTCGATATTTCATATTGACGCAGTGGTCCTTTACAAACTATGCTTTACTTAATATAGGGCGAGACCACTATATTAGCTTGCCTGGTATTCATTCATAGATATATGTACTCTTCGAGACTTTTCCAGAGTCTAGTAGGACTCTTCCCTGTAGGGGGCAGGAAGCTCTAACATAGTTTATAGTTAGTTGAAAAGATGTATAACGGTAACATCTTAGGTCTCTAGGTCTAGTCGACCGGGAAAAATTACCTCCGGGGAGTACGGCACGTTCTGAGAATCCACAGATACAGTAATGCTCTGGTACACTTCCATCAGGACGACATGGCTTGAACCCAAAATACGGATTTTGAGCGAAGCGAAAAATTTATTTTTGGGTGAGATGGCCATGTCGTCCTGATGGACCCGCCCTTGCTTTTCTAAGAAAGGGCTGTAGGACCCCTCCCTACATACAGTATCTGTAGCACCTCGTGTACGCTACAAGGAATACAGATGGCGCCAGGATTGGCGCCAGGCACGCATACGAATCGGGGGATAGGGAAGCCTTGGGAGCGGCTCCCCTTTTTCTTTCCCGAATTCGTATCTCGTCAATCACCTCCTACGAGACGAAATCTCTATCCAGGATATAGATTGCCATGTGACGTGTCTAGAATACGTCCTCTGATATGTCGCGATGTCCCTTTCACGAGGGATACTCGCTCCAGGAGTTAGAATTCTGGTACCTTAAGGTAAATTCTCTGGGAATATCGCCGTAGTTGTAATATACCCTAGGAAGCTACCCTATAGGAACTTCCATCAGGACGACATGGCCATCTCACCCAAAAATAGATTTTTCGCTTCGCTCAAAATCCGTTATATACATATATATTTAAAGAGAGAGAGAGAGAGAGAGAGAGAGAGAGAGAGAGAGAGAGAGAGAGAGAGAGAGAGAGAGAGTCATGTGTGGGCGGCAAAAAGCAAACAATCGTAGGTTGATGTCATAATTATCTCGTTCACTCAACAATTGGGTCACCCGATTTTTAGTTCCTTAAAACCTATGTCGGCTGACGCTTTACGGTTTTTATACTCTCTAATCTACTTATGGAATGTTGAAAACAAATATGATTAAATCTTTCCATTAACTTCATAAATACATTTTCATTAAGTAATTCAGGAATTTAATGATTTCTTCATCAAAATCCAAATAGGATTCAGTCTGCATGAGACTTTACTTTTTTCTTCTTTTTTTAATTCTAGATTTCTTATCCTTAAATTTATTACACCGATCTTTCGAGTCAACCATAGATTATAAAATCAAATTAATTTAAAAATGGTTTATTACATAGGAATACTATCAAACAAAATCAAAAGTTCAATTGATAAGACTACAGCTGTCTGTTGCATAAAGTTTCTAGGAAATTAATTAACACTGAACAGACTGTCCCTGATGTGTCAAGGAAATTGGAATGGCCATTTCAGTGACCTTTTGAGCGTATCTTTTAACACAATATTTCCTTTATTATTACTGGACTTGATTACTATATGAAATCCACAATTAAATTTCAATTTAGTCTATAAAACTGTGTCAAAGTGATTTCGATATTTTAAGGTAATTGAAGCTACACTAAATGAAAATTACGAGTGTTACTCAGAAAATAATCATAAAGACTGTACACATACATATATATACACACAAACACACACATATGCATTTATATATATATATATATATATATATATATATATATATATATAAATATATATATATATATATATATATATATATATATATATATATATATAT
>NC_090741.1:79859546-79862046 GCF_036898095.1 Palaemon carinicauda | reverse complement strand
TCTTTTCACCATCCTTTCTGCTTGAGAAGTTTGTGCATCGGCTGCTTCACGACGACGCCTTTTGATTTCTTTGGTGTGTTCTGCAACTCTGTGGTTTTCAATAGAGGAAACAGAACTGTCAGATGGAGAGGGTGAGAGAGACGTTACGGGCTCTTCTGATACTCCAGAAGAAACAGGACTCCCAACATTGTAGGCAGATGGTGTTGCTGTGGGCAAGGAATGTCCTGTGGGTAGATCAAGGATTTCAGCTTTCATTGGCTGACTTGTCACATTGTCACCAGTGTATTGTGTTGTAGTCCTGCCATGTTCGTAACACCATCAGTTTGGGAGAGAGAGTTGTCATTGCCAGAGTCTGGCCTGATTGGTGTGACAGCAAGAAGATCCTGCTCAGTCTCCTTCCGAGCAATCACTTTCATCGGCAAAGACGAAGTAGTAAGTCCTACACGAGCCTCACAGCCAAACATTGCAGAATATGGAGAACACTTTATCCCAGAATGGAGAGCCCTGTTTTTCTGGAATTGAACAAACTTGATGCACGTAGGCCAGTCTTGTGAGTCATTGTCAGCCATCCATGCCACCAGCATATCTTTAATATCACCATTTGCGCGCTCAACCGACCCCTGCCTTTGGGGATGGCGAGGCTTACCATGCACCAGTGTTAGTTTTGGCCATACTTCAGCTCTGTAATGACTTGTGAAGTGAACTCGGATCCGTTATCGCTTTGTAGAATAACGGGGGCACCAAAGAGAAGAAAAATGTCCAGTAGATGAAAAGCGACCTCTGCAGCTCTTTTAGATATCAAGGCTCGAAGGATGCAAAACTTCGTCAGGTGGTCCTGGTACACCATGATCCATTTCTTGTTGGATCCACTGGGCATGCTTTGCATGTCAATTAGACCCACCTGACCCCTTGACGAGAATTCCTTGGTGAGTATCGGACGAACGACAACCTCCTTCATCATCGGCCGTTTTCGTTTCTTTTGGCATTCTTGACAGAGTGACTTGAACAGCTCAATGGCCTTAGTTGGAATGTTTGCATATTTCTTTTGTAATTCTTTCAACATCTGGTCTCTTCCTCCATGGCCTGTTGAGATGTGGTCGCTCTTGACAACGTCAAATGTCTCCTCGATGCTCACATAGTAGAGTGGCGACTCCTATCGTGTTGAACGTCTTTTATCAGGTTTTCTGTAGGCCCGCACTGGAGTACTTCCAACCTGAAAACACAGTTAACATTAGAGAGAGACAGACACACAATTAGAGAGAGAGAGAGAGAGAGAGAGAGAGAGAGAGAGAGAGAGAGAGAGAGAGAGAGAGAGACAGTAAAATAATATTGAAGTGAAAACTTATTTCTCCAACAGATAATATCTGTGCCGCCCTTTGGCGTGTGAGTTATCAGCTGCTGCTTTTAGGGCATCGATGGTCTTCCGATAGTCACACTTTGGAATTAATCCTTTTATGTTTTCTTTAAAATGATCCGTGGGTTTTTGTGTAAACCTTTCCTCGATAGACATCTTGACTTTGCTGGAGGAAGAGGAAGAATGAAGCAACAAGTCAGAGTTGCTTGAAGAAGAGGAAGAATGAAGCAACGAGCAGTGGTTCAGACACTTTTGAAAACTGAATCATTCGCTCATGTCTCAGTCGTTTAAACACAAACACTCACTAACGAAACTGAAAGGTCGTTAACTTAAACTATGCTGTGTGTAATTTTACTGTGTTTAATTGAAATGTTCATAGATGAAGCTTACGCGAATTCACTGAATGCTCAATAGTAAGAACACGTAAAATGATAGGTCTAATTTCAGGGATTTCGTGAAATCCCTGAGTGAAACGGGGAATACGTGTATTCACTGAAATATTCAGGGATTACGCGTAATCCCTAAGTACGTGTTCTTACTGTAACATATATATATATATATATATATATATATATATATATATATATATATATATATATATATATATATATATATATATACATATATATATATATATATATATATATATATATATATATATATATATATATATATATATATATATACATATATATATATATATATATATATATATATATATATATATATATATATATATATATATATATATATATATATATATATATATATATATATATATATATACATATATATGTTTGTGTGTTTGTGTGTGTGTATGTGTGTGTATGTGTGTGTGTGTGCATGAATGTATAATGTAAATTTTCGTTTGTTTAAAAACTTAAATTTCCGAAAGTTCTTCACCGATGGCTTTAAAATTTTGATACAACATTCCATTTGAATATGAGCGTGAATTACCTATTACAGTTTACTACCTCATCCAAAGCCTGATTCTTACTCCACCCAGGATGGACTCCCTTAACACAATGAAATCAGGTGGCCTGGCAAATTTTACTTTTTCAGCTATTTCGAAATCTATATAAAGAATAATGTAAATACTCAATAGTTCAAAATCGTAGGAATTTAGTGACATCAATTGGTTGAAAA
>NC_090741.1:79842046-79854546 GCF_036898095.1 Palaemon carinicauda | reverse complement strand
GACCTGATAGGAGTTCCTAATAGGTAGCTTTCTAGGGTATATTTGACTACAGTGATATTCCCAGAAAATTTTACCTTAAGGTATCCAGAATTCTAACTCCTGGAGCGAATATCCCTAAATAATCTCACAAGGTTATCGCATAATATCAGAGAACGTATTCTTGACACATCACATAGCTATCTTCACCCCGAACCGTATTAACACTTTAAGGGGTTACAGTGACATGAATTTGAAACGAGAATGAAAAGAGAGCCGCTCATAAAGCATCTCTCCTATTCCGTTTCCAGTGTGTATCTGATGAAGGCGGTAGCGCCCTCTTTATTCCTTTTCGTGTAGCTCTACTACTCGGTGTTTTCCCTGTGTTCTCTCGTTATTTTGGTTTTTTTTCAACATTTTGATGACTTCTCCGGCCTCTTCGGCCTTTGGAAAGTTGAGTATTATCTTTACTATGCATAAATGTAAGCTCTTGTCGTTTTGTATTAAATCAAATGTGATATTAACATAAACAAGAGCTGTTGCCTACCGGAGGCATCCTGGATGCTATCGCTCGCTATTTATGGGTCATTTAGTTATTATTATTATTATTACTTGCTAAGCTACAACCCTAGTTGGAAAAGCCGGATGCTATAGGCCCAGAGGCCCCAACAGGGAAAGTAGCTCAGTGAGGAAAGGAAACAAGGAAAATAAAATATTTCAGGAAGAGTAACAACATTGAAATAAATATTTCCTGTATAAACTATAAAAACTTTAACAAAACAATAGGAAAAGAAATAAGATGGAAGAGTGTGCTTGAGTGTACCCTCAAGCAAGAGAACTCTAAACCAAGGCAGTGGAAGACCATGGTACAGAGGTTATGGCACTACCCAAGACTAGAGAACAATGGTTTGATTTTGGAGTGTCCTTCTCCTAGAAGAGCTGCTTACCATAGCTAAAGAGTCTCTTCTACCCTTACCAAGAGAAAAGTGGCCACTGAACAATTACAGTGCAGTAACCCCTTGAGTGAAGAAGAATTATTTGGTAATCTGTGTTGTCAGGTGTATGAGGACAGAGGAGAATATGTAAAGAATAGGCCAGACTATTCAGTGTGTATGTAGGCAAAAGGGAAAATGAACCGTAACCAGAGAGAAGGATCCAATGTAGTACTGTCTGGCCAGTCAAAAGACCCTATAACTCTCTAGCGGTAGTATATCAAATACTGAAGATATGAATCTGCTGAAACAAAATTAAGAAAATGGCAAAATAAAAAAAATCCCTTAAAACTATTCTTTACAATATATTGGTAAACTGAATACAAATAATAATAAGAAATGCTCTACCAACTTCCATGCATCAGGCTTGGAAACATGGTCAAAAGTAGCATTCAAGTGAAGATCGATAATCGAAAAAAAAAATTCAGGAATGTTACATTATAATGAGGGACCTAATTGGTTTTAATTTGTTGCTTTCTGATTCCTTATTCTATAAAATCTGCTAATATCTAAATACGTTGGTTTATTTAGATGTTGTCTATACTTGTAATTAAGTTACAATTATATATATACATTCATTATACACCAAACAATTGAATACACATAAAAAGGAATGGGCCATAGCAAAAGAACATTCCACACCAACAAGCAATTGGAACAAAATGGGATAACACATTGAATATAAAATATAATACAGTACAGAGCGACGTTCCCGGTTTGTTTTGCTTTAATAATCTAGCTAATTAGCTCCTCTAGGAATGCTCATATAATGCCGTTAGTTTTTAGTTCGGTGTTTTAGGTAACTGATCTTACCCTTCCCGAGGCTTAGTAGCTTATGTGTTTAGCCTTATTACTTTCATGCATGATATAAGTTTTTCCGAGTGTTATTTTATTGAAGCTTTAGGCAAATATTTTATACATGTAAGAAAATGTTGAATGTTCTTTCCAAGATTGTATACGAGAGAGTTTCGGTGAATTAGGTAATCGATTCTCACTTTACCTAGTCTAGTAATCTAGGTACAGTAGTATACTTTCGCACATCCCCGATTGTTCTTTTCTCCTCCGGAGGCTAAGTTCAATCCCTCTCTCCCTCTGTAAGCTTTGGCTTAATCCTTGTGGTTCTATCTGTATAATAATTCAGTTATAACTATTCTAGGATATGTCTGTCCTGACCTGATAACCAGAGTGTCTGGTTTTTTAGGTTAGGGCAGAACATCAGAGTTTCTAGTCTGTGGTCTGCTTCTTCCTAGCATAGAGAATGAGTCTCCTTTGCTAGGTTAGGGGCGGACACAGGAAGCTTTGCTTCCCTAGTCCACGTCGGAAGGATTCTGTAAGAGATGATTCCTTCCTTTAGTGGCCTAGCAGACTGTCCTGTGTTGTTTTTCACTGGCTGAAAAATGAGTTTTCTCTGTTGCCCTGCGAAATAACTTCACCTTACTTTGTTCTGGTTGGGTGGAGGATAGCAAGTATTGCCAGTCTTCCTCCCTAATAGACAAATCTAGGTTAGGATGAGCTTCCCTAACTGCTGAGTGTGAATCTTGCTAGAACGAAGTCTATCGGACCCTTATCCCTTCCTCACCTCTCTTTCTTTTCTTTTGGCCACAGTCCTACTTTCGTACCTAGTGTAGGTTAGAATGGAGGACCGGCTCAGCTCTCTGCCGGCCGGCATTACGTGTCGGCTGTCAGAGACCCTTTGTTCTTTGCAGAGTGAACCCTAGAACTCCCTTGGTCTCCCTTCCATATCTGCCGGTAGAACCCGGCAGGCTATGGATTCTTTGGAAGCTTGAATGCTACATTATCCCCTTCCATAAGTTCACTCTTCCAGGATGGAAGGTCGTATGGCAATGCCGCCTTATAACCTTATATCCATACTGTTTCTCTGACTATTGTGTTGCACCCCTAACCTGGCTGCCGGCTCAACAGCCGACAGCCGGGCAGGTGGAGGTTCTCTGGTTCTTGGCTACTGCCGGCGGGCATGGGTATTATTACCTTTGACTGCCGGCAGTGAGACACAGCCCGAGTCTGCTGGCCACTACAAATAGCGGCCGGCAGCCGGGTATTAGTGTTTTCAGCTGCCGGCTGGCAACAATTGCCGGCCGGCACACAGTCATGAATCAGTGGGCTGCCGCCTATTGTTAAAGATAGTATATCTTTGAACTATACAGGGGTAGTTGCCGGCCGGCACGTGCCGGCGTACCGGCGCGTGCTAGCCGGTACAACAGCATGCGATGTACAGTAGTTGCTATACTTCTGGTGTAGTACACACTGCATTAGTAGAAACTGCTGTAAAGAGTTTGTGATAACACTAAAGTTCTTCATCATACTTAATGTTATCTTGTACAACCTTTTGTTGAGACCGTACAATATATAGAAAGTGAGTTATTTCTGTATTCATTCGATCCCGTATATAAAAACTACACATTAAATTTCCTTTTAGGAAATTACATAAGGTATTCTAGAATAGAATTAACCATAGTTTTAATATCTTGGGAGGTTACAGCAATTGACTGGACAGGAAATACAAGTATGTGTGTTTCCTTCTTTCTTTAACAGCTTTTCTATACAAGCTAAATCTTTCAATATAAGTGAAAAGCCTTCACTTGATACTCATGGATTTTTTTTCTCCATACAGGAGGAGTATCCGAAGTGCGGGAGTGTGTTCTGTAATGTTTCTCAGTAAGAACTTCTGTGGACATCAACATTGCAGGAGGCACGCAGCATGCGCAGCATCCAGAGGTGATCTCCGGTATTGGGACCCTCAGGTTTGTACAGTATGTTCTAACCTGATTACCGAGGCTTTTGACGACCCCAAGTCGACGGAGTCTAGGGATGCTGCCAGGGAAAAGTTACGATCCTGGGTGAGGGGTTTTCAGAAAAACACCTCAGGCCCCTACCTTCCAAATGAGAAGATGAGGGCGTCAGGTGGAGATACCAACTGCCCAGAATCCGGTAGATTCTGAAGTCTCGGCCGCCCTTCAAGACATCCAATTGGACGATAAGATGTCGAAGGTGTCGGATTCTACAGAGAAGGACCTTCTAGGAGAAGATCAGGACGAGGAGCTGTACCAGGCTCCTCAAGTAGAAGAGGAAGAAATCGACGGGGTGTCGGTTACATCGGTTCCAGACCCAGAGCCTGTTCTCTCTACATCGTCTGCTATCCCACATGAACTGGGAAGGACTCTTTCTTCTATTGTTGAGATGATCCAACAAATTTAAAAGAAAAATGATGAGAAGGAAGCTGCAATGAAACTGGAGATACATAGACTTGCAGCATCACGTAGGCCCCTGAAGCGATTCAACATGAAGAATCTTCCTTTGTGCTTAGATACCAATCCTTAGAGGTATGCCGAACACATGGCAATGACAATCGGGAAGATCATCATATCTGAAAATTTGGGAGCAATTCCCCTGGAAGAGGATGAATTTTGGCCTAACAAGGATTCTTACCCGGACTGTTACGTCCGCCTTAGGAAGGAGCCAGCCTCAAAGGAGGAGACTGAGCCGAAGGAGGTCATAGTTTTTTTACAATAGTAAGCTGAGGCGTTACAAGCGAGCTCGATGAAAGAGTGGGGCTTCACGAACTCAAAGGTGCCAGCCTTCAGTAAGAAGCTTCCCTCCTTTGTGGCCTCTCCTACCAGAGCCTTTCCCTTCATGGAAAAGGGATATAAGGCAGCCTTAAAGGCGGTGGAGGCAGGGAAACCATGCCCCTCCTTGGAGGAGTGCAATCCGTTATCTCTGACCTTGCCCTTGGACCAAGAAGACTGGAAGGACGTACACCTTACCTTCTCAGTCGGGAAGCTGGAAGCTGATATTGCTGAACGTCAGTTTGGTGAGGAACTTCCAAAACTGTCGGAGGTTCTCTTGCGCAGAGAGCAAGAGACGAAGGAAAGACTTGCTGCATCGATGTCGTTGCAAACGACATTAGAAACGATGGCAAGTGACCCAAGGATCCAGGACATGTTCATGGTAGTGGCCAAAACCCATCTGGCCACAGTTACGAAAGATCTCTATAGCTTTATTAAAGCTAGGAGAGCCTGTAGAGAGTTCGTGTTCGCCTCGACTGCGGTGAGGCACGAACCGAGGAAACTGATCTTCTCTCGTATCTGGGGTAAAGACCTCTTTCCTAACGATGTGGTTAAAGAGGTAGTCGACAAGGCCGCCACAGAGAATAGGAACTTTCTCAAAAAGTGGGGCTCAGATCTTAAGAGAAAGTCTTCTACGGATGAGGGTCACCAACCCAAGAGGAAGACAAAAAGGCCTAGGCCATCCTCTCGGCCGGCTATAACCTACCAACAGCAACAACAACAACAACTTCTTGTGATCGCGGTGCCTCAGATAATAGCAAAACCTCCAACCACGTACCAGCTAGTACCTCAAGAAGTGGCGACTCAGTCACCAGTTTTTAACCCAGCCTTCAAAAGCCAGACTTCTTCCTTTCATTCGAAGGCTAGAGGAACAGCCAGAGGTTCTTCTAGACGCCCTTCAAGGGGAAGGGGATCCAGGGGAGGACGCGGTCAAGGAGGCAAGGCCTCAGGTCCACAACAGCAGAAGTGAGATGCTTCCAGTAGGAAGGAGGCTACAGCTATTTAGGGATCGCTGGACCTTCGATCCCTGGGCCCACAGCCTAATAAAGAATGGACTAGGTTGGAGTTGGAGCAGTCCTCCACCTCAATTTCCTCAATTCTCCCAACACTCAACCCCCGTTCTGGAGGAATATGTCCGAGAGCTCTTAAACAAAAGAGTAATCCTGAAAGTTAAGTCCATCAAATTCCAAGGGAGGCTATTTTGTATTCCAAAGAAGGCCTCAGAAAAACTCAGAGTCAATCTAGACTTGTCGCCACTCAACAACTTCATAGTGAACTACAAGTTCAGAATGCTCACACATCAACAAATAGGACCCTACTGCCCAAAAGGGCATATACTGTCTCTATAGACTTGTCTGAAGCTTATTGGCACATTCCAATTAATCGTCACATCTCCTCCTACCTAGGCTTCAAGTTACATAGAAAACTTTACGCCTTCAGAGCCATGCCTTTCGGGCTAAACATAGCCCCAAGGATTTTCTCGAAGCTCGCGAACATAGCCGTCCATCAATTACGCCTAAAGGGGGTCCAAGTAGTAGCCTACTTGGATGACTGGCTGGTGTGGGCAGCATCCCGGACAGAATGCATGCAAGCTTCTAAGATAGCGATCCAGTTCCTGGAACATCTGGGATTCAAGATCAACATAAAAAAGTCTCGAATTTCTCCAGCTCGAAAATTTCAGTGGCTGGAAATCCACTGGATTTTGGAGTCACATCGACTTTCCATTCCTGGGAAGAAGAGAAAAGAGATAGAAGGATCTGTCAAGAGACTGTTGAACTCCAAATGGATATCAAGACGCAAACAGGCGAGAGTTCTGGGCTCTCTACAGTTTGCTTCAATAACAGATCCAGTGCTAAGAGCACAGCTAAAGGATGCAACAGGAGTCTGGAGGAAATACGCATCAAACGCGTGAAGACGCTTCTCAAGCCGTGGTCCAATGCCAAGCAACTGAAAAAATCAATACTTCTTCAACCTCCTCCCCCCTCAGTAACTATCTACACAGACGCTTCAAAGGAAGGCTGGGGAGGTCACTCTCATCAGAAGAGAGTCCAAGGAGCTTGGTCCAATCTTTTCAAGTTATTTCACATCAACTTTCTAGAAGCCATGGCAGTACTTCCGACTTTAAAAAAAGTATCTCCTTGCCACTCGATCCTCATAAGACTGGTTCTAGACAGCGAGTTGAAAGTGAGATGCCTGAATCGACAAGGGTCGAGGTCACCTCAAATCAACCAAGTGATGTTGGCCATATTCCGTTTGGCAGAAAGGAAGAAATGGCCCCTGTCAGCAGTTCACGTTCAAGGGTTCCGCAATGTGAAAGCGGACGCTCTATCCAGGTTTACAACAATAGAGTCAGAATGGTCCCTAGACGCAGGATCGTTCTCCTTCATCTCGAGTCAAGTCCCGGAGCTGCAGATAGACCTCCTTGTGACGAAAGACAACAAGAAAATAGATCGTTATGTGTCCCCATACGAGGATCCGCTAGCGGAGGCAGTGGATGCTATGTCCCTACACTGGAACAGATGGTCCAGTTTTTATCTGTTCCCTCCGCACAACCTCCTTTTGAAAGTCCTTGACAAACTGAGATCCTTCAAAGGGAGGGCGGCAATAGTGGCCCAAAAGTGGCCAAATAGCATGTGGTTCCCTCTGGCATTGGAACTTCGACTAAAATTCGTACGGCTACCAGATCCATCCCTGTCTCAGCGAGTACAGAAGTCGACTGTCTTTGCTTCATCACAGAAAACTAGGAACCTACATCTCATGATTTCCTCTCCTTAGTGAGGAGGAAAAAGTGAACAGCCGACACAATACTATTGTTAAGACGTTTAGAAGGTTTTGAAGTAAAAGTCATATTTCTGTTTGTACTCGCCTTGGGGGCCCGAGTATGTGTACTGAATCTATTTCCAGACCCAACGTTTCTTACCAGGAACAAGCTATCCACCAACAGGTGGGGGCCCTAGAGAATCTGCCCTCTGAAGGAAGATGTATCTCTATGTCCAGTGGAGTGCCTAAAGGTCTATCTTCATAGAACTTCAGACTTTATGAGAGGACAGCTGTTCAGAGGAGAAACCTCGGGCTCAAAGTTATCTATAACTAAGGGCGAAACAGAACACACACTAGTCATGATCCGAGATTAGATGCTTCTTCCATAAAATTTCTTTATTTATATGGACCTTTAACATCTTTGTTCGTACACCGGCTGGTAGTCATCCAAGGTGTTCTTTTTGCACTATGCGAAGCAAGTGGAGCAACTTAAGAGGTCTGTGGTAGCAGTAGGTAGAATTCTTTAACCTTCGGTTTTAAATCTGCGAGGAACAGTGTAATTAATTTGGGATGATTAATTAAGAGGGTGGGTGCATAGTCACTGTATGTACTACACACTGAGCAATACGCCATGAAAGTGTCCTTACGAACTGTTCCATTGATGTTGGTGAACTATAGCATAATACGGACACTTGTGCCAAGCGTTTCTTACGCTAGTGTAATTAAACAGTATACAGACGGTATCATTATTAATAATTCAATTGAAGAGGCAAATCTGTTTCATGGTATATGAAACAATATTTTCTGTTGACTGTTTTCTTAGTTTTTTAATGGATATCATCCACTCTTTATAAATTTTATAAAGGTTGATCTGATATGTACGTTTATTAAATCTTAATAAAATAGTTCATAGTAAACCCTGCGTTTTATTCGCCACACTGATTTTATTAGAAATGTACTGAGCATTAAGATTAAAATATGGATATTTTTATCATGGTATGTCTTTTAAGATTGTTCCCTGATTCAAGCAAAAGTCCACTTACTTTAACCCTTTCTTAGGAAGAGTTGACGTGGTACCCTAAGGGGATAGTGGCAGAGATGCAAAATTTGTTCCTATGCGGATAGAACCATTATCCAATAGTTAATAAGAGTAGTCACATTGGGGAAGGTGTCACAAATTAATTCTGACATTGGCGACTTTTATACAAACTTTGTTTTATAATATATAGGGCGAGACCACTATAAAAACTTGTCATTTTGTCATCCATAACTTATCATGTACTCTTCGAGACTTATCCAGAGTCTAGTATGACACTTCCCTGCAGGGGGCAGGATGGTCTAACATAGTTCATGCTTAGATGAAATGATGTATGACGGTAACATCATAGGTCTCTAGGTCTAGACGGACAAGGAAAATACTTTCTTGAGAGTACGGCACCGATTGAGAATCCACAGATACAGTAATGCTCTGGTAAACTTCCATCAGGACGACATGGCCTGAGCCAGAAAAACGGACTTTGAGCGAAACAAAAAATCTATTTTTTTGGTGAGATAGCCATGTCATCCTGATGGACCCGCCCTTACTTTTATTGTAAAAGGGCTTATTGACCCCTCCCTAAAATACAGTATCTGTAGCACCTCGTATATCGCTACAGGGAATAAAGAGGGCGCTACCGCCTTCATCAAATACACATTGGAAATGGAATAGGAGAGATGCCTTGTGAGCGGCTCTCTTTTCATTCTCGTTTCAGATTCTTGTCACAGTAACCCCTCGAAGCGTTAATACTGTTCGGGGTGAATATAGCTATGTGACGTGTCAAGAATACGTCCTCTGATATTATGCGATATCACTGTGAGATTATTTAGGAATATTCGCTCCTGGAGTTAGAATTCTGGATACCTTAAGGTACAATTCTCTGGGAATATCATAGTAGTCAAGTAAACACTAGAAAGCTACATATTAGGAACTTCCATCAGGACGACATGGCTACCTAACCCAAAAATAGATTTTCGCTTCGCTCAAAATCCGTTATTTATATATATATATATATATATATATATATATATATATATATATATATATATATATATATATATATATATATATACAGATATATATATATATAAATACACAAACATTATACACACACACGCATATATATATATATATATATATATATATATATATATATATATATATATATATATATATATATGCATGTGTGTGTATAATGTTTGTGTATTTATATATATATATATATATATATATATATATATATATATATATATATATATATATGTATATATATATATATATATATATATATATATATATATATATATATATATATATATATATATATATATATATATATATAAAGAGAGAGAGAGAGAGAGAGAGAGAGAGAGAGAGAGAGAGAGAGAGAGAGAGAGAGAGAGAGAGAGAATTGCGGAGGATCCATTCCACACTGAGGGACCTTGGGGAACCCTAACAAATAATAAGGCCATAAGGCTCTCTCTCTCTCTCTCTCTCTCTCTCTCTCTCTCTCTCTCTCTCTCTCTCTCTCTCTCTCTCTCTCGAGTTGTATCTTTGTGCCGGTGAGTGATTATACTTGTGCGACCCTAAAATTATCCTGATTTAACGCGGATAACAAAAGGCTATCGAGTGCAATATAGCTACAATTTTTCGTGAATAGTCGGTGATTAGTTTGAGGTCAGAAAAGTGGAATAGAACGTCGGCATAGAATACTTATCTTGTGAATTACTAAAAATCTAATCAAGATGGCTATATACAACACAGGCAAGGCTTGGAGAGACATCGCTGGACTCAGCAAAAGTAAATTCTATGAGTTGGTGAAACAAGAGCTTGATCGTCTGATAACAGAGGTCACTAGTAACCCCAATCAGTGTGACGGAAAAAAATACGCAGTCATATTGAAACAATACGATCCAATAAACTGGAGCAAATCTGCGGAAAACATCAGCAAAATAATAGAATAAATTCCAAAGAAGATCCAAGTGATAAAGAGACTTATAAAGAAAGTCTACATCAATCAACACATTCCATTAAAGAACAATAAGAAGTCCAATATGGTGAATATGCTGATTGATGCATTAGGAAAAAGAATGCCAAAATGGTGTAATACTTGTAAGGTATGGTATTCCATTAATAATCCTCAACAATTGATTAGAAAATGTGTTGCCTGTCATGTTCCAACACACCCTACATGTGCTGAAATACAGCAAAAAATTAAAAATAAAGACACACAGGTATTCTGCTCACCATGCTTAGTCTGGATAGAAAATATAATTAATTCGAGACTAAATTTGCAAATAGTGGAAGATAAACAAGAGGAAGAAGAAGAAACAGAAGAAGAAGGAGAAGAAAAAGAAGAAGAGAAAAATTAACAGGATATGTGTAAGGATGCAGAGGAAATCATTGATATAACTTATGATGCCATCCAACAACATACTTATGAAGAAATAAATTATCAGATGGAAATAAATAATAGACCCAAGAGACTCTACCCAGACCTACATACTTTTAGGGAAGAGCAAGAACAAGAAAAAAAGAAAAGAAAGATATAGTCTGCAATTTGCTGAAAAGAGGGAATTGCAAATTTGGCGAAAGATGCTACTACAAGCATCCAAAGATATGCCATAATTATGAAATATATGGCAAATGTGCGTATTTAGACGGATATGGAGACGAATGCAGAGATCTCCATCAAAAAATATGCAAAAACCTAAAAGAAGGAAAAGGATGCAGTTTCAACAAAAAATGTCGATATATGCATGCTGCAACCATGAATAAAAGTAAGAAAACTCAGCAAACTGAAAAGAAAAATGAAAGGAAAAAATTAAACAATAAAGAAAAGAAAAAGCAGGCCGTGTATATACCGCATTATGAACCAAAATCCCCAAGATATGAGAGCTTTCAACCCAATATGCACATTTAGAGCCCAACTACAAAGAATGCATCTATAATGCCAGGGGTTGGTGCAGATATGGGGATAATTGCAGGTCTACACATAAAAATAAATATGAAGGTGAAAGAGCAAATATAATAGAAAAGTTGGATTTTTTAAAATGTCAGAATTCCGGGAAATGAAGAAAAGAACATCATATCAGAACAGGAAGGAAGCATGGGAGAATCCATATTATTACCAATATCAAATAATGGGGATGAAACACAAACCATAATAGTGATGAATGCACAGGGTTTAGTCACGAGTAACTCTAAAAGGAAAATAGAGTTCTTAGAAGAACTAACCCAAATTGAAAAAATAGACATATTAAATATAATTGTAACATGGTATTCCCAAGAGACTGGCAGTGATGACCAGATAAAGGGTTTCCAAACTTATAGATCAGACAGAAAAAATAGGAATCAAGTGGGAACCACAATATATGGAAGAGACATAAATCAAGGAAAAGTCTGTGAAAAATACAGCAACATAAAATGTGAATTGATTGCGGTAGAATTTGAATTTGAAAAACTAGTAAATATTGTAGTTTACAGACCCCCAAATACTAAGGAGTTTGACATAATAATAGAAAAATAGATGATATATGTAGAAACCATAACCACTGGAATATACTCCTATCCGGAGATTTTAACTTTCCTTTCGTGGATTGGAAAGAACGGATAGAAGTAAGTGGTTGTATATATACGTATAAAAAAGAGAGTAATAGTAGCGCAAAAGATAAGAGGTAATTTGAAAAGCTTCAAGATATGCTATTAGAACATAATATGCAACAAATAAACCACATTCCAACAAGAAAGGAAAATGTCCTAGATCTAGTATTTGTGAATGAGGTGAATTATGTTAAAGAAATAATAGTGTATAACACGGGAATTTCAGACCACAATGTCATAGAATTGATTGTCCATTTCAAAGCAAGTGATCGCAGAATTAATAGAAGCACAAAACTTTGGGAAGGATATGGAAAATATAATTTTTACAGTAGGAATATAAAATGGTCAGAAATAAATGAAGAACTGAATAAAGAATGGAAAAATGTATTTGTAAGTGATAATATACAGGTAAATACGGACATACTGTACAAAATACTGGAGAAAATTGTTGAAAAATATGTACCAAAAAAAAAAAAAAAACGATAAACAAAAGAGGTGCATACCAAGAGACAGAAAGATCTCATTTCAGAAAATTAAAAAGTGGAAGAA
>NC_090741.1:79834546-79837046 GCF_036898095.1 Palaemon carinicauda | reverse complement strand
AATTCATATTTCTTCGGGCATGAAAAGATTAGACAGCTGAGAATAATGTTTAATTTAGATAAAGTATATAATACTAAATATAAGCTATCAAAAGAACAATTTTTAGACTAAAGATATTCTCAAACCAACAGTTTTAGACATTCTCATAACTAACAGTTTAAAAACTAGAGTATTATTTTATGCTTTCCACCAACGACAGAGCACCAGAAATTTAATTCTCCTCCCTTTCACATTAATATCTATACACAGAAGGAAAAAAAAACATGAAACAAAATGACAGAACGATCACGGAATATTTTATGAGCCACTCTACTTGTTTACGGCAGCCATTGGGTCACGACGTAAATATTTCTTTTGTTTTGTTGACACCAATTCATAGATTTGTTCCTTTTACAAAGGAATTTTTAGTGGCTTCCAGGTCTAACTCTTTTACTAACAAAACTTTTCATATCTAAAAAGACTTTTTTCCCTAATCAGTAAGACATAAAAAGCCTCTTCCAGATCAGACTTATGTGAAACAGACAAGAGAGAGAGAGAGAGAGAGGAGAGAGAGAGAGAGAGAGAGAGAGAGAGAGAGAGAGAGGAGAGAGAGAGAGAGCCGAATTACCCTTACCCATTTCCACAATGCGCCAAAGCCCCCCAAAAAAGTAACAAATTTGTATGGTCTCTCATTGATAATTAAATTCTAAAATATAAACCGATAGTCAACCAGTGAACGTGGAAGCAAGCACTCGACACATAGGACCTGCTTCATTCATCAATAATTTCATTTTAGAGCGAAACCGAGGGAAGTAAGACTAAAGTGGTTCGGCCAAGTGTAGAGAAGGGAGGAATAGTACGCCGTTAGGTGAATGTTAGGCAAGGAGCCACCAGGTAGAAGCAGGAGAGGAAGGCGTAGGGGGGAGATGAATGGATTCAGTAAGAAGAAATGAGGGGAGTTTGTGTTACAGAGGAGGATTCAGTGGATAGCAGTAGAGATGAGGATTCAGTGGATAGCAGTAAGAGGGTAGATTCAATGGATACAATTAAAGGGAGACAGATGATCAGCTGTGCGCCGTCCTCCCGAAATAGGAGAAGAAGGTAGAAAAAGAAAGAAGACACGTGACGTCTTATTAAATATTTATTTAGTAAGCTTTTTGTGATAAACTTATGATCTTATGTGACAATTCTACAAATCTACCCAATCTGAAATAATCTTCACTCCTAAGTGAGCAATCTAACAATCATTTGTGATTGATGCATCACTCTTATGTGAGTGAATCATCCATTTTATATGGGAGCTTTATGAATGTGAAAGATTTATGTAAGCTTAGTAACTCATGGATCTTATATTAGGGATTTTAGATAAAATGAATTTTATTAAAGTCCTTTTGAATCTTATGAGAATGACCATGATAATTTGCAAGCGATTTATGAGATCTTGAAAATATATTAAATAATATACGCGCGATTTTAAGAATATTAAGAAAGTTCCATATGAATCACAATAGTATGTAATTCTATAATTCTTAGTAAAAATCTGAAATTTTTTTTATAATCTTCGAGGGCAGGAATTAGTGATCGGGACGAAGCCATTCATGACTTGTCTTTGAATACCTAAGGGTTGTGGTGGCCTAAGTGCCAACGCCCCTGACTGGTGATTGCCAGAATGGGGGTTCGAGTCCCGCTCAAACTCGTTAGTTCCTTTGGTCGCTGCAACCTCACCATCCTTGTGAGCTAAGGATGGTGGGGGGTGGGGGGAGGGGGGCTATAGGTCTGTCTGATCAGTCTAGGGCACTGCTGTCCTGCTTGATAGGGCAATGTCACTGTCCCTTGCCGCTTGCCATTCATGAGTGGCCTTAAACCTTATTAGCCGACCTTTTTAAAATTTTATGAAGGGACCTACTGGAATCTGGATATCTTAAGATCTTACAAGTTTTCTTCATAAACAAGAAGAAAATTATTATAAGTCCTTTCTTACAGAGCAAAAGTATGTTATTTTTTACCTAAAACTTATAGAGGTAACCCATTTTTAGGAACACTTAATCATACAAAAAACTACGTGTAGCTGTAGATGAGCAATTAGTCATTCAAATATTGATATACGAGCTCTATTCATTCATAACCATATATACTTTCACCATGTATGCCTTTCAACATAATGCTCTCTCTCTCTCTCTCTCTCTCTCTCTCTCTCTCTCTCTCTCTCTCTCTCCTCTCTCTCTCTCTCTCTCTCTCTCTCTCTTTTCCCTTGAACGCCACTCTCTTCTTAAACCTTAACAACCTTAACTCCAAGCTCAGAATCACTCAAAAAAAATAAAATAAAAAAGCCAGTATCTTAAACTTAATCGTTGTATTTTTCAGTTAAGCATCTCGCCTTTTGTTCATACATACATAGATTGTTCATACATATATACATATAAGTGTTGTGTGCATTAAACATTTCATAAAAAAAAATGAAAGGAAAATCCAAGAAAAAGATCAAATTTCAATCGAAGCACATCTGTTAAATGATTATTCT
>NC_090741.1:79829546-79832046 GCF_036898095.1 Palaemon carinicauda | reverse complement strand
TATTGGTAATTAGTGTAAGTAAATGCCTCACTGATAGAGAGAGAGAGAGAGAGATGAGAAGAGAGAGTGAGAGAGAGAGAAGAGAGAGAGAGAGAGAGAGAGAGAGAGAGAGAGAGAGAGAGAGAGAGAGAGAGAGAGAAGAGAGAGACGAGGAGAGAGAGAGAGAGAGAGAGTGTGCAAAAATATCTGTCGAAAAACCAATTATGATAAAAAGCGAGATTATATCAAACATTCTTGTTACATAAACCAGACCCATATTATTCCTAAATGCCTCATTTGTGGCAGATTCGTTTCCCCCTAAAAGACTTTAATCTGATAGTGGATGTAAACACTTACTTTCACACGGCCGAATGCAGGTTTTTCTTTTAAGCTTGACGTTAACGGTATGGCTATTTCAGGAGAGTGACGGTTCGAATCTTGTGGTAATCTCGACACAATATTGTCAATCTGAACTACTTCAATGGAACTTGAAACTAAGGATTTCTTAATCTTTGAAACCCTTAAGACCACAGGATCTTTCAGGAAATAGGATCCTGAATTATGCCATAGGAGTGAAGTGAAGCTTTTGGTCAAGGAATATGAGGAAGATAACTTAATGGGAATTGCAGGAAATTTCTGGTTCTCAAGCCAGCGACGCCATTAAGCCTAGGTCTTATATCTTGGCCAAGGTCACAATGTAACCGCCGAAAGCAATTTGGTTTCCTGAGAAAAAGTGTGTCATATTCTTTTAATTCACATTAAAGTTGAGTATACACTGGTATAACTCTCTCTCTCTCTCCTCCTCTCTCTCTCTCTCTCTCTCTCTCTCATCTCTCTCTCTCTCTCTCTCTCTCATGCAAATATGACCTCCAAGGTTCAACATGAATCCCAGGAGCTCATCCCAAACACCAAATGAACGAGGCCAATGAGCCGGGTGGAAGATGAACGCGGCCATGCGTTGCTTCATTCTTTTTCACAGTTAATAAAGGATCCCATCTTACGACCCTGCCTAGGATTCACCTTAATCCCGATGTAATTTTCTTCCCAACTCTCCGTCTCTCTCCCTCCCCCTTGGGGAATTCCGAGACATTTCCTCTCCATTCTCCCCTTTTCCTCTTGTTTTTTACGGTGAAGGTAAAGAAGAAGAAAACAGCTGGGATTTGCACATAACATACTCAAATACCCATATAATTGATACATATATATAAATGCGAATATAATATATATATATATATAATATATATATATATATATATATATATATATATATATATATATATATAATATATATATATATATATGTGTGTGTGTGTGTGTGTGTGTGTGTGTATGTGTGTGTGTGCGGATACATATATATATATATATATATATATATTATATATATATATATATATATATATATATATATATATATATATAGTATATATATATATATTTACACACATATATATAAACACAATTTGATAATCAAAAGAATAAATTGAATTACCTGATATAAATCCTGATCTGATTCAGACCATCATCCTGTCTTTGAGAGAACTGATAAATAGTTGTAAAAATGTCCATTGCATTTGCAAAGAAGAACACAAATATCTGGAATATTAACTAACACATTTCAGTAGGTCACAAAGATTGTTAGAAATTGAATGCGAGTCCCCTACATGTCTTGTACTCATACACAGAAATTGGCACAACAGAAAAATTCTATTCTTGAAATAAAGATATTAAAAAAAAAATCTGGGAAAAATTCATCCAGTTTGTATGTTTTATATTTTATTTTGTAAAATCTGATTTGGTTTGTAGGACAGGAACATAAATATGATCAGAAATTTGTACAATAGAAGCAAAATCAACTATTACTGGTAGAGTTATATAGTAAAACAGGATTAAAGAATAATTTTTCCTCAAATGGTGGTGCTATATAAAACTTTTTCTGTTTCAAGAAAAGCTACCTATTTAGCCAAAACCTCAAAAATTGCAAGATGTTTCTGCACAATGTCATTCTCGTCGATACAATTTCACGACTATCTGAAATTTTACAAAATTAATTGTATTATGTACCTAATATGATTAAATGCTGCAGGAGGAAAAAAAAAAAGACAATACGAAATTAAGCCCCAAAAGAAAACACTTGACGGTCTTTTTACTAGTCCAGCATCACGAAACTTCAAGAGAAGGAGAAAATTAAAATTCTCTTTTGACAGCAACTTGACAATTCCAACTCATTTGTGTCATAAATTTCGTACAATAAAGAGTCTCTTACAGCAGTGACTTGGACAGAGGAATGGTATATTGGTGTTAGGCCTAAATTATTACATTAGTCGGAAAGAATTATTAAAATAACAAGCGCCTTCTTGGAGTGATTTAAAGAAGGATTTATATGTGAATGTAATGAAAGTCACTTTGTAGTTACTTTAAATTACCGATTTGTTTCAGGAAAATTTTGTTCCTAAATTTTCTAAAATAAATACCGTTCCCCACTCAACCTTCTTCTTCATCTCTCTCTCTCTCTCCCTGATTT
>NC_090741.1:79826454-79829046 GCF_036898095.1 Palaemon carinicauda | reverse complement strand
GCACACGTTGAAAAAAAAGATAATTTTTCTATTTTATCAAAAAATTTCAAAATAAACACATTGAAGTAATATCTCAACAACAACAGACCCCATTAAAGTAATATTTCAACATCACCATTATTTCGGACTTTTTTTTTGAGCGGATTTTTTTAAGCATTTTATTTTGCAGTGCAGAAATGAGCAAATTATGTTTTCGTAATGGGTATTAAAGCGAATATCTATATCTACGTTATTCCAGTTTAAAATCTACACAGGATAATTTCAGTTCTATTTTTACCCTTTTATACCCAAAGGAAAACCTCCCTTGAAATGCATCGATATAATTTCGAAATGTCCAAAAACAATGAAGTCATCACAATATCAATATTGGAAAATTACACAAAATACCTCTGCACTGTTCTTCCCGAATTATCTATTCATTTCTAAATAATAAATGTAGTGATACAATATGAAAATTGAACAAAATATTATATGATTTCTGAAACACAGGAAAATTATATCCCTTTTGTTAGTGAGGTATTTCACCATCCAGATGAGAATTACAAATGAGATTTTGATTTACTTTTGTTTACATTTATATTATGGATTCCATTTATTCATTAATCAAACTTCCAGGAAATAAATAACATTAATATAATTCACTTTTAAAGTAAACACTAAAGGACATTTGGAAATTTTCAAAGAGTATATTTCTGGAAGTTTTTTTCACATTCGTTGTCAAATGAAGTGAAGCCTGTAACTGGTTTCAATATAGCGATTAACGGGACTTATTCTTTCCTCAATGACGATATAAGGTAAATTTTTTTTGCAGTTTAACTAGAAACCAAACACTTTTCTATACTAAGCGTGATAAGGATTTAAGAATATTTGGGTAGGCCTAGACAGATGCATGAAACCAATTCCCACAAGATGGAACAGAAAAAAAAATAAATAAATAAAACTAGAGAATTATATCTAAACTTTGGTCGTAGTGGGAAAGAAATGTCTGCCGTTGGGGGAAAAATGGGAATTAAACACCAATATAAAATACTTTGACTTTTTTTCGTAGGCAATCTCTACATGTACAGTTCGATAGATGAATTCCTGACACAACTCGCTCAGAGGAAGTACACCCAGTCACACCCTTACTGCGCGACGAGTTCCTGTGTATAGCCCCGTCCACCACCTATGCCATCACTGCACCCGCTACCTGTTTGGTTACTTGCCACGCAGTTAAGGTGTAACGAGTGCATTTCTTTGTAGCGAGGCGTGCCAGGAATTCCTGCGTCCAACTGTACATATTTATCAAAAGCAAACTATGTAGTTAATAAAACTTTAACAGATTAGAAGTTTGATAAATCTTAATGATTGATTGTTGGTTGCTTAGGTCTGGCGATGCAACCAAAATGGACAATGCGTGAAAATCATTTTAAGTAAGTTGAACATCTGGTGATAATACTTCCCAAAGCGTACTTGGTAATAATAATAATAATAATAATAATAATAATAATAATAATAATAATAATAATAATATAATAATAATAATAATAATAATAATAATAATGAGCATACCTTGTAAATATTTCCATCTTCCTTCGATTCTTAATTTGCCAGACTTTATCTTTAGCTGAAGTGTCTAAGATCAGGAACTGAAAGTGAAAAAGAAGTTGCAATTTCAATTGGGGGTTTACGCAATACAGTTGAGCTAAAGATAATTAGGACGCAGTTTACGCAAAAAAAAAAATAAAAAAAAATTGCTAAGCCGTTAAATGAACTTCGCAATGTACGGATTTTCAGTATTTACGTAAGTAAAGTCAAAATTACCAGATTCATACATCATCATTATAATTATCATTAACATCATCACTATTATTACCATTTTTATTATCGTTATCATCATTATTCTTACATAATCACAATTATCATCATGAATCAAGAAAATATATAATTTTCCATCAAAATGGGCTGGAAGTATCAACGTGATAAAATTATATATATATATATATATATATATGTGTGTGTGTGTGTGTGTGTGTGTGTTGTGTGTGTGTGTGACATTAGTAAAATTGTAAACAATCGTGAACAATAATAGAAAAAAGGGAGTCAAAATATTATATTGTAAATATTATTACATGATGCAATCTATTCAATGGTAACATTACTCGTCCAAATATAGCCTATCTCAAGATTAATCACCATCCTTATATTTCATATTCCTTAAAAAGAATGTTTATAGGCACTATAAAGTGCAAACCAAATACAGCCATTACATTCAAATTGATTTTGATTATCTAATTCATAAACAATTGTTATGAAAATGTAGAATTTTGTATATGAAACATTTTCTTGGTTTCTTTTGTGAGGTAATTATTTCATTTTGTTTGAAGAATTTTATTTGTTTGGTTCCATTAAAAACATTCTCCCCCAACCGGAAACTTCTTTGCCATCACTGCCATTCTCTGGAATTTACTTTCCCTTTTTTCTGTTTGCTATAAAATCCATTCTCTTGAGAAACTGGTTTTCAGCATCGGTTTAGGCCTAAAAATTATTCCTCTTTTTTCCTTTTTATCGGTCTATGCTTATTAAAAGAAGTATACTAACAAATTGGAAAAG
>NC_090741.1:79818954-79821454 GCF_036898095.1 Palaemon carinicauda | reverse complement strand
AATTCCTAAATACCTCATATGTAGAGGATTCGTTTCTAACTACAGACCTTTAATCCAAAAGCAGAATTAACGAAGAAACTTTCCGGACCTGCATGAGACGTTAAGGTTTTTCTTAGAATATTGGTAGGTTAAAAGTATGATTCTTTCGGGAGAGCGAGGGATCGAATCCTTGTGGTGTTCCAATGTTCCTTCTACAGTTCCTCAACAATGTTTCCTTTCAAGTTTATAAAACAATGGAACCTTAAACTAAGGATTTCTAAATCTTTGAAACCCTTAAAACCAGAGGATCTTTCGGGAATCAGGATCTTCAATTATGCTCGAGTAAAGTGATTTAACTTTTGTTCAAGGAATATCTAGGAAATATATTATTGGGAATTGCAGGAAATTCCTGATTCTCAAATCAGCGTCGCCATTCAGGCTTAGGGTGACAATGTAATCTAAGAAAGCAAATTGGGTTTCGTGAGGACGTGTGTGTCTTAGAGAGATGTTTAACTTACATTTTTTTTCACTTATTTGGCTTTTGTTTGTACCTATGAATTTCATAAATCTTGTTCTTGGATATTTTTAAAATAAGTAAACAAAAAAGGGGCAGCAAGAAGCGAGCCATTAGTATTCATGAAAGTAAATTAGGTTTTATTTCAGATTGCCAATTTTATACTTGTTACTTTTGACATTAATGTCCAAGGGGTTAAATCTCACCCCATTTTTGAGCTGATATTTGGGAGAGCAGAGAATGTGTGAATGAGACACATCAAATGATGCTTCTTGAACATTGTTGAAAAATATTTCACATTTATTCCTCTATCTTTCATTGAAACCAATTCTCTCTCTCTCTCTCTCTCTCTCTCTCTCTCTCTCTCTCATCAGATAAGACTATTCATTTATCTCATCTTGAGTTAAGTATGTACTGGTATAACTCTCTCTCTCTCTCTCTCTCTCTCTCTCTCTCTCTCTCTCTCTCTCATCAGATAAGACTATTCATTTATCTCATCTTTGAGTTAAGTATGTACTGGTATAACTCTCTCTCTCTCTCTCTCTCTCTCTCTCTCTCTCTCTCTCTCTCTCATTAGTTAAGACTATTCATTCATTTCATGTTTGAGTTGAGTATGTACTGGTATAACTCTCTCTCTCTCTCTCTCTCTCTCTCTCTCTCTCTCTCATATGAAAATCCGACCTCCAGGGCTCAACATAAATCCCAAGAGGTCATCCCATACACCAAAAGAACGCGGCCAAAAAGCCGCCTACAAAACGAACGCGGCCAGGCGTTGCTTCATTCTTCCTCAGTTAATAAGATATCCCATCTCAAGATTCTGCCCAGGATTCACCTTATTCCCCATCTAATTTTCCTCATGACTCTCCGTCCCTCTCTCCCCCCTTTGGGGAATTCCTAGACATTTCCTTTCCATTCCCCCTTTCCTCTGCCTTTCGTTGAAGACGAAGAAGTATAATGAGCTAGGATTAGCAGTATGAATTCCAGTACAAACGGATATAACGAACATTACATAATCAAATACTCACACATTTCATATATCTATAACATGCATACACACATATATGTATGTATGTATGTATGTATATATATATATATATATATATATAAACACATGTATATAAACATGTTTTTCCAATTAAATTTATGCATATAAATATATACCTATACATATGTATACATACATACACATTTATATATATGTATATTTATATAATAGACTGTATGCGTATATAATATATATATATATATATATATATACATTTTTATATATATATATATATATATATATGTATGTATATATATACATACATACATACATACATATATACATATGACTTGAAAACAGAAGGACACTTAATAACATAAGATTTAAAAATAAATCAATTAACTTTGATATAAACCCTGACCAGCTTTATTCCATCTAGTTGTCTTTTAAAAGGACAGATAAATAGTGTTATAAATATCATGTGCATTTGCAAATTTAAGACTTGAAAGGAAAGGAAGGTTCAGTAGCAGAGCACAAAGGTTATTAGAAATTAGGTAAGAATCTCCTAATAACAAGTCTGATATTCTCACCCAAAATATCAAAACATCCACAATTCAAATTCCCTTTTTGAAATTTATAATCAGATTTTTTTTCGGGAAAAACACTACCAGTTTACATATTTTACAAGAATTTGGGTTTTAGGAGAGGAATATAAAGGCCTCTTTAATATGTTCTGAAATAAATATAATAAAAACGTTAACAACAACTTTTATAGATGCTAGTATAACATATCCTTAAAACTATTATAACATATCCAAAACTAAGTAGTGGGGCCAATTTCTACACAATATAAATCTAATAGATAATCATTTAATATATGACCTGCATTATGACATTATGATATAATATTATTAAATGCTGCAAAAAGAAAGAAAATAGCATTTCTAATGTATGGAATGCAGCAAGATGACATAATTTTGAAGACCTTATTTGTAGCACAGCATCGCAAGACTCCAAGAGAA
>NC_090741.1:79808954-79811454 GCF_036898095.1 Palaemon carinicauda | reverse complement strand
TTCAAATTACCCCTAATGAGTCAATATGGATAAATATCAACACAACATCGTGCTCAAATAGAAATAAATTTCTAGCTCATACTTGGGATCGAACGCTGGCCCCTTCTAATGAAAGGCCAGGTCGATTCCAACCATGCCACGAGACCCCATAAAAGAAGTCGGAACCTAACTGCAAATCTGCGGTTCAGGATTTACCAGGCAAGACATCAGTCTCTTACCAGCGAGTTTTCCCCGACTTCCCAGCCCACCACGTGACACAATTGATAGTAATTCATTCAAATTACCCCTAATAAGTCAATATGGATAAATATCAACATGACATCGTGCTCAAATAGAAATAAATTTCTAGCTCATACTTGGGATCGAACGCTGGCCCCTTTCATTAGAAGGGGCCAACGTTCGATCACATGTCTCGTCGGGTAAATCCTGAACCGCAGATTTGCAGTTAAAATCCGACTTCTTTTATGGTCTCTCGTGGCATGTTTGGAATCGACCTGGCCTTTCATTAGAAGGGGCCAGCGTTCGATCCCAAGTATGAGCTAGAAAATTATTTCTATTTGAGCACGATGTTGTGTTGATGTTTATCCATATTGACTCATTAGGGGTAATTTGAATGAATTACTATCAGTTGAATGATCTTGCTCGTGATTTGTATCTGTCAAAACAGCAGTCAGAGCTCTTGGCTTCTCGGCTTAAACAGTGGAACCTAGTCCAGGAAAATGTAAGGATCACCAGTTTCAGGAATCGTAACAAAGACCTTGCTTCCTTTTCGACATGGAAGACAAGTTGTGCTACTGCACAAACATACCTGGCTTGTTCACGTCCTTTGGTTTGCCACATAATCTTTCAGACTGGCATCTTTTCATAGACTCTTCCAAGCGAAGTCTCAAGGCTGTGCTTCTGCACAATGGGAATAAATATCGCAGCATTCCTATTGCACACTCTGTCCTTCTAAAGGAGTCCTAAGACAATATGGAGCTTCTTTTAGAAGCTATTAAGTATAGCGAGTACCAATGGAGTCTGTGTGGGGACCTCAAGGTCATTGGTCTTCTTATGGATATGCAAGCAGGCTTCACAAAGTACTGTTGTTTTCTCTGTCTCTGGGATAGTCGAGCTGTATCCCAGCATTACAGGCAGATAGACTGGGGGTCTAGAATCACTTTTGTTCCTGGCGAACACAGCGTCAAGGGGAATCCTCTGGTGGACATGAATAAGGTGCTTCTTCCTCCTCTTCACATCAAGCTTGGTTTGATGAAGAATTTCGTGAAGGTGTTGGACAAAAATGGTGCTGCCTTCCAACACCTGTCTACTGTGTTCCCAGGTGTTAGTGCTGCTAAGCTCAAAGAAGTGCTAAAGGATACTGATTTTGAGGAGCTTCTTAACTTAAAGGAAGTGAGATCATAGGAAGCATTCAAGTCATTATGTAGTGGCTCCCTTAGTAACACACGCGTACTAGATTACCAAGCCTGCATTGAAAAGTTGCTAAAGTCGTACGAGGATATGGGGTGCCGAATGTCACTAAAGATTAATTTTCTCCATTACCACCTCAACTTCTTCCCGCCAAACCTTGGAGCAGTGAGTGATGAGCATGGAGAAAGATTCCACCATGTCATTACGAAGAAGGAGAGCAACTATCAAGGCAAATGGAACCCCGGCATGATGGGAGACTTCTGCTGGATGCTCTTGCGTGATAACACGGAGGCAAAATACACCAGATCTTCTAAGAAAACCCACTTTTGACTGTCTTTAGTACTATGAATTTTATAATTGTGTCGTCCAAGTATATTGATTCAATCAGTGTTTATCTATCCTGTTTTATCTGTTATAAACTGCTGCAACTTTTGAAATGTGCACAAATATTCTCTGTTTGTAATAAAATGAGACTATTTAAAAGCCAGAAAACTAGAGGTGATAGAGCAAAACTATTTATAAATTTGAATTCAGCACACCCAAATTAGCAAAAATCACCTATCCCCATTCTTGCCTCAGACCAATTTTTTTTTTTTTTTTTTTTTTTTTTTTTTTGTAAACCAGTGATTTCTTCCTCCTTGGCCGTATATCCAAAAAATAATCTATTTACTGTTGAACAAACCATCATGCCCATGTTAAAAATAGAAATAATTTAATATTTTAAAGTAAATTATCAAAATAAGCACACTGAAGAAATATCTCAACATCAGACCCCATTAAACCCACATTTCAACACTACTATTATTTCTGACTTTTCTTTTGAGCGGATTTTTCTAAGCATTTTATTTTGCAACAGAGAAATGAGAAAATTATGTTTTCGTAATGCGTATTAAAGCGAATATCTTTATCTACGTTATTCCAGTTTAAAATCTACACAGGTTAATTTCAGTTCTAGTCTTTCGTTTTATACCACAGAGGAAAACCTCCTTTGAAATGCATCGACGTAATTTCGAAATGTCCAAAAACAATGAAGCCATCACAAAATCAATATTGGAAAATTACACAAAATATCGCTGCACTGTTCTTCCCG
>NC_090741.1:79773954-79803954 GCF_036898095.1 Palaemon carinicauda | reverse complement strand
TCAAGCTCACTATAAGCATGGTTTATGCTTAGATGTCAGTTTTCGATATATATTTATATATATATATATATATATATATATATATATATATATATATATATATATATATATTGGATAGGGGTCTCTGGAGAGAATGGCGATATCAAATGCGGGACCCAACCCAGAGAATTCCGGACGGGATTTAGTTATATATATATATATATATATATATATATATATATATATATATATATATATATATATATATATATATATATATATATATATATACCAAAGGCACTTCCCCCAATTTTTGGGGGGTAGCCGACATCAACGTTCCTCCAGTCTAACCAGGGACTCAGCCGAGTTCAGCTGGTACTGCTAGGGTGCCACAGCCCAACCTCCCACATTATCCACCACAGATGAAGCTTCATAATGCTGAATCCCCTATTGCTGCTACCTCCGCGGTCATCTAAGGCACCGGAGGAAGCAGCAGGGCCTACCGGAACTGCGTCACAATCGCTCGCCATTCATTCCTATTTCTAGCACGCTCTCTTGCCTTTCTCACATCTATCCTCCTATCACCCAGAGCTTTTTTCACACCATCCATCCACCCAAACCTTGGCCTTCCTCTTGTACTTCTCCCATCAACTCTTGCATTCATCACCTTCTTTAGCAGACAACCATTTTCCATTCTCTCAACATGGCCAAACCACCTCAACACATTCATATCCACTCTAGCCGCTAACTCATTTCTTACACCCGTTCTATCCCTCACCACTTCGTTCCTAACCCTATCTACTCGAGATACACCAGCCATACTACTTAGACACTTCATCTCAAACACATTCAATTTCTGTCTCTCCGTCACTTTCATTCCCCACAACTCCGATCCATACATCACAGTTGGTACAATCACTTTCTCATATAGAACTCTCTTTACATTCATGCCCAACCCTCTATTTTTTACTACTCCCTTAACTGCCCCCAACACTTTGCAACCTTCATTCACTCTCTGACGTACATCTGCTTCCACTCCACCATTTGCTGCTACAACAGACCCCAAGTACTTAAACTGATCCACCTCCTGAAGTAACTCTCCATTCAACATGACATTCAACCTTGCACCACCTTCCCTTCTCGTACATCTCATAACCTTACTCTTACCCACATTAACTCTCAATTTCCTTCTCTCACACACCCTTCCAAATTCTCTCACTAGTCGGTCAAGCTTCTCTTCTGTGTCTGCTACCAGTACAGTATCATCGGCAAACAACAACTGATTTACCTCCCATTCATGATCATTCTCGCCTACCAGTTTTAATCCTCGTCCAAGCACTCGAGCATTCACCTCTCTCACCACTCCATCAACATACAAGTTAAACAACCACGGCGACATCACATATCCCTGTCTCAGCCCCACTCTCACCGGAAACCAATCACTCACTTCATTTCCTATTCTAACACATGCTTTACTACCTTTGTAGAAACTTTTCACTGCTTGCAACAACCTTCCACCAACTCCATATAACCTCATCACATTCCACATTGCTTCCCTATCAACTCTATCATATGCTTTCTCCAGATCCATAAACGCAACATACACCTCCTTACCTTTTGCTAAATATTTCTCGAATATCTGCCTAACTGTAAAAATCTGATTCATACAATCCCTACCTCTTCTAAAACCACCCTGTACTTCCAAGATTGCATTCTCTGTTTTATCCTTAATCATATTAATCATTACTCTACCATACACTTTTCCAACTACACTCAACAAACTAATACCTCTTGAATTACAACACTCATGCACATCTCCCTTACCCTTATATGGTGGTACAATACATGCACAAACCCAATCTACTAGTACCATTGACAACACAAAACACATATTAAACAATCTCACCAACCATTCAAGTACAGTCACACCCCCTTCCTTCAGCATCTCAGCTTTCACACCATCCATACTAGATGCTTTTCCTACTCTCGTTTCATCTAGTGCTCTCCTCACTTCCTCTATTGTAATCTCTCTCTCATTCTCATCTCCCATCACTGGCACCTCAACACCTGGAACAGCAATTATATCTGCCTCCCTATTATCCTTAACATTCAGCAAACTTTCAAAATATTCTGCCCACCTTTTCCTTGCCTCCCCTCCTTTTAACAACCTTCCATTTCCATCTTTCACTGTCTCTTCAATTCTTGCGCCAGCCTTCCTTACTCTCTTCACTTCTTTCCAAAACTTCTTCTTATTCTCTTCACATGACTGACCCAGTCCCTGACCCCACCTCAGGTCAGCTGCCCTCTTTGCCTCACGTGCATTGCGCTTTACTTCCACACTTTTCTCTCTATATTTCTCATACTTCTCTATAGTATTACTCTGCAGCCATTCTTCAAAAGCCCTCTTTTTCTCTTCCACTTTTACCTTCACTCCTTCATTCCACCATTCACTGCCCTTCCTCATGCTGCCTCCAACAACCTTCTTGCCACATACATCACTTGCAATCCCAACAAAATTTTCTTTTGCTAACTTCCACTCCTCCTCTAAATTACCAATTTCTCTTACTCTCACCTCGTCATATGCCATTTTCAACCTTTCCTGATATTTACTTTTTACCCCCGGTTTTATTAGCTCTTCAACCCTCACTAGCTCCCTTTTACATCCACCTACTCTATTCCCCCACTCTTTTGCTACAACTAATTTTCCTTCCACCAAAAAATGATCAGACATACCGTTAGCCATACCCCTAAACACGTGCACGTCTTTCAATCTTCCAAACATTCTTTTAGTTATCAACACATAATCCATTAATGCCCTTTCTACTACTCTTCCATTTGCCACTCTTACCCATGTAAACTTATTTTTATCTTTCTTTTTAAAAAAGCTAGCACTTATTACCATCTCTTGTTCAACACACATATCTACCAGTCTCTCACCACTCTCATTTTCACCTGGTACGCCATACTTCCCAATGACACCTTCTACCTCTCCAGCGTCCATTCTAGCATTTAAGTCACCCTTAACAACTACATAATTCCTTCTACCTAGTGCTTCTATACTCCTAGTTAATTCATTCCAGAACTCATTCCGCTCTTCTTCACTTTTCTCACTACCTGGCCCATACGCACTGACTAACGCCCAACATTCCCTACCCAACCTAACCCTTACCCACATTAACCTAGATGATATCTCCTTCCATTCCACTACTTTACCTGTCATCCATTCACTCAGCAATAAAGCCACAACCTCTCTCGCTATTCCCCTTTCAATCCCAGACACTCTACCAGACTTTTCACCAAACATCACTTCACCCTTTCCTTTCATCTTTGTCTCACACAAGGCCAATACATCCATCCTTCTACTTCTAAACATACTTCCAATCTCACATCTTTTACTCTCTATCGTACTACATCCACGCACATTCAAACACCCCAAAACTAGAGTGCGGGGAGCGGTCACTCTCCCCCCCGCTTCATCTCTTTGATGATGTCTCACAGGAATTTTATACAGGAGAGGGGGATCCCAGCCCCCTCGTCCCGTCCCTTTTAGTCGCCTCTTACGACACGCAGGGATAACGTTGGCGCTATTCTAATTGTTTTTATGCCCCCGCGGCCACAGGGGGCATATATATATATATATATATATATATATATATATATATATATATATATATATATATATATATATATATATATATATATATATATATATATATATGTATATATATATATACATATATTTTTATTTATAAATATATATATATATATATATATATATATATATATATATAAATATATATATATATATATATATATATATATATATATATATATATATATATATATATATATATATATATATATATATACACACACATATATATATATATATATATATATATATATATATATATATATATATATATATATATATATATAAACACACACATATATATATATATATATATATATATATATATATATATGTATGTATAAATAAATATATATATATATATATATATATATATATATATATACATACATATATATATATATATATATATATATATATGTATGTGTATATATATATATATATATATATATATATATATATATATATATATATATATATATATATATATATATATATATATATGTATGTGTATATATATATATATATATATATATATATATATATATATATATATATATATATATATATATATATATATATATATAAGATGTTGCTGTTATTTAAGGTGATCTTATCCCAGGAAGTACAGTTGTAAAGAAAGAGTGAGGGAAAATAGGATACTTATCCCTGTATTACTGTTAATCTCTTAATCTTTCTTCATTGCTGTTTTCAAAGGTTTTCGACATGTCTCTAAAGAAAGCTACCTTCAAGGAAAAATTAACGTGTTTACGCTCGGACACGATAAGTTCTGGCAAAGAGCTCTTTTCAGCGGCCACCACCGAATGGTTTGACTATAGGAAAGAATATCTTTTCTATCGCATGCGGGTTCAGACAACACGTAAGGACAATTTCTTTGTTTATTTTCATTTTGGAAAAATTCTTCTAGTGGAAAGCGTATCCACTACATATGGTGATTAGAAAGAAATGTTTCAGGTAACTGTGATTGAAATTTTTATACAATTTACCTTTTTATCTTGACTAGGACGAAAGTTATTCATTTTAATCATAACTATTCGAAAAAAAAATCTAATGCAATTTTCCAGATCTCTCTCTCTCTCTCTCTCTCTCTCTCTCTCTCTCTCTCTCTCTCTCTCTCTCTCTCTCACACACGCATTTCAAATGCTCTTCCTCCTTTATTTACTAAAATTGTGGCCTACATTTGCACTAATTAATTATAAAAATTAGGAGGTTAGTTTTGCTAAAAGGAAAATAAACAAAATGAAATTTTCAAAAATCTAACTCTTAACGATAATTTCTTCATCCTTGGCTGTATATCCCAAAAATAATTTGTTTTTTGCACATGTTAAAAAAATAAATAATGGAAGTATTTTGATAAAAATTATCCAAATACACACATTGCAGTAATATCTCCACAACAGACCCCATCAAAGTCATATTTCAACACTACCAGACTTTTCTTTTGAGCGGATTTTTTTCAGCCTTTTATTTTGCAACGCAGAAATAAGCAAATTATGTTTTCGTAATTTGTATTAATGAGAATATCTATATCTATGTTATTCCAGCTTAAAATCCACACATGATAATTTCTGTTGTAGTTTTATCGTTTTATACCACAGAGGAAAACCTCCCTTGAAATGCATCGACGTAATTTCGAAATGTCCAAAAACAATGAAGCCATCACAATATCAATATTAGAAACATACATAAAATACATCTGCACTGTTCTTCCCGAATTATCTATTTATTTCTAAATAATAAATGTAGTGATGCAATATGAAAATTTTACAAAATATTATATGATTTCCGAAACACAGGAAAATTATTTCCTTTTGGTTAGTGAGGTATTTCAACATCTAGATGAGAATTACAAATGAGATTTTAATTTACTTTTATTCACCCTTATATTATGGATTCCATTTATTCATTAATCAAACTTCCAGGAAATAAATAACATTATTGTACTTCACTTTTAAAGTAAACACTAAAGGACATTTGGAAATTTTAAAGAGTATATTTCTGTAAGTATTTTTCACATTCGTTGCCAAATGAAGTGAAGCCTGTAACTGGTTGCAATATAGCGATTAACGGGACTTGTTCTTTCCTCAATGACGATATGTGGTAAATTTTTTTGGCAGTTTAACTAGAAACCAAACACTTTTCTATACTAAGCGCAATAAGGATTAAAGAATATTTGGGTAGGCCTAAAGAGATGTTTGAAACCAATTCCCACAAGATGGAACAGAGAAGAAGAAGAAGAAGAAAAAAACTAGAGAATTATATCTAAACTTTGGTCGTAGTGGGAAAGAAATGTCTACCGTTGGGGAAAAAAATGGGAATTAAACACCAATATAAAATCTTTTGACTTTTTCGTAGGCAATCTCTACATGTACAGTTGGATAGATGAATTCCTGACACACCTCGCTCGGAGGAAGTGCACCCAGTCACACCCTTACTGCGCAACGAGTTCCTGTGTATAGCCCTGTCCACCACCTATGCCATCACTGTACCCACTACCTGTTTGGTTACTTGCCACGCAGTTAAGGTGTAACGAGTCTACTTCTTTGTAGTTGAGCTAAAAATAATTAGGACGCAAATTACGCATAACAGGAACTGAAAGAGAGAGAGAAAAGTTGTCAATGCAACTGTTATTATCATTATCATCATTATTCTTACATGATCACAATTATCATCATAAATAAAAAAAATATATAATTTTGCCCTCAAAATGGGCGGGAAGAATCAACGTTATGAATATATATATATATATATATATATATATATATATATATATATATATATATATATATATATATACATACATATATATATATATATATATATATATATATATATATATATATATATATATATATATATATATATATATATATATACAGCCATTACTTTCAAATTAATTTGGATTATCTAATTCATAAACAGTTGTTATGGAAATGTGGAATTTTGTATATGAAACATGTTCTAGGTTTCTTTTTTGAGGTAATTATTTCATTTTGTTGAAAGAACTTTACTTGTTCGGTTCCATTCCCTGGAACGGTACGGCGAGTCGTCCGCGACCCCGAGCGTCAAAACAGAAGAGGTTTTTCTCACGTGACTCACCCCCGTGACTGAATTTTTAGGTGATCGACCTGCCGTCGGTGTCTCGCCTACACGCTCTAGTAGTGTCCAGATGTGCCTCGCTGTAGCTGTACTCCTTCCCAGATTTCTGAGACGCGTCGGGGTCGAGCGCGACCGAGTTTACCCTTCTAAGGTAAGTTGCATAATTATCAAAGTTATTACGTATTATGAAATTGTCGTAGAATGGTGCAACTTGTATGGGTTATCAGTTGTGGAAAGTCTTGGTGGATGGTTTGGCTACCATGTGCATGATTTTTTTTTTTAGTTGAAATGTCGTTCATCACCACGAGGACCATTTTACCGCGAGTTCCCCTTTTTAATTTTTTTAAATTTTTTGGCCAAGTCATTTTTCCGTAAGAAATTGCCAAATAGTGTCGCAAAACTTTTGCTTTTTTAGTGTTTGAAAGTGTGTCTAGATGATCTTGCTACCCATGCGTGACTTTGTTTTTGTCAGATAGGCCGTAGATGATGGTATGTGGGGTATTTTCCTGCGGTTGCCAATTTCTGTTTTTTTTCAATATTTGTAAAAATTTACTACATAGTGAGGAATTGCCATATATTATTGATTTTTTTTCATGTTTATTTGTTGGAAAGTGTGTCTTGATTGTTGGGCTACTACGTGCATGTCTTTTTTTTTATCTGAGATGCCGTATATTAGAATGTTGGCCATTTTTCCGCGAGTGCCCCTTTTTCAGTTTTTTTCATTTCTTGGCTAAGTCATTTTTCCGTGAGGAATTGGCAAATAGTATCGCAAAATTTTTATTTTTATAGCATTAGAAAGTGTGTATAGATGATCTGGCTACCCATACATGACTTTGTTTTTTGCCAGATACGCCGTAGATATTGGTATATGTCGTATTTTCCTGCGGTTGCCAATTTCTGTTTTTTTTTTCAATATTTGTAAAAATTTACTACGTAGTAAGGAATTGCCCTATAGTATTGTTTTTTTCATGTTTATTTGTTGGAAAGTGTGTGTTGATGGTTGGGCTACTACGTGCATGTCTTTTTTTTTTTATCTGAGATGCCGTATATTAGAATGTTGGCCATTTTTTCCGCGAGTGCCCCTTTTTATTTGTTTTGCATTTTTTTGCTTAGTCATGTTACCGTAAGGAATTGGCAAGTAGTGTCGCAAAACTTATATTTTTATTGTGTTGGAAAGTGTTTCTAGATGATCTGGCTACCCATGCCTATCTTTTTTTTTAGCCAGATATGGCGTATATATAGGTATGTGTTCGATTTTCCTGTGATTGCCATTTTTTCGTTTTTTTCCCATTTCTTTCAAAATTACTACGTACTAAGGAACTATCACAGAGTAATGATTCATTAAGATGTTTATTTGTCGGAAAATGTGCCTTGATGGTTTGCCTAGCACGTGGCTGAAATTTTTTTTTTCTGAAATGCCCACCATTAGCTCGTTGCCATTTTTCATCGAGTGCCCCTTTTTATTTGTTTTGCATTTTTTTGCTTAGTCATGTTACCGTAAGGAATTGGCAAGTAGTGTCGCAAAACTTATATTTTTATAGTGTTGGAAAGTGTTTCTAGATGATCTGGCTACCCATGCCTATCTTTTTTTTTGTAGCCAGATATGGCGTATATATAGGTTCGATTTTCCTGTGATTGCCTTTTTTTTTTGTTTTTTCCCATTTCTTTCAAAATTACTACGTACTAAGGAACTATCACAGAGTAATGATTCATTTAGATGTTTATTTGTCGGAAAATGTGCCTTGATGGTTTGCCTAGCACGTAGCTGAAATTTTTTTTTCTGAAATGCCCACCATTAGCTCATTGCCATTTTCCATCGAGTGCCCCTTTTTATTTGTTTTCCATTTTTTTGCTTAGTTATGTTACCGTAAGGAATTAGCAAGTAGTGTCGCAAAACTTATATTTTTATAGTGTTGGAAAGTGTTTCTAGATGATCTGGCTACCCATGCCTATCTTTATTTTTAGCCAGATATGGCGTATATATAGGTATGTGTTCGATTTTCCTGCGATTGTCACTTTTTCGTTTTTTCCCATTTCTTTCAAAATTACTACATACTAAGGAACTATCACAGAGTAATGATTCATTTAGATGTTTATTTGTCGGAAAATTTTGTTTACTTCTTTTTTGATTGAATATCATCAAATTTTTTTAGCTAAAATATTATATTGTTTTACAATTTTTTTTTTTCGATTTTATTTCCCTTCAAAAAATTTTTTTTGGGTCAGAATTCTAATTTTATAGTCGTAAAATAAATCGACAATCCTCCAGCAACCCACCATACAATAATTAGATTAATAAATAACACCTTGAAATTGACATACCCTTCCTACATTTCAGGTGGCGGATTAGGGAGTCTGAGTCAGTGTGGTTGGCGGCCATTTTGTGGACATATCCGAAGTTAAGTTGCCCTATCTATATATATTCTTGTTCCCTATAGAATTTGTGATATTTTGGTATATTTTTACCTGCATAAATATCATATTATATATTAAATATATGTATTTTTTTACGAAATTTCTAAGTACTCAAAAAATGACCTTTAGATATGGCCCCAGATATAAATGTAATTTACAAAATAGTGAAGATTTTTTACATATTTCTATATTAGGATAACATATGTTTATTCCCTAAAAAAATTAGCCACTTCCTATTTCATTTGGGTACCCAAAAAAATTCATGAAATTTGGACACATATTTTTGGCCAAAAAGGTTACCCTTTTTTCTCATTTCAGATCTTCACCTCCATGGGTCCGACTTCATCCAAAATACATCAAGATGTGTCCTAAACATTCAAGAATCAATTCCTAAAAGGATTTGTGTATATATGTATAATTGTTTTTTTGTTTATGAATTTTTATGTAAGGTCTTTTTTTTCTACTTAATTTTTTAAAATATTTATAATAAATAGTTTTTCCGCAGATGAGTAGTATTTATCTTTACAGTAGTTTTAAGCTTTAATTGAATTGTTTTTGGCAAATAAAATAGGATGTTACTGCAAAAACAGATTTTTCAAGAATTTTTTTTTGCGTCCGGGTCGCGCGCGACCGAGTATACCCTTAAAGGGGTGTCCGAGGAGCGTACCTATCCAGGGTTAAAAACATTCTCACCCAACCGGAAACTTCTTTGCCATCATTGTCATTCTCTGGAATTCACTTTCCTCCCCCTTTTTTTCTTTTTGCTCTAAAATCCATTCTCTTGAGAAACTGGTTTTCAGCATCGGTTTAGGCCTAAAAATTATTTCTCTTTTTTCCTTTTTATCGGTGTATGCTTATTAAAAGAAGTACACTAACAAATTGGAAAATGTACCTCTTCTTAGATTCGTTTACTGAGATATAACTCATATTAATTAATGCATTATGCTTTTATACACAATTCAATTTGATAACACTGGTAAAAATATTTTAAAAAAATGAGGCAACAAAAATCTCGAGTAACCCAGTGAAACCCAATGCAAAAATTTACTTCATTGAGGTTTCATCAATAAATATAAAAAAAAGGGTAAAAAGAAAAGATGGAAAAGCTACTTAGTGTTTCTCCTGGCCAAAGGAAAATAATTTTCGTGTTTCGAATGACGTCTAATTTATTTGTTCCATTTTCTTTGTGTAAAGCCACATGCACCAATTTCTATTAAAAACACAATTCAAGAAGAGCAGTACGAGTATATTGTGTAAGTTGCCCAAATCCACATTTCCATGGTCTCATAGTTTCGGAACATTTAGAAATTATGTCGATACATTTCAATGAAGGTTTTTCATCTCTCGACATATAACGATAAAATTGCAACAAACAAATATCCTGTGCATATTATAACATGAATAACGTAGAGACAGATATTCGCTATAATTCTCATTACCAATATATATAACTTGCTCATTCCTAAAAGGGCGAAAAATTGTTGCTAAAAAAAAGGGAAGACAAAAGAGAAGTCGGAACTAATAATTGTGTTGAAGGAATATTCTCATATGTGCTGCTGTGAAGGTTTGACGTCACTGTTTATTTTAATAACTTACCTTTCGATACATTAACTAGTTATTTTTAAGACAGGTTATTTTTTTTTAGGGGGATGCAATATTTCATTATGACATAAGACTAGAGTGAAAGATCAAACATTGCTCTTTTGATCTGGAAATTTGATGTGCATTTCAAGAGAGATAAATATCCAAGGCAGAACCTGCCAAAAGAATTGAGACAACTACTTCAGATATGGCAGATGTTCTGCAAAGTAATAACTCACCAGCATATATCATATATGGCATGATAAGAGCTCCAAAATCAGAATGAAGCAACCTTTAACACAAATGGGTATTAGGAATTCTTATCATCCACCAAATACTAACCATTTGCAGAAAACCTTTTGGTGTCACTGAACTTGCTATTTTATTTGACAGATATGATTCCCCTAATTCATCCGAGGGGCAAGAAAGATTGAGGTGAGGCGCTGTTGATGTTACAAGTTATATTATAATTATCATTATTATTATTATTATTATGATTATCATTATTATCATTATTATTATTATTATTATTATTATTATTATTATTATTATTATTATTATTATTATTATTCTTATTATTATTATTATTACTTGGTAAACTATAACCCTAGTAGGAAAAGCAGGATGCTGTAAGTTCAAAGGCACCAACAGGGAAAAGAGCCAAGTGAGGAAAGGAAACCAGGCGAAATAAAATATTTTAAGAACAGTAACATTAAAATAAGTATCTCCTATATATACTATAAAAACTTCAACAAACCACTAGGAAGAGAAATAACATGGAATAGTTTGCCCAAGTGTACCCGCAGCAAGAGAACTCTAACCCCACACAGTGGAAGACCATGGACATAGGCTATGGCACTACCCAAGACTAGCGAACAATGGTTTGATGTTGTAGTGTCCTTCTCCTAGAAGAGCTGTTTACCATAGCTGAAGAGTCTATTCTACCCTTACAAAGAGGAAAGTGGCCATTTAACAATTACAGTACAATAGTTAACACCTTGGGTGTAGAAGAATTATTTGGTAATCTCAGAATTGTCGGGTGTATGAGAACAGAGGAGGATATGTAAAGTAGAGACCAGACTATTCAGTGTGTCTAGACAAAAGTAAAATGAACCGTAACCCGAGAGAAGGATCCAATGCCTAACTTGTATAATAATAATAATAATAATAATAATAATAATAATAATAATAATAATAATAATAATAATAATAGTACTGTCTGGCCAACCAAAGGAACCCATAACTCTCAAGTGACAGTATCTTAACAGTTTACTGGTGCCCTGGCCAACCTACTACCTCAGAGAATTGCTCAGTTCAAAACTACTGAAATTCTTGAAGAAACCAAACAATAAAGCTACACTGGCGGAGTTTCTGAGTACTTTCTTCACAGAAAGATAACCTTAAGAGTATTGGGTCCTTACTGGCCAGAGAGTACAACATTGAATCACTCTCTGGTTACGGAGTGTTTCTCCTTTGTCTAGATATACACCGAATAGTCTGGCCTATTATTACATTCTATCCTCTCTGCCCATACACCTGACAACACTAGATAACCAAAGAATTCTTCTTTACTCAAGGAGTTAACTCTTGCACTGTAATTCTTCAGTGGTTACTTTCCACATGGTAAGGATAGAAAAAATTGCTTTAGTTATGGTAAGCAGCTCTTCTGGGAAAAGGACACTTCAATACCAAACCATTATCCTCTAGTATTGGGTAGTGTCATAGCCTCTGTACCATGGTCTTCCACTGCCTTGGCTTAGAGTTCTCTTGCTTGTCAACACACACAAGCGCCTATTCTACCTATTACCTTATTTCCTCTCCTCGCTGGGCTATTTTCCCTGCTGGAGCCCGTGATCTTATAGCATCCTGCATTTCCAACTATGGTTGTAGCTTAGCTAATAATAATAATAGTTATAACAATAATATTAGTATAGACCCAACCTGTGATGACCCAAGAAGTGTCAATGCCTTAAGTCAGGTTTCAATTTCAGTGGTTTCCATTAGCATATAAGTGTAATTCATTTGAATTATCTTTTGAAAGACAAAATATTTCCTAATTGCATTTGGGTTGGTAACCTATTAGTCTTTCCAAGTATTAAAAATATACTTCATTGCAATTAGTATACTGTAGATAATGGCCATTCAATAAATTCCCCTATAGTAGGGTAATGTCGTGCAATACTGATTAATGCATATCTAAATAAAAGAAAAAAATAATAACATGATAAAAATTGTGCACGTTCCATTTGAAAAATCATTTAAACAAATAAATGTGGTTATATCAAAATTAACCTGTTTCACCAGTCTAATTCAAGAGTAACATATAGTTAACAAATGATAGATTGGAATACATCATCGAGGTCTGGAAATTACGGTATTGTCCGCCCATTTAGTTGTGACCCCATGACAGAACCTCAATGAAGATATATCTAAAACATTCTCCAGAATTTCACAACCAATTGATTCCAAAACCTATGGATCCCTAAGACTTATTATATAATGGGTATGACTTGTTAGACGGTAGGGATGGGTTACTCAATTGTAGGGCTTAATTTTACTTATGGCGCAACACTATTTTTTTTTATTTTATGTAGATATTGCTTACATTTATACTCTTAAATCAATATTATAGATGATAACCTTATAATTTTCATGATTAATTAGTCACAAAAGAATAAAAATTGAGAGAGAGAGAGAGAGAGAGAGAGAGAGAGAGAGAGAGAGAGAGAGAGAGAGAGAGAGAGAGAGAGAGAGACCTTTAATCCAGAAGGGGATTAAACGAAGAAACTGTCCTTCTCCGTGAAGATATTTTCAATTTTTGAAGATTGGTGGGTTATGGGCAGAATCCTTGGGGAAAGTGAGGGTTCGAATCTTTCAGGTAATCCAGACTTACTCATTTAGTTCCTGAATAGTGTTCCTTTTAAAGTTTTAAACACAAAAAGCTGAACTATTCCAATGGACCTTTAAACTAAGGATTTCGAAATCTCCACTCTCCATTAAGACAATGTGTGTCTAGTGGAGAGGTCTGGTGTTACATTTCTTCCTTACTCTTGGCTTTTATACCTATGGAGCAATACAAAATTTAGTTAGTCTTGTTATTAACAGTTATAAGATACGTGAAAAGGGGATCTGATAATTCTAAGTTGAACACACGTCATCGGATTCTGTATCATAATAAAGAAATATTGTTAGTCCCTTTTCGCTAAAATATTACCACCTAATTCAAATTGTCATGGATGGTGTTAATCTTATTTTATCTATTTAAAAGGAGGTAAAATCTCACCTCATTTTCGGGTTAAGAGAACAACTAGAGAAGCTTATAACAAAATACGGGGATGTTCCAATAAATGTACAGGGAAATTGATTGCTTATCTTATTTTCTCTTTCATTGGAACAATATTCTCTCTCTCTCTCTCTCTCTCGCTCTCTCTCTCTCTCTCTCTCTCTCTCTCTCTCTCTCTCTCTCTCTCTCTCTCTTTCAGCAAATAAACCTATTCATTTAATGTCTGAGTTGGCTATGTACAGGTGTAACTCTCTCTCTCTCTCTCTCTCTCTCTCTCTCTCTCTCTCTCTCTCTCTCTCTCTCTCTCTCCTCTCTCTCTCTCTCTCTCTCTTTCTCTCTCAACAGATAAGCCCATTTATCTATCTCATGTTTGATTTGGGTATATACAGCCATAACTCTCTCTCTCTCTCTCCTCTCTCTCTCTCTCTCTCTCTCTCTCTCTCTCTCTCTCTCTCAGCAGATAAGCCTATCCATCTATCTGGTGCATGAGTTGGGTATGTACAGCTCTCTCTCTCTCTCTCTCTCTCTCTCTCTCTCTCTCTCTCTCTCTCTCTCTCTCTCTCTCTCTCTCTCTCTCATGCAAATCTGACCACCAGGGCTCAACATGAATCTCACGAGGTCATCCCAAAACGCCAAAGAACCGCGTGCAAGATGAACTCGTCCAGAGGTTGTATCATTCTTTTTCACAGTTAATAAGGGCACCCATCCCCAGGATTCTTCTTAATCCCCATATAATTTTCCTCTTGACCTCTCCGTCCCTCTCCCTCCCCTTGGAAAATTCCAAGACACCTCTCCATTTCCCCTTTTCCTCTTGTTTCTTACGTTGAAAGTAAAGAAGAAAACCGCTGGGATTTGTACATAACATAGTTAAATATCCATATAAATATTATGAGTATATATATTATATATATATATATATATATATATATAATATATATATATATATATATATATACATACATATATATATATATATATATATATATATATATATATATATATATATATATATATATATATATATATATATATATATAAATATATATATATATATATATATATATATATATATATATATATATATATATATATATATATATATATCTTATCAGTCCACATTGAACGGCATTGCCAAACGTATAATTTTCCGCATCCTTCGGGTAAGGTGGAGAGGGAGTAGTCATACAATAGGGAAGATGGTTTACGTCAAGAGGTACAATAAAAAAAAAAACACACCCTTTGTGTTATATTTAGGAAAGTGGTAGAAGTGGGGAGGGTTTGAATCTTTACGTGCACACACACACACACACACACACACACACACCACACACACACACACACCACACATATATATATATATATATATATATATATATATATATATATATATATATATATATATATATATATATATATATATATATATCACGCAATAAACCTGATAATTTAATCACAAGAACAAAATAAATTACCTGATATTAATCATCACCTCCTTCATACCATCATGCTGTCTTTAAGAAAACTGATAAATAGTTGTATAAATATCTAATGCATTAAAAAAAAATACAAATATCTGGAAAATTAACGAAAACGTTTCAGTACGTCACCAAGATTGTTAGAAATTAAGTGCGAGTCCCTTAATAGTTGGTCTGATATTCATACCGAGAAATTATCACAAAAGAAAAATTCTCTTTCTGAAATAAATACATTGAATAAAATTCTGAGAAAAATTGATCCAGATTTCAAATTTTACATTTTCTTTTGCAAAACTGTATTTTGCTTCGTTGGATTTGAACATACATATGATCTGAAATTTGTATACTAGAAGCAAAATCAATTACTGCTGTTAGAATTATATAGGATTTAGGAATCATTTTTTCTCAAATGGTGGTGGTGAATAAACTTTTTCTGTTTCAAGAAAAGCTACCTATTTTAGCCAAACCTCAAAATTGCAAGCAGTTTCTGCAAAATGTTATTCTCATCGATACAAATTTACGAATAGTTGAACTTTTACAAAATTAATTATATTATTTATCTAAAATGATTAAATGCTGCAGGAGGAAAGAAAAAATTTAAGATATGATTTTAAGCCCCCAAGAAAACACTTGACGGCCTTATTTCTAGGATCACAAGACTCTAAGAGAATGGGAGAATTAAACTGCTCTTTTGACAGCGACTTGACAATTCCTACTCATTTGTTTCATAAATGTCGTACAACAAAGTCTCCTACATAAGTGACTTGGACAGAGGAATGATATGTTGGTGTTAGGCCTAAATAGTTACATTAGTCGGAGATGAATATGGATTTATAAGTGAAAGTAATGAAAGTCCCTTTTCGATTATTTTACATTACAGATTTTTCTGGAAGAGTTTGTTGATAAACTCAAAAAATATATACCGTTTCCCACCCTAGCTTTTTCTTTAATCCTCTTCCCGTGAACATCCATCTATTCTCAACCCTTAAATCCTAAACTCTAGTCTCAGAATAAGAGATGAGCGTCTATAACCTATCATTCCTACCCGACAGATATAAGGTGACCATGAAAGGGACGTGTTTAGGAAAAGAGAGTTAAAATAAATTTCAGAACAAACTGAAAGGATCTCAAAGAGAATAAATTACCTTTGGCTGAAAGCACCCTGTCAATGTTTATAGGCAATGAGATTTTGTTTGCATATTTTCCGTCGGTATAAAAGATCAAACTCTTACATATCATTCCTACCCGAAGGAAGTAAACTGACCAAGAGTGGAATGATTTGGTCAAACATTGGTAATAATAAATTTCAGAACAAACTGAAAGGATCTCAAAGGGAATAAATTACGTAGGCTGAAAGCACCCTGTCAATGTCTATAGGCAATGAGATTTTGTTTGCATATTTTCTTTTGGTATGAAATATAAAACGATATACGGACATTTCAGAAATGGAATCAATTTTATTTATCAAGAGAAAGAATTTTTCTTTTTTGTTTTTTAATTTCCTCGGACATAAAAATTATCCCCATCCAGTATATTTGTTTAACATATTTTTTTGCACTATAACTTGCATTCCAATTTAAAAAAAAAAAAAAAATCTATGTAACATACAATACCATTAGTTTTTTTTATAGCTAATACAACTGCAAATATATAATTAAAGAGAATATCTTATATTCAAAATATATAAAATATATTTTTCAAACTTTTACATGACTGATAATGTTGCCAACAAAAAAATAAAAAATAAAAAAATCGGATTTCTGTTATATAAGATATCTTCAGAGAGAGAGAGAGAGAGAGAGAGAGAGAGAGAGAGAGAGAGAGAGAGAGAGAGAGAGAGAGAGAGGAGAGAGAGGAGAGGAGAGAGAGTCCTCAAGAAATTAATCTACATAGTAATATTTTTCAATTGAAAATTTTGCCATTCTTTGAGTCAGACAAGTACATACATACGTAAACACATGCATACATACATATGTAAATATATGTAAGCATATATACATGTATACACATAAACTGTATCTTTTCAAAAAATAAAACCTTGGGAGTTCAGGTTTTATCAAAATATTTAATATTGATAAAAATTGAAAGGAAATGTAAATATTCCTCAAATATTGTATATTCACCAGCAATATCACATTCTCTACCATCGGGTAAGCTGTAGAGATTTAGTCACAACATATTTTTTCAGTTTCCTCTTTAGAAAATAATCATTTACTCTTCCTTTTTTCCCTCAGGTGATTCTCTTGCTTGGAATGAAAAGAAAAAATAATCACGTTAAGTACAGTAGATTTGTTTTCTTTATCATTCACCCTTTTGTTGAGAAGTTTTTTTTTTAAAGAATCAAGAAGTAGGTTGGCCAGGGCACCAGCCACCCGTTGAGATACTACCGCTAGAGAATTATTTGGTCCTTTGACTGGCCTGACATTATTACATTGGATTCTTTTCTCTGGTCGCGGCTCATTTCCCGTTTGCCTACACATACACCGAATAATCTAGCCTATTCCATATATATTCTCCTCTGTCCTCATAAACCTGACAACACTGAGATTATCGAACAATTCTTCCTCTCTCAAAGGGATAACTACTGCTATGTAATTGTTCAGTGGATACTTTTCTTTTGATAAGAGTAAAGGACACTCTTCATTTATTTGCTTATAGAATGTGTCCTGAGATTTAAACCATAGTAATTCATGATATCATTGCAAATGCTGAGATATATTAAGTGCACTATCAATGTCTAAGGAAATTCAAAGTCTCTCTCTCTCTCTCTCTCTCTCTCTCTCTCCTCTCTCTCTCTCTCTCTCTCTCTCTCTCTTATGGAATCTTACTAGACATTAGGCGAATTCACAATCAAGGAGAATATATTGTTGATTTCAGCACCATTAAGCTTGACGCGACTAGTTTTCTCCAATAACATATCTAGAGGCATAAAAGATATTTACAAATAATCAGAAAAAAATATTTGCTTTCTTTATCATTAACTGATGACTGAGGAGCTGGTGGGGATGAATCAGAATATGCAACAAGAAGTTGAAGACGATATTTTATCTGAGGAGAAAGACAGTTAGTGACAAGCCTCTAGCTTCAATTATAATTAGGGAGATGTTAAGATTGTGGAAAACTGCAAAATACAGTAGCAACACATTACCACAATAATTCGTTGGGCAGGGGGAGCAAAGAATCTATTTTCCAGCAATAAGATGTCACTTTTGAATAGAATTTTAATAAAAAGACAAATGTAACTGTATGTAGATAGGTTCTTGTGAAATTTGAAAGTCCAAAAAGCATAAGTTAGGTGATTTGTTACTGGTAGTGAACGCCGTCCAAGAGAGAACTCTCAAAATCTTACAAGAAATTTTCTTTATGGGAGGTTATCCTTTGAAAAAGCAACACCCTCCTCCTACTACTCCATATATATATATATATATATATATATATATATATATATATATATATATATATATATATATATATTATATATATATGTATGTATATATAAAATATATATATATATATATATATATATATATATATATATATATATATATATATATATATGTATATATAAATGCACGCTCATAAAGGTACATACATACAAACATACATACATGCATACATACATACATGGGATTTAATTTTTAAATTTTTAGTTGTTGATTTGCTATAAAATTTTCAGCATACAGTTACATGAAAAATACCATCTTTCTTTAAGAGAAAAAAATTTTAAAACAATCAATAACCAGTGTTCACCACGAAAACTAACAGATAAACTGACTAACCAAAGTTCGCTTAAACTCTCACATTTTTGGAGGGCACATTACCAAGTTTTATTCAGAAGGATTTTGTGGTTTTGAAAGTGTCACAGATTTCTATTATAAAATTCTATAGTTATTCCATTGAAATTGTTCAAATTGGTAACTTTATGTTTGAACTTTGAAAGAAACTATTTTTTTTTCAGTAAATAAATGAGGAAGTATGGATTCCTGGAAGAATTGAAACTTCTCCTTGCCTCAAGGATTTATGTTAACCCAATAACCTAAGAAAGAAAATCTTTTCTATCGCATGCGGGTTCAGACACAATTGTAAGGACAGTTTCTTTGTTTATTTTCATTTTGGATAAATGCTTCTAGTGGAAAGCGTATCAACCTCGTATGGTAATTAGAAATAAATGATTCAGGTAGCTGTGATTAAAATCTTTTAATTTAGCTTTCTATCTTGACAAGTACGACAGTTGTTCATTTTAATCATAACCATTCGAAAAAAAATCTAATGTAATTTTCCAGCTCTCTCTCTCTCTCTCTCCTCTCTCTCTCTCTCTCTTTTCTCTCTCCTCTCTCTCTCCTCCTCTCACTCTCTCTCTCTCTCTCTCTCTCTCTCTCTCTATTTGAAATTCTCTTTCTATATTATTTACTAAAAATATGGCATATATTTGCAATAATTAATCATAAACATCATGAGCTTAATTTCGCTAAAAGAAAGACTAGAAAATTTAAAATTTACAAAGATCTAGCTCTAAATGATAATTTCTTTACACTTGGCCGTATCGTATCCCCAAAAGTGATCGATTTACTGTTAAACAAACAACCATGCACATATTTAAAAAAAAATAAATATTGAAGTATTTTGATACAAATTATCAAAATAAACACACTGAAGTTATATTTCCCAAACAGACTCCATTAAAGTCATATTTCAACCTACCATTATTTTGGACTTTTCTTTGGCCCGATTTTTTGAAGCAATTTTTATGCAGTGCAGAAATTAGCAAATTATGTTTTCGTAGTGTGTATTAAAGCGAATATCTGCATTTACGTTATTCCAGTTTAAAATCTACGCCGGATAATTTCTGCTGTAATTTATTGTTTTATACCACAGTGGAAAACCTCCCTTGAAATGCATCGACGTAATTTTGAAATGTTCAAAAACAATGAAGCCATCACAATATCAATATTAGAAACTTACATAAAATACCTCTGCACTGTTCTTCCCGAAATATCAATTCATTTCTAAATAATAAATGTAGTGATACAATATGAAAAATGAACAAAATATTATATGATTTCTGAAACACAGGAAAATGATTTCCCTTTGGTTAGTGAGGTATTTCACCATCCAGATGAGAATTACAAATGAGATTTTAATTTACTTTTATTTACCTTTATACTATGGATTCCATTTATTTATTAATCAAACTTCCAGGAAATAAATAAGATTATTACGCTTCACTTTCAAAGGAAACTCTAAAGGACATTTGAAAATTTTCAAAGGGTATATTTATAAAAGTATTTTTCAGCTTCGTTGTCAAATGAAGTCAAACCTGTAACTGGTTGCAATATGTTGATTAACAGGACTTATTCTTTCCTTAATGACGATATGTGGTACATTATTTTTTTGCAGTTCAATTAAAAACCAAACACCATTTTCTATACTAAGCGTGATAAGAGTTAAAGAATATTTGGGCAGGTCTAAACCATGCTTGAATCAAATTCCCCCCCCCTCGCCCCCCCCCCCCAAAAAAAAGAAAAAAAAAAACTATAGAGAATTATAAACTTTGGTCGTAGTGGGAAACAAATGTCTGCCGTTGGAGAAAAAATTGGTGTTGAACACCAATGAAAAAGCCTTTAGATTTTCTCGTAGGCAGTCTCTACATGTACAGTTGGATAGATGAATTCTTGACGCACCTCGCTCTGAAGAAATGCACCCAGTAACACCCTTACTACGCGTCGAGTTCCTGTGTATAGCCCCGCCCACCACCTATGCCATCAGTCCACCCACTAATGAGTGCACTTCTTTATAGAAAGGTGTGCCAGGAATTCTTGCCTCCAACTGTACATATTTATCAAAAGCAAACTATGTAGTTAATAAAACTTTAACAGATTAGAAGCTTAATAAATCTTAATGATTTATTGTTGGTAGCTTAGACAATACAGCCAAAATGGACATAGCGTGAAAATTATTGCCCAACTCATTTCATGTAAGTTAAACATATGGTGATAATGTTTCCCAAAGCATACTTGGTAACAATAATAATAATAATAATAATAATAATAATTATAATAATAATAATAATAATAATAATGAAATTATTATATATATATATATATATATATAATATATATATATATATATATATATATATATATGTGTGTGTGTGTGTGTGTGTGTGTATGTGTGTGTGTGTGTCTGTGTGACATTAGTAAAATTGTAAACAATCATGAACAATAATAAAAAAAGGTAGTCAAAATATTATATTGTAAATATTATTATATGATGCAATCTATTCAAATGTAAAATTACTAATCAAAATATAGCCTATCTTTAGAATAATCACCTTACATTTCCTATTCCTTGAGAAGAGAACGTTTACAGAGACTATAAAGGGCAAACCAAATACAGCCATTACATTCAAATTAATTTTGATTATCTAATTCATAAACAATTGTTATGGAAATGTGGAATTTTGTATATGAAACATGTTCTTGGTTTCTTTTGTGAGGTAATTATTTCATTTTGTTTAAAGAACTTTACTTTTTCGGTTCCATTAAAAACATTTTCACCCAACCGGAAACTTCTTTGTCATCATTGTCATTCTCTGGAATTCCCTCCCCCCCCCCCCTTTTTTCTGTTCGCTATAAAATCCATTCTCTTGAGAAACTGGTTTTCAGCTTCGGTTTAGGCCTGAAAATCAATTATCTTTTTTTCCTTTTTATCGGTTTATGCTTATTTAAAGAAGTATACTAACAAATTAGAAAAGGTACCTCTTCTTAAATTTGTTTACTGAGATATAACTCATATTAATTAATGCATTGTACTTTTATACACAACTCAATTTGATAACACTGGTAAAAATATTTAAAAAAATGAGGCAACAAAAATCTCGAGTAACCCAGTGAAACCCAATACAAAAATCTACTTCATTGAGGTTTCATCAATAAATATAAAAAAAGGATAAAAAGAAAAGATGGAAAAGCTACTTAGTGTTTCTCCTGGCCAAAGGAAAATAATTTTCGTGTTTCGAATGACGTCTAATTTATTTGTTCCATTTTCCTGGTGTAAAGCCACATGTACCAATTTCTATTAAAAACACAATTCAAGAAGAGCAGTACGAGTATATTGTGTAAGTTACCAAAATCCACATTTTCATGGCCTCAGAGTTTCGGAACATTTGGAAATTATGTCGATACATTTCAATGAAAGTTTTTCATCTCTCGACATATAACGATAAAATTGCAACAGACAAATATCCTGTGCAGATTTTAACCTGAATAACGTAGATACAGATATTCGCTATAATTCTCATTACCAATACATATAACTTGCTCATTTCTAAAAGGGCGAAAAATTGCTGCAAAAAAAAAAAAAAAAAAAAAAAGGAAGACAAACGAGAAGTCGGAACTAATAGTTGTGTTGAATGAATATTCTGATATGTGCTGTTGTGAAGGTCTGACGTCAGTGGTTGTTTTAATAACTTAACTTTCGATACATTAATGAGTTTTTTTTAGGACAGGTTATTTTTTTAGGGGGAAAGCAATATTTCAATATGACACAAGACTAGAGTTAAAGATCAAACATTGCTCTTTTGGTCTGGATATCTGTTATTTTTTGTAGACCCCCCTCCCCCACCCCAAGCCCCCGTTCTTTATTTAACTAAGTATCTCTTAGATTACGAGATGGCTTATTTTGAAGAAATTGAAATCGTTTTAAGTATGAATTTGGTACTTCTTTTTTAAATACCTCGAAATATAAGTATAAACACAGAAGCTATTTTAGTTAGATACTCAAAATTATGAACATGTCCAAACAACGTCTATTTTTCGACAATTATTTCATTAATAGTGAAATCAAAGATGCAACAATCTTATATTAATACTACTATCCAATTGTTTTTTTATTAATATGAACATGTGAATTCTTTTAATACCATTTCACCATCAGTGTGTTTCCAGGACAAATTAAAGGTGTGGTTCATAATATATACACAATACATTTTCCTTATATTTCATGCCAAGCACAAAACCAGTTAATAAAAAAGTTAATTTTCAATAATTTGGTAACATTATGAGTGACGAACCTCCAGAAAAAAAAAAAGAGATTATCTTCTGAATAAAATCAAATGTGTTTTCCGTCAAATCACTTGAAACCTTTATAGACAAGACTCATATGATAAAAAAAGAAGCCAACTATTGATGGTATAATAACTATCCTGCAAGTTACATGACCAAGAAATGACGATGTCCATATAGCGCTTTCACAATGTGAAGATTATTAAAATCAGGAACACTGAAAAAATCCTTCTATATATCATGCTGTACTGCTTACATAAGTTCATCTAATAGTTACATGTACAAGTAGGATGAACAAGTAGCCACTGTATTACTATCTGGAGAATATGTCTTCCCTACGAGATAACTTTATAAAAGTACTGGGGACTGATGACAGTGGCTTTTCCTCTCAGAAACTTAAGAAAAGATTGATACATCCCTTTGACGAGAAACTAATCTTCATAGAACTTTGTGGCAAGTCTGACCTTGAATGTTGGTTATTGACTTTAAGGAAACTAGCTTTGACAAGATGGTTAAGGACCCATCATGAAACAGCAAAATTTGCAGATGGCCTTCAACAAGGCAAACCCATGAGGAACTCCAACAAAGTCGAATAGCAAGAGATGAGGGAGATATACAGAAAGTTCTTGCGATTATACAGCAATCAAAATCCACTTGATCTTAAAATAGTACCCGTAAAGCTTACCAATATTCTTAGTGGTCAAGTGTGGCGAGTGCTGAGGTAGAGAAATCACTAACTGAAGACTTAGACACTTGCATATGCAAACAAACAACCTTCATAAATTCTTGTCTGTTAAATGGTGGAATAAAGTGTATCTTTGAGCCTAGGCTCGAGCTAAACATTTCGTGTTTGCCGAATTGAAAATATCACTCCCTGGTGATAAGACAAAAAAAGATGAACGTCAGCACTGAAGTGTAGTTAAAGAGAGATTCCAAGGCTGTACTTGCCAAAAAGAATTGAGACAACTGCTTCAGATATGGCAGATGTTCTACAAAGTAATAACTCACCAGCATATATCATAGATGGCATGAACGAGTTCCAAAATCAGAATGAGGCGACCTTTAACACAAATGGATATTAGGAATTCTTATCATCTACCAAATACGAACCTTTTTCAGAAAATGTTTTGGTGTCACAGAACATGCTATTATATTTGACAGATATGATTCCCTTAAATCAACCGAGGGGTAAGAAAGATTAAGGTGAGGCGCTGTTGATGCTGCAAGTTATATTATTATTATTATTATTATTATTATTATTATTATTATTATTATTATTATTATTATTATTATTATTATTATTACTTGGTAAACTACAACCCTAGTAGGAAAAGCAGGGTGCTATAATCTCGAGGGCACCAACAGGGAAAAGAGCCCAGTGAGGAAAGGAAACAAGGCATAATAGAATATTTTAAGAACAGTAACATCAAAATAAGTATCTCCTATATATACTATGAAAGCTTCAACAAACCACTTGGAAGAGAAATAAGATAGAATAGTGTGCCCGAGTGTACCCGCAGTAAGAGAACTCTAACCTCACACAGTGGAAGACCATGGACATAGGCTATGGCACTACCCAAGACTAGCAAACAATGGTTTGATGTTGTAGTGTCCTTCTCCTAGAAGAGCTGTTCACCATAGCTGAAGAGTCTATTCTACCCTTAGAAAGAGGAAAGTGGCCATTGAACAATTACAGTACAATAGTTAACACCTTTGGTGTAGAAGAATTATTTGGTATTCTCAGTATTGTCGGGTATATGAGAACAGAGGAGGATATGTAAAGAATAGACCAGACTGCAAGGACACCGCTCCCTCCGTCGTCCAGAAATTCAACAAATTGTCTATTTATTTAAATTCTCCTTCCGCCACACCGTGGCTTCCTATATATATGTATTCCGCTCCCTCAGAGCTACAATTTGGCATATGTACTATTTCATTACATGTTTCTCTTTACTTGTAATTCGTGTATTTGTTCATGTGAGAAAACACATACATTTTGGCGGGAAGTTAAAGCTGAATTGTTGCCTACGCCACGCTACCTTTCCATCCGCACCCTGTATTATATTCCCACGCATGTTTGAAAAAACTATCAGTTGATGTTGGTGACGTTTGTCTCACTGTCCCGCACCCTAGAAGATGGCCTTGCAACAATGTCCGTATCCGCCGTAATGATGCACCCCTACGCCGACCTCCTACAAGAATTTCCTGACGTTTTCAAGCCCGAGCTCCGAAACTCGCCAGGTTACCCCTCCAAGCACGGGATCTACCACCACATCACGACGACAGGTCCTCCTACTCACGCCAAATTCCACCGCCTCCCCTCCCAGAAACTGAAGGATGCCAAACGCGCCTTTGAGGATATGGAACGCAAGCATCACCAACATCAACTGATGATGCTCCGAGGCGAGATGCTTTGGAGGCCTCGTGAAGCTTCTGAGCCTTCGACAGGAGTTCGTTCATTGGAAGCGTGTCGGCGTCTGTCAATTGGGCCCTTACATCCTATAGTAGGCGTCGAAGGAAGATCTCGCGAGATAGGCTAATTTCACGCCATCGGCCGTTGCTGTCTGTTTCGGGGAGCATAAGCAGGCCGGTTAACTTGTTCCACGCCTCGACAGGAGAGGTGTCACCCATGGGCTTGCCGGCGAGGTCCAGGACTTTCTGTGCCCTTGCTGAAACGGAGAGGGAGTAAATACCGATGAGTTTCGTTCTCAGGTCGTCGTATGAAACTTGGCCGGCCTGGGCGTCGAGCTATGGGGAAATCTTGTCGAATACCTCTTCCTGGATGGAGGTGAGAGCAATGTCGGCCTTGGTGCAGGAGTCGCTGAGTCTAGCGACTCGGAAGAGTACGTCTGCTCTCAGGAACCAGGAAGCGGCGTTGTGTTGAGAAAAGGGCGGAGGTTTGACTTTGGGCATGGAGGCGAGGCCGCCGGGCGCGATGGGTGTGTTGCTTCCGGCATTGTGGTCAGAGGACGAGTCGGCGAAGAGGTGGGAAGTTGATATGTAAGTTAAGCTCATCCTACTGCCTTACATGCACCGAGGTGTGGGAGAACCAAAGGTTGAAGCTCACGCCTAAGGTAACGGAGTAAAGAGAAGGTAGCACGGCCGTAATAAGTCCGTTAATGGCAAAGCCAAAACCGCTGATGCTACTTCAACTCTGGGGTCACCAGATATTAGGTGTGTCTAGGCAAAGGGAAAATGAACCGTAACCCGGGAGAAGGATCCAATGTCTAGCTTGTTATAATAATGATAATAATAATAATAATAATGGTACTGTCTGGCCAACCAAAGGACCCCATAACTCTCAAGTGACAGGATCTTAACAGGTTACTGGTGCCCTGGCCAACCTACTACCTCAGAGAATTGCTCAGTTCAAAACTACTGAAATTCTTGAAGAAACCAAACAAAAAAGCTACACTGGCGGAGTTTCTTCACAGAAAGATAACCTTAAGAGTATTGGGTCCTAACTGGCCAGAGAGTACAACATTGGATCACTCTCTGGTTACGGAGAGTTTTTTCCTTTGTCTAGATATACACCAAATAGTCTGGCCTATTATTACATTTTATCCTCTTTGCCCATACACCTGACAACACTAGATAACCCAAGAATTCTTCTTTACTCAAGGGGTTAACTTTTGCACTGTAATTCTTCAGTGGTTACTTTCCACATGGTGAGGATAGAAAAACTGCAGCTCCTCTAGGAAAATTACACTTCAATACCAAACCATTGTCCTCTAGTATTGGGTAGTGTCATAGCCTCTGTACCATGGTCTTCCACTGCCTTGGCTTAGAGTTCTCTTGCTTGTCAACACACACATGTGCGTATTCTACCTATTACCTTATTTCCTCTCCTCCTTGGGCTATTTTCCCTGCTGGAGCCCGTGATCTTATAGCATCCTGCATTTCCAACTATGGTTGTAGCTTAGCTAATAATGATAATAATAATAATAATTATAATAATAATATCAATATAGACCCAACTTGTGAAGACCCAAGAAGTGTCACTGCCTTATGTCAGGTTTCAATTTCAGTGGTTTCCATTAGCATATAAGTGTAATTCATTTGAATTATCTGTTCAATGACAAAATTATGTATCTTAATTTCATTTACGTTGGTAACTTATCCGTCTTACCAAGTATTTAAAATCTACTTCATTACAATCAGTATACTGTAGATAATGGCCATTCAATAAATTCCTATATAGTAGGGTAATGTCGTGCAATACTGATTAATCCATAGCTAAATCAAAGAAAAAAATAATAACATGATAAAGAATTGTGCGAGTTCCATTTGAAAAAATATTTAAACAAATAAATGTGGTTATATCAAAGTTAACCTGCTTCAACAATCTAATTCAATAGTAACATATTGTTAACAAATGATTGATTGGAATACATCAGCGAGGTCTGGAAATTACGATATCGTCCGCCCATTTAGTTGTGACCCCATGACACAAAACCTCAATGAGGATATCTCTAAAATATTCTCCAGAATTTCACAACCCATTGATTCCAAAACCCATGGAACCCAAAGACTTACTATATAATGGTTGTGACTTGTTAGACGGTAAGGATGGGTTACTCAATTTTAGAGATTAATTTCATCTATGGCGCAACACTTTTTTTTTTTATTCTAAGTAGATGTTGCTTACATTTATACTCTTAACTTAATATTATAAATGTTAGCCTTATCATTTTCATAATTAATTAGTCTACGTACATACCACATTAGTGTATCACAGAAGAATAAAATTCAGAGAGAGAGAGAGAGAGAGAGAGAGAGAGAGAGAGAGAGAGAGAGAGAGAGAGAGAGAGGAGAGAGAGAGAGAGAGAGACCTTTAATCCAAAAGGGGATTAAACGAAGAAACTGTCCTTCTCTGGGAAGATTTTTTTTTCTTTTTTCTTTTTTTTAAGATTGGTGGGTTATGGGCAGAATCCTTGAGGAAAGTGAGGGTCGAAATCTTTGAGGTACTCCAGACGTACTTCTTTATTTCCTGAATAGTGTTTCTTTCAAAGCTTTAAACACAGATGAACTGAACTATTTCAATGAACCTTCAAACTATGGATATCGAAATCTCCACTCTCCATTAAGACAATGTGTGTCTAGTAGAGAGGTCTGGTGTTACATTTCTTCCTTACTTAGCTTTTATACCTATGGAGCAATACAGAATTTAGTTTGTCTGTTCTTAACAGTTTCAAGATACGTGAAAAAGGGATCTGATAATTCTATATAGAACATAGGTCGTCGTATTCTGTATCATTATGAAGAAATATTTTCGGTCACTTTTCTCTTGGTAAATCTGGGTTTCATCATTAGCCATTGCTTCTGAAAAATTATCACCTAATTCAAATTGTCATATATAAATTTAGTTTTCATTTTCTTTATCAATTTGACAAGGGGTGAATACTGACCTTATTTTCCGATTGAGGGTCAAGAGGGGAACATTAAAGAGAAAACACGAGTGAGAACAAACACAAAATAACCAAACACGGCCGATGTTCAGAAACATTGTCAGTAAAATGTAATGGGAATTTGTTTTTCTATCTTACCTTTTCTTTCAATGAAACAATTATCTCTCTCTCTCTCTCTCTCTCTCTCTCTCTCTCTCCTCTCTCTCTCTCTCTCTCTCTCTCTCTCAGAAGATAAGCTTATTCATCTATCTCACGTTTGAGTTGGGTAGGTAAAAAGTATAACTCTCTCTCTCTCTCTCTCTCTCTCCTCTCTCTCTCTCTCTCTCTCTCTCTCTCTCTCTCTCTCTCTCTCTCTCTCTCTCTCTCTCTCTCTCTCTCTCTGTCATGCAAGTCTGACCACCAGGGCTCATCATATAACCCAAGAGGTTATCACAAACGCCAAATGAACGAGGCCAAAAAAAACGCGTGCAAGATGAACGCGGTCAGGCGTTGCGTCATTCTTTTTCGCAGATATTAAGGGATCCAATATCACGACCCTGCCGAGGATTCACCTTAATCCCCATCTAATTTTCCTCGTGATTCTCTTGCTCTCTCTTCCTCCACCTTGGGGGAATTCCGAGGCATTTCCCCCCCCCCCCCCCATTTCCCCTTTACTCTTGTGTCTTCCATTTAAGATAAAAAAGAAAACAACTGGGACGAGATATACGAATAAAAAAAAACTGATATGCACATTACATACTCAAATGCTCACAATATTAAAAAACACACATTACAAACATATATATATATATATATATATATATATATATATATATATATATATATATATATATATATATATATATATATATATATATACACACACACACATATATATTTATCTGTGTCAACAGATAATAAGACATCAGAACATACATTTTTACATTTTATTACAAAAGGTTCGTCAGTACTCTTTGCACAGCCAGGTACTCTCAGACGAATGTCCTATTGCTGTTGTGAGAGTTCGAGAGATACGGAAATTCTT
>NC_090741.1:79751454-79766454 GCF_036898095.1 Palaemon carinicauda | reverse complement strand
ACTATCAAGATAGCATCTACAGTCCTTCTTTCCCTCATGAATCCATACTGCTGTTTCCCTATACAATCTCTCTCAATTTCTCATCTAGTACTCTCTAAACTTTCAATTTTAATTATAGCATGCAAGATAGAAACGTAAATTCAGTTATATTTCTATCTTACATGCTATAATGAAGTAATACTTTCCCTTGAGACAAGTTAATCCCATCTTTAAATATACAGTCAGTCATTTTTTTTTTTTTTTTTTGGCTTGAGGTGAAATATCACTATTGACACAGTTAATTCCAAAAAAAAATAAAAAAAAAATGAATATATACATTAATAAATAATACTCGAAGCGTACCAAAGGAAGATTATTCTAGCTTCATTGGCAAAATGCTTTTGTTTGCACAATTGCAATCTGAGTAGCAGACCTAAGGACATGTAAATATAAAGCTGCCTGAAAGTCCTGCAAGCTTTATTCTATTCTCGCTGAAGAGGAACACCAAAGACGCCGTCCTAACAGATATACTCCATTTACTTCTCAGGAAATAATCCTTTCTTTTGTGTTATTAATGTTAATTTTTTTTCTTCTTTCTAGCGGGAGGGAAAAAGCTTTTCCTTGAGGCGATTTGGCGGTGATGTTAAAGTCTTCATACTCCCGACTATGAGGAAACGATGAAAAAATGTTCAGTTCATTTGTTATCAACAAAGACCTCTGATTTCTCTAGAAATTTATTTTATTATTTATGGGGCGAGACTCAAAAACAATAATTTAATATTCAATATTTAATATTGACTGCATTTCAGAAGCTTCTTTTTCTGTTAATTCCATTGAAAGAACATCTTCTGCAACACTAGATGTGAACATTTCCTTGAATAAAAATATAAAAATAACTAAAATGATCTTATTCAGTTCTTCCCCGCACATAAAATAATTCAAAACCAAGGAAACACTTTTTAACAAGTACTCGATCCAATAGACCTGCAGCAACCATCAATAATCCATTCACTTTAGCAACGTCGATTTTACCGAATTTGTAACTCTACTGCCCTTTGGGCAACTTTTACAAAATTACGCGGTCGTATGGTAAATAATTTATACATACATCTATTATCTGATCGGATGGGTATGACCAAGTTGAATTCCTCCGTCCCCCTCGTCCCACCACAGAAATCACCAATATTGAGAAAAAGACAATGTTGAGCTTAGATATAGAAAGAATACAGACTTAAAATTTTGCCGTGGAAAAAAAAATCCTGGAATCAATTTTGCCAGCCATTTACCTTTTTAAAACGGATATATTAATATTAGAGAGTGATATTACGGTCACCAACCCGTGAAATCAATTACAAAGTAGGGTAAAAATTACGGTCGCCCATACTTTAATGAAAATCGGCTGAGAACCGTATATTTTCACGGAGAGTTTCCGATTAAAATTGCGGTTTTTTTTTCAAGTGTAACAAAATTTAAACGCTTTAATGCATCATACAAAGATTATTAACTCTTATGAAAGTAACTTACGAGGCTCAGGTGATTGATTATTATTTAGCATAAGAGAGAGAGAGAGAGAGAGAGAGAGAGAGAGAGAGAGAGAGAGAGAGAGAGAGAGAGAGAGAGAGAGAGAGAGAGAGAGGTAAATGTTACAGGTACAGAACAAACCACTATAACTCAAATGCATATTAATTTAGTTCACTGAACAATTGGGTCACCTGGTTATTCATTTGTTAACACCTGTCTGGGCTCACGAGTTTAAGAATTTATATTTTCTAATCTACTTATAAATGTTGAAAACAAAAAAGGTATTAAATCTTTCATTTACCTTCAAAAGTAGATTCTGGGACACATATTCCAAATAGGATTCAGTCTCTTTCAGAGACAAAAATGTTCTAGCAATTTTGAAGTTCCAAAGCTGTTGAGATTGAATTATTTTATAGTTTTTTCATGGCCATCATAATATGACAAATTCAATATATTAAACATATTATATTACATTTTATACATCATAGTAGTCTTGAAAATAACTTCTGATATTTACATATATTAATATCTAATATATGATTAAAACAAAACAAAAATGTTAATTGACATGGACTACATTTTTCTGTTACAGGTGACTTCAGTGCAATGAAATCGTTTATATTTTACTAAAATTCTATTCTCCTCTTTAGGAGACTAACATACCAATAGCGAATTCCGACTAAAACTTTTTGGGTCTGATTAGTTAGGGAAGTGTAATTAAGGTTATCAGCGGTTGAATTACGTCTGGTTAGAAAACAGCTTCATTATTATTATTATTATTATTATTATTATTATTATTATTATTATTATTATTATTATTATTTCCTAAGCTAAAAATACTAGTTGGAAGCTATAAGCCCAGGGGCCCCAATAGGGAAAATTGTCTAGTGAGGAAGATAAACAAGGGAAAATAAAATATTTTAAGACCAGTAACAACATTAAAATAAATATTTCCCATATAAACTAGAAAAACTTTAACAAAACAAGAGGAAGAAGAAAAGATAGAATAATGGGCCCGAGTGTACACTAAAGCAAGAGAACTGTAACCAAAGACAGCGGAAGACCATGGTACAGAGGCTATCGCACTACCCAAGACTAAAGAACAATGGTTTGATTTTGGAGTTTCCTTCTCCTAGAGGAGCTGCTTACCATAGCTAAAAATTCTACTCTACCCTTACCAAGAGGAAACTAGCCACTGAACAATTACAGTGCAGTATATAACCCCTTGGGTGAAGAAGAATTATTTGGTAATTGAAATGTTATCAGGTGTATAAGGATAGAGGAGAATATGTAAAGAATAGGCCAGACTATTCATAGTATGTGTAGGCAAAGGGAAAATGAACCGTAACCAGTAAAAAGGATCCTATGTAGTCCTGTCTGGCTAGTAGTAGTATCTCGACGGGTGTCTGGTGCCCTGGCCAACGTACTACCTATCACTAAAATACTTTAATGTGCAAAGCTAAAAGGTAGATTGAAGTCTGAAATTGGTGAGAATAATTAAATTTAGAGTTAGGTTATGATTGAATGTGGAATCATCTGGTTAAAAATCTATCATGAATGAAAAGGTTTAATCTGGATGGCTGCCTCAGAGTATCAAAGGTTAATTAGATGAGATTATAAACTAATTTTGTGTTTTATGATTATAAATTCTATAATATGATAATATTAATTTGTGAGCGACTGTAGTACTTTACAGCAATAAACGTTTTCAAATGCAAACCTTACTCATTAAGGTAGCTTTCACATCTGTATTTGTAATTTAGGTAATGTTGGGAAAATATTTCTCAGTGGGTATAATTTCGCCAAAAAATCACGATACAAAAAGTTTATATCTAGCTTCAAATCCTTTATGAGTAAATTTCTGTTCATATTGTTAACTCTAATTTTAAAATAGTCTTCGTAGATATGATTAAGTTAGGCTATATTAGGCTATATCTTATTACAACCCAAGAAACTCGTTATTGTGATTTTTTTCTCTTACTACTCTCATCATTTAAGCCTAATACTAAAATATAATTTTTCTGTCAACGTTATTGCTGCAAGCCTTGTCATTCTACAACATACTTGGCAAAAATGAGTAGGAATTATGGCGCTGTCACCCGATCAATTTCATTTTCCCTTCTACAAATTAAACAATCGAAATGTGCATTTGTTCTATCACGATTATTTAAAAAGCTTTCTTTATTTATACATTTTGCATTCAACAATTTTAGATACTTAACAAAAATATCGATGAAAATGATATGAACTCAAAATTGGTATCCCTTCTGTATGTGTAAAAAGGCTCTCCTATACCTTATCAACATAGCCAATACTAAAATGAAAAAAAAAAACTTCATCCACCAATATTCAAAGAATATTTATTCCAGAATTATGATTTACAATAAAACTCTGCAATTAATACTTAGCAAGTTTAATACACCAGACTTCTTTACTAAGACACACCCGTGTTTCCTCAACCGATGGTGGTCCTACCTTACATTATCACCCAAGGCTTAAATGGCGTGGCAGCTTCAGACTCAGCCACGAATCTGCAATTCAGTGCAATTTCTTTCCTTAATATTGCTTGACCTAAAGTTTCAAACTACACTTAATGGGGCATCATTCATCATAACAATTTTCGAAGGATCTGAATGGTCTTAATGGTTTCGCAGAATTTCATTATGAAATTCTTTAGTTATTCTATTGAAATTGATCAAATTGGTTACTTTATGTTTAATCTTCTACAAAAAACTTTTTTTCAGGATGTACGCTATTCAATAGAAATTGTTCAAATTGTAAACTTTATGTTTAATCTTCGAAAAATACATTGTTCCGAAAATAAAAGAGGAAGTCTGGATTCCTCCAAGATTTCAAACTCGATCTTGCCTCAAGGAGTTATGTTAACCCAACACCCGAGGAAAGAAAATCATTTCTATCGCATGCGGGTTGAGATCCAAAATTTTGGATAAATATTTCTGGTAGAAAGCGAATCCACCATATGTGGTAATTAGAGACAAATGGTTCTGGCAAATGTGATTAAAATATCTTATACAACACAAGTAAGGACAGTTTCTTTATCTATTTTCCTTTTGGATAAATGCTTTTAGTGGAAAGCGTATTCATATCATATGGTAATTAGAAAGGAATGATTCAGGTAAATGTAATTAAAATAGTTTATACAATTAAGCGTTTTATCTTGCCAAGTAAGACAGTTGTTCTTTTTAATCATAAGCATTCATTAATTCGATAAAAAGTCGAATGCCATTCTCTCTCTCTCTCTCTCTCTCTCTCTCTCTCTCTCTCTCTCTCTCTCTCTCTCTCTCTTCAGTTTTGTATCTGTGTGCCAGTGAGTGATTACACTTTTGCGACCCTATAAATATCATGATTTAACGCGGATAACAAAAGGCTATCGAGTGCAATATAGCTACAAGTTTTCGTGAATAGTCAGTGATTAGTTTGAGGTCGGAGAAGTGGGATAAAACGTCGGCATAAAATAGTTATCTTGTGAATTACTAAAAATCTAATCAAGATGGCTATGTACAACACGGGCAAGGCTTGGAGAGACATCGCTGGACTCAGCAAAAATAAATTCCATGAGTTGGCGAAACAGGAGCTCGACCGTCTGATAACAGAGGTCACTAGTAACGTCAACCAATGTGACGGAAAAATATTCGCAGACATATTGAAACAATATGATCCAATAAACTGGAGCAAATCTGCGGAAAACATCAGCAAAATAATAGAAGAAATTCCAAAGAAAATCCAAGTGTTAAAGAGACTTATAAAGAAAGTCTACATCAATCAACACATTCCATCAAAGAACAATAAGAAGTCCAATATGGTGAATATGCTGATTGATGCAATGGGAAAAAGAATGCCAAAATGGTGTAATACATGTAAGATATGGTATTCCATTAATAATCCTCAACAATTGATTAGAAAATGTGATGCCTGTCATGTCCCAACACATCCCACATGTGCTGAAATACAGCAAAAAATAGAAAATAAAGACACAAAGGTATTCTGCTCAACATGCTTAGTCTGGATAGAAAATATAATTAAGTCGAGACTAAATCTGCAAGTAGTTGAAGATAAAGAAGAGGAAGAAGAAGAAACAGAAGAAGAAGAAGAAGAAAAAGAAGAAGAAGAGAACAATGAACAGGATATGTGTAAGGATGCAGAAGAAATCATTGATATAACCTATGATGCCATCCAACAACATACTTATGAAGAAATAAATTACCAGATGGAAACAAATAATAGACCCAAGAGACTCTACCCGGACCTACATAATTTTAGGGAAGAGCAAGAACAAGAAAAAATAGAAAAGAAGGATATAGTCTGCAATATGCTGAAAAGAGGGAATTGCAGATTTGGCGAAAGATGCTACTACAAGCATCCAAAGATATGCCATAATTATGAAATATATGGTAAATGTGCGTATTTAGACGGATATGGAGACGAATGCAGAGATCTCCATCCAAAAATATGCAAAAACCTAAAAGAAGGAAAAGGATGCATTTACAACAAAAAATGTCGATATATGCATCCTGCAACCATGAATGAATGTAAGAAAACTCAGCAAACTGAAAAGAAAAATGAAAGCAAAAAAGAAACAAAAAAAGAAACAAAAAAGCAGGCCGTGTATATACCGCGCTTTGAACCAAGAGCCCCAAGATATGAGGCCTTTCAACCCAAACCTGCACATTTAGAGCCCAACTACAAAGAATGCATCTATAATGCCAGGGGTTGGTGCAGATATGGGGACAGTTGCAGGTATACACACACAAATAAATATGAAGGCGAAAGAGCAAATATAATAGAAAAGTTGGATTTTTTAATGGCAGAATTCCGGGAAATGAAGAAAAGAACATCATATCAGAACAGGAAGGAAGCATGGGAGAATCCATATTATTACCAATATTAAATAATGGGGATGAAACACAAACCATAATAGTAATGAATGCACAGGGTTTAGTCACGAGTAACTCTAAAAGGAAAATAGAGTTCTTAGAAGAACTAACCCAAATTGAAAAAATAGATATATTAAATATAAGTGAAACATGGTATTCCCAAGAAACTGGCAGTGATGACCAGATAAAGAGTTTCCAAACTTATAGATCAGACAGAAAAAATAGGAATCAAGGGGGAACCGCAATATATGGAAGAGACATAAATCAAGGAAAAGTATGTGAAAAATACAGCAACACAGAATGTGAATTGATTGCTGTAGAATTTGAATTTGAAAAACTAATGAGTATTGTAGTTTACAGACCCCAAAACACTAAGGAGTTTGACATAATAATAGAAAAAATAGATGATATATGTAGAAACCATAAAGACTGGAATATACTCCTATCCGGAGATTTTAACTTTCCTTTCGTGGATTGGAAAGAACGGATAGAAGAAAGTGGTTGTATGTATACATATAAAAAAGATAGTAATAGTAGCGCAGAAGATAAGAGCCAATTTGAAAAGCTTCAAGATATGCTATTAGAACATAATATGCAACAAATAAACCACATTCCAACAAGAAAGGAAAATGTCCTAGATCTAGTATTTGTGAATGAGGTGAATTATGTTAAAGAAATAATAGTGTATAACACGGGAATTTCAGACCACAATGTCATAGAATTGATAGTTCATTCCAAAGCAAGTGATCACAGAATTAATAAAAGCACAAAACTTTGGGAAGGATATGGAAAATATAACTTTTACAGTAAGAATATAAAATGGTCAGAAATAAGTGAAGAACTGAATAAAGAATGGAAAAATGTATTTATAAGTGATAATATACAGGTAAATACGGATATACTGTACAAAATACTGGAGAAAATTGTTGAAAAATATGTACCGAAAAAAAACAATAAACAAAAGACGTACATACCAAGAGACAGAAGGATCTTATTTCAGAAAATTAAAAAGTGGAAGAAAAATCTTGCAAAAGAAAAAAATGTGTGGAAAATGAGGGAAATAAAATGTAAGATAGAAAATGCAGAACAAAAGATTATACAGTCGAAAGAAAATGAAAAAAGGGACTTAGAAGAAAGGACACTTCAAAATATAAAAAGAAACCCCAAAGTACTTTACTCCTATGCAAAAAAGATGAATAAAAGGAGAATAGAAATAGGCCCTCTAAGAATTGAAGGACGGCTAACGAATGAAAAAAAGGAAATATGCAACATATTAGCAGAAAAATATAAGAGTGAGTTCACGCCAAGAATTGCGAATGAGAATAATGAAACAGAAATGAGAGAAGAAAATGTTGAATATCTAACGGATATAGATATTAATGAAGCAGATATTGTTACGGCTATAAACGAAATTAAAAATGGATCGGCAGCCGGACCAGATGGAGTTCCAGCGATTTTGTTAAAAAAAACTGCAAACACTATCGCGAAGCCACTTGCAATACTGCTAAGACAGAGTATAGATATGAGTGAGATATATGTTAAACATAAATTAGCTTATATAACCCCTATCTTCAAAAGTGGATCAAGACTAGAGGCAAGCAATTATAGACCTGTTAGTCTAACATCACATATTATGAAAGTGTATGAGAGGGTAATAAAAAAAGAAAATAATGAACCATTTGGTCAAAAATAATTTGTTTAATATGGGTCAATACGGTTTCGTACCTGGAAAAAGTACACAGACCCAACTGATAGCTCACTATGAAAACATATACAATAATATGATAAATGAAAAAGACACAGATGTGATCTATCTAGATTTTGCAAAAGCCTTTGACAAGGTAGACCATAAAATATTGGAGAAAAAAATGAGAAAGCATAATATTGTGGAAAGATAGGAAAATGGGTAAAAGAATTCCTGCAAAACAGAAAACAGATAGTGGTTGCAAATGACGAGAAATCAGATGAAGCCCAGGTAATATCTGGTGTGCCCCAAGGTACGGTATTAGCTGCACTGCTATTTGTTATTATGATCTCAGACATAGACTGTGATGTTGAAAACTCCGTAGTGAGAAGTTTCGCCGATGACACAAGAATAAGTAGAGAAATTACTTGTGATGAAGATAGGAACTCACTACAAAGAGATCTAAACAAAATATATGAATGGGCGGAGATAAATAGGATGGTATTTAACTCCGATAAATTCGAATCAATAAATTATGGAAACAGAGAAGGAATGGTGTATGCATACAAGGAACCTAATAATGAGACAATCACAAACAAGGAAGCAATTAAAGACCTTGGTGTAATTTTAAATAGGAATATGTTATGCAACGACCAAATAGCAACACTGTTGGCTAAATGTAAAGCAAAAATGGGAATGTTATTCAGACACTTTAAAACAAGAAAAGCTGAACACATGATTATGCTTTACAAAACTTATGTGCGTAGTACACTCGAGTACTGCAATGTGATATGGTACCCACACTACCAAAAGGATATTGCGCAAATAGAGAGTGTACAAAGGTCCTATACTGCTAGAATAGAAGAAGTTAAGGACCTTGATTACTGGGAAAGACTGCAATTTTTAAAACTATACAGTCTAGAAAGGAGAAGAGAACGCTACATGATAATACAAGCATGGAAGCAAATAGAAGGAATTGCTGAAAACATCATGGAGCTTAAAGTATCAGAAAGAGCAAGCAGAGGTAGATTAATAGTGCCAAAAAGCATTCCAGGTAAACTGAGAAAGGCGCACAGGACATTAATCCACTACGCACCAGCATCGATAATGCAGCGACTATTTAATGTGCTGCCAGCTCATCTAAGAAACATATCAGGAGTGAGCGTAGATGCGTTTAAAAATCAGCTCGATAAATACCTAAGATGCATCCCAGACCATCCAAGACTGGAAGATGCAAAATACACCGGAAGATGTATTAGCAACTCTCTGGTGGATATACGAGGTGCCTCACACTGAGGGACCTGGGGGAACCCAAACAAAAAATAAGGCAAATAAGGTAAGGCTCTCTCTCTCTCTCTCTTCCATTATACAATCATTGTCATGCAAATCACGAGGTAAATTTTGATGCGAGAAATTGGGAATTGACAATTTTAGGTAACTTCTAAAACTAAAAAAATAAAAATTCTATCTGAAAATTATAATTTCTTCATCTAAATCCATATTGAAATATCCCCAATACAAACATTTTATTACAAAACATGTGAAGAAACACTACATCCACTACAAATATAAGTAATTGATTCATTTTAAAGAAAATTATTTATACACTAATTTCATACCTCCACAGTAGATCTTATTAGAATATCATATCAACACTACCATTAATACTGGCTTTTCTTTTGACCCGATTACTTTCAAAGGAATTTTTATTTGTACTTAAGAAATGAGCAAATTATATTTTCATAGTGAAGATTAAAGTGAATATCTGTCTGTTATTCTATTTCTAAATCTACACAGGATATTTTAATGGTGTAATTTAATGGTTATATATAAAGAGACGAAATCTTTCATGGAAATGCATCTACTGAACATAATTTAGAAATGTTCTGAAATAGGGAAGCCATCAAAATATCTAAATTGGAAACTTACACAAAATACCTTACTGAATTATAATATAAAAAAAAACTAAAATAAAATGAGATTTATGAAATATAGGAAAATAATCACCCTTTGGTTAGTAGGGCATTTTAGCATCCAGATGAGAATTATAAATGAGATTTTCCTGTAATCCATTTACCTTCATATAATATATTCAATTTATAGGTCAATCATACTTCCAGGAGCAAACAAAATCAATGGAGTTCACTAACAGCCCTTACTTTCAAAAGAAAATCTAGAAGTCATTAAATTTTTTTTGGAAGTATTTTTTCCATTCGTTGTCTAAATAAATAAAACATATTTGGCTGCAATATGTGGATTAGCAGGAAATCCCTTTCTTAATGAAGATAAAAGTTGGTAATTTTTTTTTCTTTTTTTTTTTTTTTTTGCAATGCAATTAGCAAGAAAATACAATTTTCTAGACTAAACATAATAAGAATTTAAGAATTCTGGGGTAGACCTAAACCGATGCTGGAAAATAGTTTTCACAAGATCAGAACAGAAAATAAAAAAGAAAATAAATTGAAAATTCTAATCGTTGGCCGTAGTGGGAAGGAAATATCCAACGTTGGTGTAAAAAGTGGTTAACTGATAACTGATTTTTTGAGTAGAAATGGATTAAGTGAAGGCACCAACTTCTTTGTAGCTCTTCTTGGAGAAGGACACTCCAAAATCAAACAATTGTTCTCTAGTCTGGGGTAGTGCCATAGCCTCTGTACCATGGTCTTTCACTGTCTTGGATTAAGGTTCTCGTGCTTGAGGGTACACTCGGGCACACTATTCTATCTTGCTTCTCATCCTCTTGTTTTGTTAATGTTTTTGTAGTTTATATAGAAAATATTTATTTCAGTGTTGTTAATCTTAAAATATATTTCTTCTTGTTTCCTCTCCTCGCTAGGCTATTTTCCCTGTTGTAGCTCCCGGGCTTACAGCATCCTGCTTTTCCAACTAGGGTTGTAGCTTAACAAGTAATAATAATAATAATAATAATAATAATAATAATAATAATAATAATAATAATAATAATAATAATAATAATAAGACATCAAAGAGAGTTGAATAATACCAATGAAAAATATTTCTACTTTTTCTGCTAGACAATCTATACATGTACAGTTGGATACAGGAATTCCTAACACACCTCGCACTGAGGAAGTGCACCCAGTCACACCCTTATTCCTGTTTGGTTAATCACCGCAGAATAAGGGTGTGACACGGTGTATTTCCTCAGAGGACGTAGGACCAGGAATTTCTGTCCTCAACTGTACATATTTATCAAAAGGAAACCATGAAGTTAATAGAGGTTTTACATATTAGAAGCTTAATAAATCTTAATGATTGATTGTTGGTTGCTTAGGTCTGGCGCTACAACCAAAATGGACATTGACGCCTGAAACATCTGGTGATAATACTTCCTAAACCGTACTTAATAATAATAATAATAATAATAATAATAATAATAATAATAATAATAATAATAATAATAATAATAATAATAATAATATCTGCTGCTATTAACAACAACAACAACAACAACAACAACAAAAACAATAATATTAATAAAATAATAATAATAATAATAATAATAATAATAATAATAATAAAAATAATAATAAAGATACTTTATAAATAATTTCATGTTCGTCCGATTCTTTATCCGCCAGACTTTATCATTAGCAGATCTGCCCAAGATCAGGAACTGAAAGAGAGCAAAAACGTTGTATTAGTGTTCAGCTAAAATTAATCAGGACGCAGATTGCACAGAGATTTTATGCTAAACCGTTATATGAACGTAGCTCATGAATTTTCGGTAATTATATAAGAGAGGATAAAGATGCCTGATATCTACGATTTATCATCATAATTATCTTTATCATCAGCATTATAATTACCATCGTTATTATTATTATTATTATTATTATTATTATTACTATTATTATTATTATTATTACTATTATTATTATTATTATTATTATTATTATTTTCTATTAATTTTATCATTTTATTGATGTTATAGAGCACCAGGATGAATACATATGTTGAAATAGAAAGTGAAGGCATATACAAAACTAGTGAAAATCTTAATATTAAACTATGAACTATTCAAGTTTACGAAATGAAAATTCATAACAAATTATAAATAATGAATTATGATGCAACCAACTTAATGTAACTTCTGCTCGTCTGTATATTGTCTGTCACGTCTTTTTCATAAGTCAAAAGGCAAATCCAAAAGCCAAAAGAATTTACCTAAAAATAAATTTTCAAAGTGTATCATAACTTGCCTCAGTCTTATGGATCTGGAATAAATCGATCTCAGACTTGATATAAAGTTCAAGCCTAAAATAGAATTTATCTATATTCTCAGGATATTCAGACTTTATAAATTACGCACTTTCTGATTTATGTTACACACTAATGATGTTACAAGTGTCACTTGCTCTGCAATATAACATTTTATTACCTGATCAAAATAAGAGAGAATTGTATTACAATCTGGGATGATATTAGTCTGATGGAAGTATAAGAGATCATAGATCTAGTGAACTTCAATAAAAGGTTTTTGAAATGTAACGAAGGAATACAAACTCATTCCTCCTGGAGTCAAGCACTGAAAAAAGGAACGAACAAAATACAAGCAATAACCGTGATGACTTGTGCTATTTGTTAAAAGATAAGTCTTTCATGAAGATGATGAAAAATATGAAATAAATACTGTTAAGACTCAAAAATGTCTTGTTATATCCACTACATGATTTGATACCACAATTCTTCACAACAATTTGACTTTAATGTGAATACCAAATTCTATTGTGAGAGGATACAGTTGTCAACCAATTTACTGAGCTTTAGAGTAGACAACTGCGACAAGAATCTATTGCCCAAAAAATTGTATTATTATTATTATTATTATTATTATTATTATTATTATTACTATTATTATTATTATTACCTCCGCTTACGAAGTTGGGAGGAAATTATGTTTTCACACCTGTCTGTGCGTTTGTCTATTTGTTTGTGAACACCTTCCTGGCCACAATTTTACTCCTAGAGTTGTGAAACTTTCAGGGATTAATTGCTAGGTTGAGACATGGAAGTAATTAGATTTTGAAAGTTTTAAGTCAAAGGTCATATTAAAGGTAGGTTGAGAAATCTGTCAACCGAAATACGCTGCCGTGGCAGAGGTCTCCAATATTAAGAGTGCTTTTCTAATTATCATTATTATTGGAAGAGCTGGATGCCGAAACCAAGCTCTCCAACAGAGAAAAAATACCCTAGTGAGAAAAGGAAATGAATAAATAAATAAACTATATGAAGTAATAATAATAAAAGCTAAGACACCTTAAGCCACTATGTTATCTAATATCTGTAGATTTTCTAGTCTTTTCCAAAAGGCCAATTATTCAGAATTATTGTTAGGTTTGGTGTATATTATTGATTGGTAAGTTTTATTTAACTCTACTGCGACCTGGTTTGTAAAATGGTTGGTTATGTCAGGTTTAGTTACTGAATATAAGTTTTGGGTTTTAATTAGATATACACACACACACACATATATATATATATATATATGTGTGTGTATATATATATATATATATATATATACACACACACACACACATATATATATATATATATATATACTTATATATACATATATTTATCTATCTATCTATCTATCAATCTATGTATCTATCTATCTCTATATCTATCCATCAATATATATATATATTTATATATATATATATATATATATATATATATATCACGAGTTATTTTTCGCCTTACTGCAGCAGGAATTTTGGAACAACATATTATCTCCCAGGTGATAAGTACCACGTGATCACCTGCTACCACTGTCAGAGGTATGGACATTTTGAAAAAGATTGCAAGTCTAAGAATGGATATAAAGTCTGCGGGAAATGTTCAGGGAGACATTCCACCAGGGAGTGTAATTCACAAGTGTCAAAGTATATAAATTGCACAAAGTTAAACAGACCAAGTGACCATACAGTAAATTCTATTGACTGTAATGCTTTTGACTTGGAATTGAAAAGACTACCGGAAAATACTGATCGTGATTATTAGGGATGTCATAAACTGTGGCTATGTAAATATACAACCTGTGGCTAATAAGATTGTTTAAATTCGAGAATTGATAAACGAGAAATACTTGGATATGCTAGCATTATTTGAAACATGGTTAAATAACTTGGACAAGGCAAAGATCACTGAAATGACGCCCCCCACATATGCCTTCTTTCACATAACGAGAGAAGGTAAGTCTGCTGGTGGTGTCGTACTCCTTATTCATAAAAGTTACTCAAATCTCAAAGGTTGAAAAGAATTATTGTAACAAGCTTTGAATATATAGAAATAAAATTTACGCCAAAAAACAGAAGAATATCCTTGCAAACAATACTTGATCTGAAACGATAAATACTCTGAACGGACAAGGTAAAACGACAGTGGAGGCCCTTTAGAGAGTAAGGTTCTCCTTTTGTATGGGACCGGAAAAGCAGCCATCAAAGTAAGTAAGTAAAGTAAGTCCCTGTCCATTTCAATGGTGTTAGTACCCAGCACACTTGACAAGCTATGATCCCATAATGTGGTATGATCGTCGCAATCAGGCAGTTGAATCAGTGGAAATAGCAAAGAATGTTATGTTGAAAAGGTTGACATAAGTCTCTCTTCATAGATTATATATGACATATCTATTTAGACGTTGCTACTGTCTTAAATGTGGTCTAGTAGAGATTACTTTAGATAACTGATATATGTTTAATGTATTGATATTTAATTCTTTCACTTAGTATTGAAAATTTATGATTAAAAATTTAAATGTGATTATATTTAATTCTTCCACTTAGTATTGAGAATTTAGTAATAAATAAGTTTAAGCCTGATAGTAATATTGTATTTAATGTTTTTCCAATAATAAAACAAAACAGGTGTAATCTAAGAGCAAATTACATAGGACTG
>NC_090741.1:79733954-79746454 GCF_036898095.1 Palaemon carinicauda | reverse complement strand
TATGCTACACTCCAGTTAATAATAATAATAATAATAATAATAATAATAATAATAATAACAATAATAATAATAATAATAATAGGACTAAAATAATGCTCACAGGTGTAGTGCGCGGTCGCAGGATCGACGTGCTGCTGATGATACTTCTGTATATATGTAGTAATTTCTTTATATACAAAATAGCAAATACTTGGAACACTCTTTCAGTGGATGTCGTAAACAATGACACGGCAAACGAGTTCAAGAAAAAGTTAGACTAGATCATAAAAACTCTCTAAACGTTTACAGTAAATCGCTCTACCCTAGAGGATATGGAGTCTTAGCGGAAGGACTAAAAAGTCTTTGAGACACCATAATCCTTGAAAATCCTTGTAATTCTAAAAGCAAGCAGACCACCGCAGTTTAAGAACTGCCAGTTACAGTTTTGATAACTTCGTCACCAATATCACAAGAAAATTGTAATACTGAATAAGTTATGTATGTTTGTATCATAACCAATTGAAACCAAATTTAAGGCATTTTCTCAAGGGACTTTCATTAATTATAGGTTGAATGTGGAAATGTGTGTGTTTATTTGCAGCACCTCCTCATAAAAATAATAATAAAAATAATCATAATAATATTACCTACACAGGATATATGAAAGTTTGAATATAATATGTAAAATATAATAAAAATGTCGAAAATAGAAATGTTCTATAAAACCCGCAAATATTTATTTTGTTCCATTATTACTATTTCATATATTGAGAGAACTCTCTAGAATTCATTTCACCTTCAATATGCAAATAATGGGAAATAGTAAACTCACTCAAAAAAGGAATTTATGAATCCTCCTAAAGATACAAAGGTGGAATGATTTCGTTTCCATGGAAACCAATGCATTTCGATATATATATATATAAATATATATGTATATATATATATATATATATATATAAATATATATGTATATATATAAATATATATATAAATATATATATATATATATATATATAAATATATATATATATATATATATATACATATACACAGAATATATATATATATATATATATAAATATATATATATATATATATATATATAATGTTCAATACATATCCATGAAGTATTTTCCACTGTGTAAAAAAAAGTATTCTAAAGGTATTGGACTTAATAGTACATATTCACCGTCGCCCAGCACCGGGTCAGATCCTTCTCCACTGACCCTATATAATAGTGACTAATAGAAGATCTTTATTCTGATTTTCGCAATGTAAATAGATTTTGTACCTTCAGGACATGTAATACAGACTCTCTTTCATATTACCCTCATTTCAAATTTGAGAGTAAGGTGTCTCTTGTCGTATTTTCATGTGAGACTGGCCGGATAGAGTGAATCTTATGGGAAGTACAGAGGCAAGGGGCTGGACAAGGCCCTAGAGACTTATCATATATACATATGTTAAGCACCCGAGACCCCTCTCTAATAAGCTTAGACCAGGGAGGGCCAGGAAATGGTTGCCGGTAACTCAGCAAGTAAACCTTTAGGCTCTTCCAAGCTTCCCATCACAAGCTCAGGAGGAAGGCGAGGTGCAGACACTATTATAAACTACTGAGCTTGAGCGGAGCTTCATAATTTCCAAATTATAAAGCATTAATTAAAATGCTGATAAGTAGATTTACAACGGGTCTAGCAAAATATACTGTAAAAATGTAGAATGATGGCTCCTCGCATTAGCAAAAGAATGAGTCTTTTCTTTCTACTGAGTTTTCGTGTTATAATTCCTACCTATGTTATCATTACTTCATGTATAGCTATTAAGATATACTTTTACTGTAATTAAAAAATGCTTGATTGATTTGAAACGTTTTAAAAATTCACAATAGTCATTTGTCTATTAAAACCGAATATAAAAATGAAATTTGGAGATTGAAAAGTGTTCACTTTAACAAAGAAAAGGATTGGTAATAAAATATTCACGAACAGGAATAATGTAAACGTTACATGAGAAAAGAAACTTAAAATTAATTTTGGAAAGATGAAAATTGCCATATTTTATATTAAAAGGAAACGAGCGGACAGCTTTCATAAAAGACAATTATTTAATTTAAGAGCAATAAAAACGTAAAGAAATGTCTTCAAAATTTATTGAATAACAACTATAAAAGCATTCCATAAAATAACTGAAAATAATTATTTTGAGCGGAATAATGGAGACACTTCAAAAAGAAAACATATACAAGTAAATTGTTAGGAGAAAAAAGTAATCCTAATATTTATGAAGAAAAACATAGCAATATTTCTTCTGTAACAAAAGGATCGTGAAATAAAAACTTTTTGTACAACAGAAGAGTTCCAAACTCTTATATCGAAAGACAACTTACAACGTTTTAAAATATACAGTATTACATGGAGAGGGTAGATGAACTGAAATACCAATATGGATGTGCATATATATATATATATATATAGATAGATATAGATATAGATATAGATATATATATATATATATATATACATATATATATATATATATATACATATATATATATATATATGTATATATATATATATATATATGTATATATATATATATATGTGTGTGTGTGTATATATATATATATATATATACATATATATATAATATATATATGTATGTATATATGTGTGTGTGTGTGTATAAATATATATATATATATATATATATATGTATATATATATATATATATATGATGTGTGTGTGTGTGAGTGTGTAAGTGTGTGTGTGTGTGTGTGTGTGTGTAAGGAAAACGTTTATGAATCGGGAAAAAAAGAGATTGTTATAATGAACATTATAAAACAACTGTACTACAAAACAAAGAAAATATTCCATAATTATAGTAAACGTCTACTAATAAGAACAATATAAACTTGAAAACAAAAGAAAGTTTATTATGCAAAAATATAAAAACGCAACGAAAAACAATGAATGTAGATTTCCTGCAAGCAATAAACAAACACAATCTCAGTTACGAGTCTGTTTATTATGATAAAAAGCATAAAACTCACTTCCGGGACTTTGCCGGCCGAAGTTTTTATATCAAAGCAGCGGATCCTGTCAAAACAGCTGCCCAGAATGACCCCAGGGAAGGAGATTTCCATCCGGCTTAACTAAGTGATTATTTCTCACACCTTTTTTTTTAACATTTTTGACATTTCGGGATAGAATCATCACCTTTTCCTTCAGAAGAGTTGCAGTCTCTCTATAAATGTTATGACAATACAATTCATGGAGTAATTTATAGATATAATATTCTTTCCGACGTTACTAAGTTATCATTCTGCCATTTTTATTGTGTTTTTCAGTTCCAGGAGAAATTATATTTCTTTTGGATTAGAGATGAGATACTTCTATAGACGGTATAGATTATTATATCGTGACATAAACCATTCAATTTTATTTTTACTGCTACACTGAAAGTCTAAAACAGATTAATATCAGTCCATATCAGTTGACTGATTGAAAACCAACATCAAGAGGAAGTTAATTCAATGAGTACAGGGCTAGCAAGTTCTTGCTGAGAACTAGAAGACCTCGGCCATGTAGCTCAGATGAAATATCACAGATACTGTAAAATTATAACTAGTAATCAACATGAGTCAGCAGCTTAATATATCTCAATTATTTCATGAGAGAGAGAGAGAGAGAGAGAGAGAGAGAGAGAGAGAGAGAGAGAGAGAGAGAGTAAAATGAACCTGAATCACGTTTACTTGAAGATAAAAACCCGGAAAAAAAATATGAGCAAATATTTCTTGAGATAATTAAAAAAAACTGTCTTTGTTGTCTGGAAATAACTATGTTACTTCTCGGAATACTATATGAGAGTTATTTTTGTGGTTTATCTTCAAATGTATTAAAGGAATGAAAGAAACTGAGGGAAAAGCTTTTTTTTTTTTTTGGAGGCAGCATGGGGAAGGGCAGTGAATGGTGGAATGAAGGAGTGAAGGGTAAAAGTCGAAGAGAAAAAGAGGGCTTTTGAAGAATGGCTGCAGAGTAATAGTATAGAGAAGTATGAAAAATATAGAGAAAAAAAGGTGGAAGTAAAGCGCAAGGTACATGAGGCAAAAAGGGCAGCTGACCTGAGGTGGGGTCAGGGATTGGGTCAGTCATATGAAGAGAATAAGAAGAAGTTTTGGAAAGAAGTGAAGAGAGTAAGGAAGTCTGGCTCAAGAATTGAAGAGACAGTGAAAGATGGAAATGGAAGGTTGTTAAAAGGAGAGTAGGCAAGGAAAAGGTGGGCAGAATATTTTGAAAGTTTACTGAATATAGAGGATAATAGGGAGGCAGATATAATTGCTGTTGCAGGTGTTGAGGTGCCGGTGATGGGAGATGAGAATGAGAGAGAGATTACAATAGAGGAAGTGAGGAGAGCACTAGATGAAACGAGAGTAGGAAAAGCATCTGGTATGGATGGTGTGAAAGCTGAGATGTTGAAGGAAGGGGGTGTGACTGTACTTGAATGGTTGGTGAGATTGTTTAGTATGTGTTTTGTGTTGTCAATGGTACTAGTAGATTGGGTTTGTGCATGTATTGTATCACTATATAAGGGTAAGGGAGATGTGCATGAGTGTTGTAATTCAAGAGTTATTAGTTTGTTGAGTGTAGTTGGAAAAGTGTAAGGTAGAGTAATGATTGATAGGATTAAGGATAAAACAGAGAATGCGATCTTAGAAGTACAGGGTGGTTTTAGAAGAGGTAGGGGTTGTATGAATCAGATTTTTACAGTTAGGCAGATATGCAAGAAATATTTAGAAAAAGGTAAGGAGGTGTATGTTGCATTTATGGATCTGGAGAAAGCGTATGATACAGTTGATATGGAAGCAATGTGGAATGTGACGAGGTTATATGGAGTTGGTGGAAGGTTGTTGCAAGCAGTGAAAAGTTCCTACAAAGATAGTAAAGCATGTGTTAGAATAGGAAATGAAGTGAATGATTGGTTTCTGGTGAGAGTGAGCCTGAAACAGGGATGTGTGATGTCTCCGTGGTTGTTCAACTTGTATGTTGATGGAGTGGTGAGAGAGGTGAATGCTCGAGTGCTTGGACGAGGATTAAAACTGGTAGACGAGAACGACCATGAATGGGAGGTAAATCAGTTGTTGTTTGCGGATGATACTGTACTGGTTGCAGGCACAGAAGAGAAGCTTGACCGACTAGTGACAGAATTTGGAAGAGTGTGTGAGAGAAGGAAGTTGAGAGTTAATGTGGGTAAGAGTAAGGTTATGAGATGTACGAGAAGGGAAAGTGGTGCAAGGTTGAATGTCAGCTTGAATGGAGAGTTACTTGAGGAGATGGATCACTTTAAGTACTCAGGGTCTGTTGTTGCAGCAAATGGTGGAGTGGAAGCAGATGTACGTCAGAGAGTGAATGAAGGTTGCAAAGTGTTGGGGGCATTTAAGGAAGTAGAAAAAAATAGAGGGTTGGGCATGAATGTAAAGAGAGTTCTATATGAGAAAGTGATTGTACCAACTGTGATGTATGGATCGGAGTTGTGGGGAATGAAAGTGATGGAGAGACAGAAATTGAATGTGTTTAAGATGAAGTGTCTAAGGAGTATGGCTGGTGTATCTCGAGTAGATAGGGTTAGGAACGAAGTGGTGAAGGTGAGAACGGGTGTAAGAAATGAGTTAGCAGCTAGAGTGGATATGAATGTGTTGAGGTGGTTTGGCCATGTTGAGAGAATGGAAAATGGCTGTCTGCTAAAGAAGGTGATGAATGCAAGAGTTGATGGGAGAAGTACAAGAGGAAGGCCAAGGTTTGGGTGGATGGATGGAGTGAAGAAAGCTCTGGGTGATAGGAGGATAGATGTGAGAGAGGCAAGAGAGCGTGCTAGAAATAGGAATCAATGGGGAGCGATTGTGACGCAGTTCCGGTAGGCCCTGATTCTTCCTCTGGTGCCTTAGATGACCACGGGGGTAGCAGCAGTAGGGGATTCAGCATCATGAAGCTTCATCTGTGGTGGATAACATGGGAGGGTGGGCTGTGGCACCCTAGCAGTACCAGCTGAACTCGGTTGAGTCCCTTGTCAGGCTGGGAGGAACGTAGAGAGTAGAGGCCCCCCTTTTTATTTTGTTTCATTTGTTGATGTCAGCTACCCCCCAAAATTGGGGGAAGTGCCTTGGTATATGTGTGTACCATTATCATATTGTGATACAGTCATACATATTTTGTTTAATATCCGTTCATTTTATTTGCTTACAAAATTTTGCTGAACAAAAATTGCTAGCCTGATTTCAATGTAAGTATAATTTGGTTTTACGATATTATTCCATGTAATTATTGGAAGAGAATTTAAGAAAAATGTAGGGGAATATTGCTGACCCCCCCCAAAAAAAAGAAAAAAAAAAAAACTATATACCATAAGAAAATGCCTTATATTTGGTGAACTTTACATCCTTGTTAATAATAATGCCGAGATCTTCCTTCTGGTCCACACTTTCTATTTTAGCACCCAGAAGTGAGTAATCTGTTTGTCGGTTACTAAACCCATGCGCATAACTTTGCATTTCCCACAGTTGAAAGGCATTTGCCATTTTCTGGACCATTCTCTTAACTTGATTAGGTCTTCACTTGAGGTAATGGTTGTTATAACCCCTGCCCTTCTCGCTGGCCTCAGCGGATGCTAATATACATTTACAACTGGGTGGAACTTTGAGTGATAATCCGAGATCGAACGTAGTCCGAAAAATCACGGATGACCCATTGACTGAATCAAAGGGTCATATGTCAATGGATTCTACCAAACATGGAACTGAGTTATGACTCTGCCATGAACGATCGAAATAAGCTTAAACGTAGTATGTATACTACAAAACATAGTCACGAGGTCTCAGTTCCTAATCCCGTCGTTTCCAGACGGTGCCCATCCCTGGAAAGACTTTCTAGTTCATATATATATATATATATATATATATATATATATATATATATATATATATATATATATATATATATATATATATATATATATATATATATATATATATATATACCGTATTTCCCGTGTCATAAGACGCTACAAGTGGTAAGAGGCACCATCAAATTAGCAAGGTAGTTTTAGAAAAAAAATTAGGATTGTAAAAATTTCTTAGCACAAATCCCTAGTCAGCGACTCTAGCGTGATTATTGTCTTGCACAGTAACTTTTTTTATTTTGGGTGAATTGTGAAATGTTTAAATTAATATTAATTAGCTATATGCCAATTATCCCAATTTTATTACATATTCATATAAGAAACCACTAAAGCAGTCTTAGTTTCCACCACAACTACACGTTAAGTCAGAGTGTTTGGCGTTTCAAGGGTTGTTTACATGAAAGCAGCGTTACCAAAGGTGCATAAAATTTTGTTAAAGAGGTAAAATTCTAGTACTATTTCCAAAATTCCTCATATAGCCTAGAAATTTTCACACACCAAATGTAATTATTGATTAAAGAAATTTAGACATTCTTTTAGGTGGAATAATTTTGCTACTATTTATGTAATTCTAGGTCTAGTTACTTTTCTGCAAATTGGTAATACTGCCATCAACAAACAGAAGGTTTTTCCAAGGTCGTATTCAGCAAAACGTCTGTTTGTATTATTTCGTAACTCAGGCAACAGTCATTATCAATATATTGCTTTATTACAAAATATCAACAAAATATGAGAAAATAGATAATATCTATTTTCTCTTATTTTGTTATTTTATATACTGCATAAACAACTGTCATAGCGTTGTCTGCTACGAAACCATTAATTGGCATGTTTGCTTGTAGAAGGGGGTTAGCAAGTCATCAGCTGATTACAAAAAAAAAAAATAAATAAATAAATAGATAAAAAAAAATTGCTACTGTACTTCATTAAAGGAAGTGCAATATAGAAATAAATGAATTTATTACACAGGAATGATAATTTTAGGGTTATATTATATCTCTTGTCAGTTTGAGTACTTGTATGTCAATAGTTGGATGTTTGAAGGGTGTCAAACTCCCTTAAACAAATTTTTTCTCAAGTGTTAAGACGCAGGGTGATTTTGTGGGTCAATTTTCGTGAAAAAAAGGCGCGTCTTATCACACGGAAAATACGGTATATATATATATATATATATATATATATATATATATATATATATATATATATATATATATATATATATATATATATATATATATTCGATAATATTATTTATCACTGCTACTGGAACAATTTCTTTTTGAGAATCGTAGAACTTCGGTTTAAATCATCTCTCTCTCTCTCTCTCTCTCTCTCCTCTCTCTCTCTCTCTCTCTCTCTCTCTCTCTCTCTCTCTCTCTCTCTCTCTCTCTCTCTCTCCTCTCTCTCTTCTTTCTTTACAATTCTTACCGGTATCCCAGAGCAAGAGATTAGTTTCCAGTTCTTTTACGCTTCATATTTTCTTTTATATCTGTACTGCTGGGAACAGAAATATTCTCAATATTTCTTAATCTTTAGAATTCATTTTTTTTATCATCGTTTTTCGAAGCATTAAATCGGTCATGCTTGGAACATTTGAAAAATTACCATCCCTGCGAGAGGCTAAAAGCACAAGCAATACTTACTTTTAAGAACCAATTAACTTTATAATTAAACAGCTAGGTTAATGAAGATAGGAGAGGTTTGAATTGCATTAGGCCTCTCTATATAGAAGTGGTGACTTGGTTATATTACCAGTCATATGCTGGTATCATCATTTGTTCCTATTTTCAAAAATAATTGTGAAATCGATACCAAAGACCAGAGTCCTTTCTCTCTGACCATTCCAAGAAAAACGAAAACAACCAGAAGACTGAAAAAAAAGCGATATTTGTTTAAGAATAAAGACCATAGAACTAAGTTTCTTTCCCGTAGCAAGAATAAGTACGTACGTATTTACCCATGCATGTATGCTTTGGAAAGCTCCTAAAATGACACCGTGCCAAGATAAAACTGTCATTCTTTTGTGTGCTTCGTTAGGAATCAGTGCCCAAAGAAGACAGAAAATACCAACGTATCCTTTTAAATCGTATTCTGAAATTAGTTACCCTCAAGTGCGAATGTATCCAAATACACGCATACAGACCCATGAAAAACTCGGAATTTTTCATGCTTTATAAATGCATAAATGGAGGCAGAAAATACCAATATATTCGATCTGTGTACTCTAACTTCTAAATCTTGATCTTGCAATAAGCTACCCTGAAGTGAGCGTTCACTCACACACGCGCACATAACAATGAAAAAACACGGAAATTTTCATCCTCTTGTATATGGTAGCCTGGACGGTAAAAAAAAAAAAAAAAAAATTCAAGCTATAAATCTCTAGCTATAAATCCCCGACAGTTTTCCAAATGCCTTCCTGTAATCACTCACTAAACGATATCTTCTCTGCCAGATCATCTGGGCCTTCAAGTTTCCAGCTTAAATCTCGAGACCAAAAGTAACACAGAAAAAGGGATGAAGACAGTATAATTTAGTTGTGTAAAAAGAGATGATATGGTTTGGTATAGCATATCCGATATCTAAAATGAAAAACGGCAATATCATCAAATATTAACCGTGAGGAAAATCAGCTTGTAAGATGGATATTGAAATGCAAATAAAATAAAAGAAACAGTAAAAAAAAAAATAAGACACAAAGTTACCCGAGGTTTGAAAATAGTTAACATATGTAAATTATAAGTTCAAACGTGAATATTAATATAAACAATAATTTTTTTTAGAAAGTTTAGAGCATCCGTTTACCCACCATATCGAAATGCAATTTATTTCATAAAAATCCTGTGCATAAAAATAATAACAGTATACACTTTGGGAAATTAAAATGGCAAAAGTAAAGATCAATTGAGCTTAAAAGGAGGTTAACAACGACAACAACAACAATAATAGTAATGGTAATGGTGATAAAAAGCAAATAACTATTAAATATCTACATCAGCTTCCGTATAGCAACCCTAACAAGGTTTGGTTGCGTTCACTCCTCAATAAAAACCATTTATGGTGTTCATCTCCCACACAAATTAACGGTTAGTATCATACCCCGTGAGAGATCAAATGGCCTCTGATCTTTTCCTGGAATCTCAGCACATAATCTTCCAACCCATAAGAGAGGTTACGACTCCATATTCTCATAAGCAAAGTCCAAAACACGCCACTTCTGTAAGGGTCTGGTCCACGGTATATTCAGTAGAGACCAAGAATCACTACAGATAACGCACGTACAAGGGTTATCACTCCTATTAACTCCAGCCCCACAAGTGCTCTAATTGCCTGATTATCTCATAAATACCTTGGACTTCACTATATCTCGGAATCATTGTTTATCATTGCGTCCGCAAAGGTTCTGACTCTACCGTTTTATCCACTATCATTCCTCCACAAATATTTTCCCCATAGTAATGTCGCCACTCAAGATTAAGGATCATTTAATTCAAAGGATACTTCAATGGACGCTGTGTAAAGTATCATCATTTTTAAAAGCATGACAACATAGTAAGCTGCTGCCAATACATAGATACGGACAATATAAGTGAGCTGCTAATAATCTGATGGGAACATAATTAAGTTACTGATAATCTGAGGGGAGATAAGTAAGTTGCTGATGATCTGAAAAGATAATTAAACTGTTGATAATTTGATCGGACGATAAGTAAGCTGTTGATAAATTGATGGAAATATAAGGAAGTTACTGATAATCTGTAGGGAATAAAAGTAATTTGATGATAATTTGATGGGAAGATAAGTAAGCTTTGATAATTTTATGGGAAGATAAGTAAGCTGCTGATAATCTGAGGGGAACATTTTTCTCTATACAGGTACAGCACCATAGAAAGTTGTTGGCAATACTAAGTATCACTATAAGGTGCTGATGCGGCAAAGGTAATTATATTAAAATTCAAAGGCATGACCATCTAAACAAGGCGATGAGATAACGCTTCAAATGGAATATACTCTCTTAAAACGAATGGCAACATGGTAATCCACTGATAATGCAAGTGAAATACATTTATACTGACAAGTATGGGAAAAACACCAAGTAAACTTCTTACATTTTAAAGATAATATTTTTGTTCTTAGAAGTACAATCATAAAAGTAAGTTCCTGAGAAGGGAAAGGAGATATATATTTCATTTTAAAGGAAGGGCGACTGAAACAAAAATTAAATATATATATATGTGTTCGGGGATGTTTTTTTCCGAATTTAAAACAATTGGTGTTAAATATTCATTTTCACTTTCTGAAAGTGATACATTTGCGTTTTTTAAAAGCTCGAAAGTCGCAATTTCTATTTCGCTTTTAATTACCTTATCAATGTTTCATGAGATTCTCTTCGCAGGGCATAATGATACAAAAAGTTTTTTACTATAATACTAAAATACAGACAGTTTCATGAAATTTGTTTAAAAGAATCCATGACAGATACCGTTTAGCAAAATATATTTCTGAGGCTTAATAATAGAAATTATATTCAAATACGAATATAAATAACATGAAAAATAATATTTCTATCACTGAAATAGAAGTATTTTGCATATCAAAATACTTGATGTTTAATGCTGTGTGAATAATTATGCGACATTTTCCCACCAATTTGGTTGCATTACTGATAAAGAAGCTTCTTGAATACATTTTTTTTTTTTTTTAAATGAAGTAATTGCCCATAAATCAGTGTGTTTTTTATTGTGTACTCGCGTGCGTACGTCTGCACCCACGAAAAATAACTACAAAAAAAAAAAAAAATGGATTAGTCATGGCCTATTTGCCAAAACATTTTCTTTCGCTTCAAGGATTTTATACTCGGTAGTTGGAAGAAAAAAACAAATTACCTACGCTCTGATAATGGGTGGGTCTTATCTTCAGTTAAAGCAAGATAAGGAACATCTAACTGGAGTGCTCTACTTTTTTCTTCAATGATTAACAATACTTTTACATAAAAAAATAATCTGCAAAAAGATAATTAATTCAATCTAATAACTAAAGAGACCAGGAACATGAGACTCGAAGTGTTATTTGCAGTGAACAACAAGAACTAGGATAGTTCACTTCTAGTACTATTCAATTACATTCACCAAACTTTGAAATCTTCTTCTTCTTCTATGTTCTCAGATTCCTTCAAGTTTCCATAACCGATAACTCTTAAGGAAAGGCAAATATCTTATAACCAGAGTCCGACTCAACATAAAAAAATACCAAATCTTAAATAGCATCTATGGTGATTGTACAAACTTGTGCTTGTAATAACCTTGAGTATTTACTACAAGCAAAATCTAAAAGAATTTTGTCTTTTCACACTCGCTCTTTCAGCAAATCTTCCCACTTTGTCCTGTGTCCTTCCAGTACCTAAACCGTTCATATTTCATGCAAGGTCATGAATTCCAACTATTCATACTTTCAGGGGCTTAGAAGACCCCATATTTGAGCCTTCGTTCAGGTCCTTGAGTCTAGTTCGTTATCCATCCTGATCGCATATAAAATATTAAATCGTCTTTTAATTAACTCCTCCAGC
>NC_090741.1:79711454-79728954 GCF_036898095.1 Palaemon carinicauda | reverse complement strand
TAGTCTTTTGACACCAACCTCTTCGAAGTTTTATGGTAGAAATAAAGTTTCTAAACTATACTGTATATTTACCAGAAGGGAGACAAAATATATCTGTAAAAAGATGGTCAACAACTGGATAAACAACTATTTTTTTCTGAAATGAGATAATCAGGATCCACCACTATTTTGTTTTGATATTCATATGCTAACGAATCATATTTATAAACTCGTATTGAATATTTGTCTACCTCGATTACTAGTTAAAGCTTATACAAACATTAAATTCGTGAAAACACTAGTTGTGCAATATTTTTATATTCATAAATGGGAAATACATAAATGGCCGATTGTAAATTTTCAAATACATGAAATTATTTTCAATTCTCGGCAAAAATAAAAAAAAAAAAATAAAATCTTCAAGAAATTGATAAATATATATAAAAAAATATCAACCCAAAAGTGTGCAAATAAAATGAAAATCTAAGAAATTTACAAGTCAGTAAAAAACAATTATCCAAAACTTTCCACCAAAGGGAGATTATTATATTACAAACTCTCTTTCCCCTGTGAAACAGATTTGTACTTAGTGATACCAGTTCATATGAGAGAAAGGAAGGACGCTGTCATCGAGATTATCATGAACAGAAAAATATATTACGGGACACGACAACCATCGAATCTTTTGCAGTTGACACCTACGTCCAACATTTTTGTCGAATACAATTTTTAGCTTTATTTCTTCCACGTGGAATTCATAAATTTAACAACAACACGTGGACGTTTTCTGTCATATTTCTTTATTGTACTTCAAAAGATTCGCATGGAATAGAAGTCAGTGTTAGGGAAATGGAGTTGGTATGAGAGAGAGAGAGAGAGAGAGAGAGGAGAGAGGAGAGAGAGAGAGAGAGAGAGAGACCTGACGTCAAGGACATTGGTATATTTTGAGACCTGTAGACAATTCATATTTTCTAAGCCTTCATCTTGTATATCATATCTCTCTCTCTCTCTCTCTCTCTCTCTCTCTCTCTCTCTCTCTCTCTCTCTCTCTCTCTCTCTCTCTCTCTCTCTCGAGACCTGACGTCAATGACATTGGTATATTTTGAGACCTGTAGACAATCATATTTTCTAAGCCTTCATCTTGTATATCATATTTCTCTCTCTCTCTCTCTCTCTCTCTCTCTCTCTCTCTCTCTCTCTCTCTCTCTCTCTCTCTCTCTCTCTCTCTCTCGACCTGACGTCAATGACATTGGTATATTTTGAGACCTGTAGACAATTCATATTTTCTAAGCCTTCATCTTGTATATCATATTTCTCTCTCTCTCTCTCTCTCTCTCTCTCTCTCTCTCCTCTCTCTCTCTCTCTCTCTCTCTCTCTCTCTCTCGACACCTGACGTCAATGACATTGGTATATTTTGAGACCTGTAGACAATTCATATTTTCTAAGCCTTCATCTTGTATATCATATTTCTCTCTCTCTCTCTCTCTCTCTCTCTCTCTCTCTCTCTCTCTCTCTCTCTCTCTCTCTCTCTCTCTCTCTCTCTACCAACTCCATATCCCCAACACTTACTTTGTATTGTGTATTGCAAGAAGGAAATAAATATGGATTGCCATCATAATTCATTCTTGAATTTCAATAAATGTTTAGAATTTCCCTTCATTCTATGTGATAGATATGATAAAACTGATTCGTTTTCCATTCTCAGCAGTATCAGTAGTGAAGCCTCTTATAAATATCCAGTGTGTTCGGTGATCTATTGCTGTGATGGGTGAGAAGAGAAGGTTGGAAGGACGGGTAAACGATAGCTATGATGAGATGAATGTGTGGGAGGGATAGAAAGGATAAAAATGTATGGTTTCCGATAGGAAGAATGCAACGAAGGAACGGAGAATAAACGAGGATAAAGAGGAAGTGTACCTAATGCGATGGAGGTTATCTTCGTCTGTGATGGCTACAGGGGAATGGAAAATAAGTTCAAAATAGGACTGGGAAAAAATGGGGAAAGAGAGGGTATATGCGGAAGAAAAGGAATACCCAATAGGAAGAAAAGAATGAGATAGGGAGGACTATTGAAGGATTAAAAATAAGCGCATCAAATGAGACGAATACGTTGATGTCATGGAAAAATGAGAAAACTATCCAGTGAGATGGATTCCATTTAGGTGTGGCAGTAATACATGCGAATGAATATGAAGGGCGTCCGATAGGTAGGAAGTCATGTACGTGTTGGATGAATACAAAAGTAAGAGAGTGAATATGATGGGTGGCATAGGAAGTTAAGAGGGGATATGGATAAAAAAGGGTATCCAATAGCAAGACTGCGACGTAGGTACAGAGAGGGATACAAGATGGGGAAAAAGAGGGTATCCAATACGACGCATGACATAGAGGTGGGAGTGGGAAAGATGCATGACGATAAGGAGGAAGCAATCAAAGTATAATGGGAAACCTAAGAAAACCACGAATAACTTTTAACAAGGAGATGGAAGGGATAATTCTGAGTCAGTATGGGTCCTGTAAGGTAAGAATGATGAAGTATTCATAAAAATTCGGCAATTTTGTACTTGGTAAACCTGTAGAGTTTATAAATGAAAGTTCTGCCTTCTAAGGGACTGTCAAGTTTGAGATTGTGGTCTTCTTTCTAATGAATTGTGAGGTTCGAAATAGAGTTCTGCTTCGTAATGGATTGTGGGGTTCGAAACACTTTTGTTACAAGTTTTTTTTCTTCTATCCTTGAGTCCCTTGGATATTTCATATCTTATAAACGTGTTATCTATAAGTCCTCCTTAATGCCAAATATATGCTAGACAAACTCCAAAAAAGAGTCATTGAATTTCAAAGCAGTATGAAATAAACTAAGCCGCCTTGGACAAGGTCAGTACTCTACAGAGTGCTAAGCTATATAGTTCACTTTTTTTATCCCTTTTTAGAAGTTTTAACCATTTGGCCATTAGGCATTTTGTCCATTAGGCATTATGTCTGTTAGGCATTTTGTCCGTGTTGAGGAATTAGTCATTTTGTCCTTAGGCATTATGTCCTTAGGCATTATGTCATTAGGCATTCTGTCTGCTCACGATGCTTTGTATTGGACTGTTAGGTTTGAAATAATAGTTCTGCTTGCTTGAACTTTGTGAGCTTTGAGATAGTTCTGCTTTCTAGTGGAATGTGAGCTTGGAAATAGAGTTCTGCTTTCTAGCGGATTGTGAGGTTTACAATAATTCTGATTTGTAATGGTTTGTGATGTTTGGAATAATAGTTCTGCTTTCTTGTGGATTGTGAACGTTGAAATAAGGGCTCTACTTTCTAGTGGGATGTGATCTTTAAAATAAAGTTTTATTTTCTAGTGGGTTGAGAGGTTTGACGTTTATAGATGATTGTGAGGTTTAAAATAGAGTTAAGGAATCCATAGGCAGACTACGGATGTCATGGGATATCTAATGAAGAAGTTGGTATGACATCAAAATCCATTTTCTCTTATTACGTAGAAGTTTAACAATTTCTTGGTAGGAATATCTGCTAGTGGATGTTTAACGTCACTGAAGACCACTTTGAAAGAAATCAGTTTTACAAAATAATAGATAAACTTTCTTACACCGGATGTGAAAAAATGAAGGGTTGGAAAATTCCTGTCAATGAAGAATACTTAAAAAAATCCCTTCTCTCACGTTGCAATATGTTTTAACCTCTATTGTTTAAATATCTAATTATTTTCCCTTCGTGTGTTTTCTATCTTATTGTAGTATTTCCCTCACAATATTTGGTATATCTTTTAATGATATCATATATAGAAATTATCGTTCCGAAAACATCAGGTCCCAGACATGAACAGAGAAACACCAACAAAGGCATCTTTTCATTCAATTTATTTCTCATCTAAGAATTTTTATCATAAGATAAATGCCAAATACTATTGTAGAGAAAAAAATATCTAACCTCCTCGAATAAACTGTATCATTAAAAAACACACCAGTTCCCCCTTTCTAATCTGGGCCATCTGATTCTCAGGTATGAATGGATTTGGGAAGTAATTATAGCCGATGCATTAAACCCTTCCCAAGAACCTACTCTTGCAACTGTCAAAAGTAGAGCCGATTTCATTCTTGAAGATTGGTTGACAAAAATCGATTCAGATAACCTGAATTCAATAGGTAAGAATATCTTGTGTCACTGTTTTTCCACAGAGTCCAAAGTAAAAATAAGAGAATTCAACACGAAAGAAGAATTATAATGAAAAAAATAAGAGAGAGAGAGAGAGAGAGAGAGAGAGAGAGAGAGAGAGAGAGAGAGAGAGAGAGAGAGAGAGAGAGAGAGAGAGAGAGAATTCTTCATAACCATCGAACATTTAAATAGCTAAGAAGTATCCGATTGTTATGCCGAGGTAGGAATGGTCTCAGAACCCAACACCTTCAAATATGTAAATATAAACGCATATTAAGCAGAGTGAGAAAAAATCTTTAATACAAACGAATATCAGGCTCCAAAACACCTATATATTTGAAATGTTCTGCCCTATTAACAATAGAAAATATATTTTGTCTGCAGTCTCGATGTCTTCAGTAAGGGGATTTGCCTCAACATCTCGTGATAAATGTTATTCCTGACAATGATGGGTAGAGAGAAGGAAACTGGTGAAAATAAAGGCTAGAAAGGGCCACAGCAATGAAGGGAGTATGGTAAAGGAAAGAGCTTCGGAAATGGATTAAGTAAGAGATGGCAAAGTGATAATTCCCAGTCAGAGGATTGCCCAGATTATATGTTTTCAAAGACGCTTCTAGTTTTCTTTCTGCGGTACAGAAAATAAAGAGGCTTCTCATTTTCTTTCACCGGGACTGGAAATAACTGATGTCTGGAAAGGTTTTAGGGTGTCCAGATTTCCTTTTATGAGGGTTGGAAAGTATTAATCGACTGGAAAGAGCATCAAGGACATTTCTTGTCTCTCGCTATGATGCTCACCGCTGATTATGAGGGAAATCGGTCATTGAATGTTTAATGCGGCTGTCTACCCTCTAGGGTAGACCTAAGGATGAGGAATGATAACTGATAAGCTTTTTATGATGGTAATGCAAATACATAAATGAAGGATATTTATTATTATTAGTAGTAGTAGTAGTAGTAGTAGTAGTAGTAGTAGTAGTAGTAGTGAACTATAATCTAAAATCTTCAATTTATTTTCATACCATTAAACATTTAAAATATTTCCTAGCATTAAAGTAACTGTCCAATTTTAATAGAAAAACAAATTCTGAAGCTTTCCTTTCTGTAATTCTATTTTCTTCAATAGACGAAAGTTCAACTCAAGTCCCGAAGGATTTGAAGGTGAATTAATAAACCCCAATAATACTCGAAATAACTTCGCGCTCAGTCCCTGGAAGCTCTGAAAGATTACTACGATTGATAAGAAAATTAGAATGTATAATTCCTACACGTTTCAAACTTGTACTTACTTTATCACGAGAATATTCAGTATTCTTTAATTGCCAACTTTGGCTAAGTCCAATTATTCATTTCTTTGCATATCCACTGAGGGTTGTGGTGGCCGATGTGGTAACGTACCTGACTAGTGAACACCAGACTGGGGTTCGAGTCTCGCTCAAACTCGTTGGTTCCTTTCGTAGCTGCAACCTCATCATCCATGTGAATTAAGAATTTTGGTTTGGGGGAGCCTATAGGTCTATCTGCTGAGTCATCAGAAGCCATGCCTGGCCCTCCTCATTCCTAGATTTGATGGAGAGGGGGCTTAGGCGCTCATTATATGTATATATGGTGAGTCTCTAGCGCACTGTACTGGTTGATAGGCCAATGTCACTCTCCCTTGCCTCTGACATTTATGAGCGGCTTTTAATACACATGGATGAATAAGTCCAAAGTAATGACAACCGAACCAGGTGTGACGGGGCAGGAGTAGGTTGTGAGTCAAAGGCGAGATATGATGCAACTGAGTGTTGGTTTGTCACATTGGTGACCCCGGAGTGGCCCGAACACACTTAGCCCGTCACACAGGTAATGCTATATTTTGTAGTTTCCTGTCTTCGTCGTTTCTTATTCGACAACATATTCCATGTGAGATTAAATACTAATGATTCTGCAAAAAAAAATGGTTCATAAAAATGCCCCCTTCATATCTCACTTTTTGAAAAATTAGTAAAGGCTTTATTAAAATTAAAGAAATATGAGATCGGCTAAATTTTATCTTGAATAAATGTTGACTAAACCAGTTTTAATAATTAGAAAAAAAGGAAAATAGATTAAGAAAAGATTGAAAAATTACTTTGAGAATATGAAACGCTTAATTTGAGAGAGAGAGAGAGAGAGAGAGAGAGAGAGAGAGAGAGAGAGAGAGAGAGAGAGAAAGAGAGGGACTTTCTACTCTAATCCTAAAGAAAGTAGAATAACTACATTAACTTGTGCATAAACTTTTACCCAAAAATAGTAAAATGGGACTCTTACATAATTTTTTTCTTGCAATAACTTCATAAGTCCACTTGATTTACATGTACGGAAATTGATTTTTTCTCCGTATCCTGTGGGTAATCCCAGGATAAAAGGAAACGAAATATTTCATTTAATTCCCATAGCATACAGCCATCTTACTCTTGCAACAGTCAAGTTACATAAAATGAAATGCAAAATACAGCGAAAACAACAACGAAATATCCCAGATTAGTTTGATAGGACAACATCATGTACAGAAATTAGAGCGATAATGACATATTACAAAATACCTCATTATTAAAAATTTTTGCAGTCCCCTTATATATAAAAAAGCAGATTTCACTTAAAAAAGAATATTACCTTAGCAACTTAAGCTACCCCAGTTATGGAGCTTCCTTCAGCATCTCATGTATATTGTACCAACCATGTGTTACACTATTGTGCATAGTAACGAATTTTTTTTTTTTTTACATATTATGCTTTGTATCTTTGCTCTCCCTCGCACTGATAGGGACCTGAAATAACATGTCTGCTTTTCTCACTGTTAAGTGTTAACAGTACCTGTTGTCGGTTGAACATGAAATTGACTGTTATGTTTCTATGTCCTTTTTGCGTGGAGCTTATGTATATATAAACGGAAGTTCTGTGATAAAGTTACTCAGTTGCTTTCATCCTGCCTTCTTTGTCACAGCCTCTCTCGGCCGTCACAATGTCAAGGATTTAAGCAATTCTCGAATCTGATACGACGAGGAAGAAAAAAAGGGAGGGAAGAGGTGGAATGGGTAGGGTGAGGAAAGGGCAAAGAAGTGACAGGAAGATACTATTGGTGGTAAGGGAAAGGAGAAGGGGAAAGGGGAAGTGGAAAGGGTATTGGAATGGAAAAAGAGAAAATGGGTGAGACTTGAATTTCTTTGTTTTCTCTACCTAAGACTCAATGGATGATAATGATAATTCATTGGGAAATGTGTCTAGAGATTTTCGACTTAGGTCATAGTCTTCTGGTTTAAATGATTTTATTTTATATAACAATCCTATATTTGATAAAAGATTAAAGCCTAATAATTGATAAACGAGTAACGGATATCTTGTTTACCATCTCGTGTAAAAGGATATATTAAAAATCCTATCTCGTCCCTGCAAAATTTCAGGCTTTGAAAAAGCTCTTGCGTTAAACAATTCACAAAGATTCTACCATCGGAAATCACATAATATTTGTATTTAATATCCAAAGTAGATTAATATCATAAAAGATTAAAAACAAACAGTAAATTGAGAGAGAGAGAGAGAGAGAGAGGAGAGAGAGGAGAGAGAGAGAGAGAGAGAGAGAGAGAGAGAGAGAGAGAGAGAGAGAGAGAGAGATATGTAATAAAGTTATTCTAAGTTAATCGTTACAACACGAAAATTTAAAATCTCCGTAATTGTCCGTCATTCAAAAATTTGTGAACATTATACATTTTCCTAAAAATTTGTAACTTTACAATATTCTGCTATAAAGGTCCAAGGATTATATAATAATAATAATAATAATAATAATAATAATAATAATAATAATAATAATAATAATAATAATAATAATAATATTGCTGAACGTCTGATCTGCTTTTATCATATCCAGTTTGGTAAGTTACGAGCGAAATAAGTAATATTCAAATCTGAAATCTCATTATATATATTTATGAAAAAGTATACTTCCAATTATCGTAACCCAATAACTCCTAATAAAGTTAAAAGAAAAAATTTGATCAAATCAAATACCTGCAATCCATCAAATTTCTCTAATAATATGAATGGCAATATACTACAACAATTATCTCTTGAAAGAAAACCCAAGATAAGCCGCTTTACTTCGAGTCTAAAAAAATTGAAAAGGACATGAAAATAATTCTTAGTACGTAAATAAACAAGTCAAGTGATAATAATTCTGTACTAATAAATCATCCTGAACATCGCAACACCCTTCTTCTATAAACTTTCCCATACAGTTTTATTCCAGCTCATTTCCAATTAAAAGAAAAACAAACTTCATTTGCTGTTTCAGAGGGACCAGCAAAGGAGATCCCCTAAACATCTAATGAATATCGAGAGAGTCAAGTGATCCCTGTATCTGATGCGCTGAGAATTGAGGGAAGAGTAGAGGGAAGAACAGAAACCGTATCAAATAGGATAGATGAGAGGGAAGTATCGGAGGGATAGGATAGGAGAGGGGAACAACGAATGGCTGGCTAGATGACTGGAATGTACTAATACTGAGAAGGGTTACTATAAAGTAGGCTGACTCTCGTTCCAGGTTAGAAGTTTTTATTATTTGTTTACGTGTAAAGAAAGTAAAGGTCTCTTTTTTATCTTTGGATAAAGTGCTGTCTTTAACTGTCTGTTGATTGCGAGTCTGTTGAATAAAATAAAAAAAAAATACCAATAAAGATTAGCAAATATTAAGGGACCAATAACATTATGAATTCCATTATCATCATTATTGATATCATAATCACTATTATCATAGCCACTATCATTACCATTGCTAAAATTATTATCATATGAACATGTCTTGCGTTATAGAAGGTTCAATTAATATTATATCCTTAACCATCTTCACACTTTACGCATCAGCTTAAAAAAATATTCTTGAGAAATTCTAATAACTTCAGTGTATGTGCATTTCTTTTCTGCAATTCAACTGATTTTCTGTATTTGTGGTCTCGATTCATTAAAATATAGACTCCCTTTATCATCAGGCAAACGCCTCAAACTTTATCACAATTGAATATCTAAATATATATTGGGCTTCATTTATTGTACATCTAGATATTCCAGAAATTATTTTTCTTTCAAAAAAAATCATAAAGTTACTAAAACAGGAAAGTAAATGGTGGAATTATTTCGCTTGAGTAAGTCCTTGAGGGGAACTAACAAGAAAAAATAGATTTTGAAAGTTAATTCTGACATAGATGCTATTAATTCTGGCATGGATACTGTGAATTATGACATGAATTCTCTTAATTCTGTCATGAATACTGTTATAATTCTGACATAAGTATTGACAATTCTGACATGAATACTCCTAATTCTGACATACGATTAATTATGTCATGTATTACATTAATTCCGACAATAATACTGAAAATTCTGACACCATTACTGTTAAACCTGGCGTAGACACTATTCACTCAAACATGTATGTTTATAAATTTGACATGGATACTGTTAATTCTGCCAAGATTTTTTTTATAATCCTGACATGAATATTTTTAAATCTGACATGGATACTATAATAATAATTAAAACATTGAATATATTGGTAAAAATTACTAACCTCGCCTATCAATTGGTCTAAATATCCAACTTCTTTATTATGAGAGACTCGAATATAAATAGAAGATTGCCGAAAGGGGAAGAGGATAAGAACAGGAAGAAGGAGAGGATGGAAGGACTGAGAAAAGAGAAGGGGAAGGGAAAGGAGATACTTGTAAAATTACAATTAAATTCTCTCTCTCTCTCTCTCTCTCTCTCTCTCTCTCTCTCTCTCTCTCTCTCTAAGCAATTTTCTCAGATTTTCTTTGAAATAAAAAAGTGATAAATGATCCTATTTGTTTTTTTCCAAAACTTTTCGCTCACTCCAAAGGATTTATTCTTTATTATTCAGTAATATGACATAAGCAATATTTTTTTCAGCGCCAATATTTCAGATGCACGATAAACGTAGCTTTTTATGCTCTCGTAAACATTATATTTACTGGGTAATATCTATGTATTCAACCCAATTTTTCAGAAATATATTCAAGACCTGTTTTTAAGAACATGAAAAGCCATGATTAAAACAGAGGAAGTTTTTTATTCTACTCAAAAAATCCTTTATTAAAAACTGCTTTTCCATAAAAGCTTTAAATTTTGTAACTAACACAAATTAAGCCTTTCCATCTATCCCAGACCCTCAGAGAAGGTTTCAGAATTTATGAAGTTTACTATTATTTCTTTTATTTTCATTTGTCATTTGATTCTTCTCTTAATTCTTCCTGGTTGAGGTGGCCTGTTGGGATTTTGCTTGTCTGGTGATCGCCAGAATAGGGTTCGAGTCCCGTTCAAATTCGTTAGTTTCTTTGGTCGCTGTAACCTGTCCATCCTTGTGATCTAAGGATGAGGGTGGATTTGGGAAGCATAAAGGTCTGTATATTGATTTATCAGCTGCCATTGCCTAGCCCTCCTTGGTCCTAGCTTGCAGAAGAGAGGACTTGGGCGCTAATCAGTCTCTAGGTCTAGGTCAATACCCTGCATTGTCCTGTTTGATAAGGCATGTTACTGCCCCTTGTCTCTGCCATTCAAGATCCGGCCTATAAACCTTTAAGTGCTTTAATTTGAAGTTTTTTGTATTGCTTTGGATAATGAACTTGACAGGAAGTGAAGCAATGTAATCGATATATCAAGAAATTGTGTCGGAGGATTCCTCATAAATAAGTCTTTCAAAAAAGAAAAAAAAATACTTTTTTATACATGTGATTCCTCATTTATCTATGCATTCCCTTGTTTAAGAATCAACTGAGTGTGAATAAAAATTGACAGTACAGTAGTTACCCCGTTGGGTGAAGAATTGTTTTGTAATCTGTCAGGTGTATGAAGACTGAAGAGAATCTGTAAAGAATAGGTCACACTATTCGGTGTATGTGTAGGTAAGGGAAATTGAACTGTAACCAGAAAGAAGAATCTAATGTAGTACTGTCTGACGAGTCAAAGGCCCAATAACTTTCTAGCGGTAGTATCTCAATGGGTGGCTGGTGCCCTGGCCAACCTACTACGTATTTAGTCTTTTCAGGACGATAATATTTGAAATTCTCACCTTGCTTTTGGCTTTCCTTTCAGTTAACAACTGAGCTCCATTATACAGTTGAGGTCATTGTTTCAAAATTGTTATTAACCAAAATAAAGGCTTATATTTCGAAATAATTCGCTATTTTATTTCCTCTTCCAGTCAATTCTAAATAAAGATATAAATTACATATCATGTAATTGAAAAAAGATTCTCTGTTATAAAGACATTCCTATCAAAGTTTTAGAAAATGGAAAAAATCAGTTTGATAAACGATATCGAAAGAAAATTTTTGCTCGAGCAGAATAAAAACAAAAAATATTTTATGAATCCCGGACTGTTTCGAAATGGAAAAGGTCACAAATAATGTAGGAATAATTAAGGTAAATATAAAGGGATATTTTTCCAGCAAATAACAAATAGCAAGACATGTACATGAAAATGTTATGTTGATTTGAATATCCTGGAAATATGACAAATAACAAAAAATTTTAAAAAATAAATAAATAAAAATATCTGCCATTAAAGAGAAAAAAGTTTGGAAAAAACTTGACAAGAGTCATGAATGAAATATCTCCCAATTGTGAAGTTAATCAATATCTCCAAGAAGCGATTATTTCTCTTTGATTGATTCTTTCAACTGAAATAATAAGTTCACCGTTTTCAAAAAACAGAAAATGAAAGTGTGAGGACCAATAACCACGGAGCAAAAACAAGGGTCCTACATTCTCTTCCTTACCTAACCTAATTTACTATCCCTCCCCACCCCCTCTTCCTTCCTCTTTCCATTTTACTATCCTCATACACTTCCTTTCCATCCTTTTCAGTCCTTTGCGTTCTTCATAGATAAGAAAAATCCCAATATTGGGAAACATGAATTAAAGACTATAAGTAGACACTAACATCGATATTTAGGTATCAAAATACTTGGTCGTATGTCTTGCGAATATATATATACGGTATATTTATATTTTGTGTTTATAAATATATATATATATATATATATATATATCTATATATATATATATATATATATATATATATATATATATATATATATATATACATATACATATACATATCCATATACATATACATATACATATACATATACATATACATATACATAATATAATATATATATATATATATATATATAGATATATATATCTATATATATATATATATATATATATATATATATATATATATATATATATATATATATATATATATATATATACTGCTAGAGAGGTATGCGGTCCTTCGAGTGGCCAGACAGTACTACATTGGATCCTACTCTCTGGTTACAGTTCATTTTCTCTTTGCCAACACATATACCGAAAAGTCTGGCCTATTCTTTATAGATTCTCCTATGTCCTCATACACCTGACAACACTGAGATTTTCAAACAATTCTTCTTCACAAAAGGTGTTAACTACTGCACTGTAATTGTTCAGTGGCTACTTTCTTTATAAGGGTTGAAGAGACTCTTTAGCTATGGTCAGGCTGTAGTCTTCTGACACCAACCCCTCCGAAGTTTTATGGTAAAAATAAAGTTTCTAAACTATACTGTGTATTTACCAGAAGGGAGACAAAATATATATTCAAAAAAAATTTCAACAACTGACTATATAACTATTTTTTGCTGAAATAAGATAATCAGGATCCACTATAATTTTGTTTTGATATTTATATGATAATTAAATTTATGAATTTCTCCCTCTCAATTACTAGTTAAATCTTAGGCAAACTCATTCAATTCGTGAAAACACGAGTTGTGCAATATTTTGATATTTATAAATGGGAAATATATAAAATCAGATTATAAATTTTTAAATATATGAAATTATTTTCATTTCTCATAAAAAATTAAAAAATATAATTTTTCAAGAAATTTACATGTATATAAAAAATACTAGCCCAAAAGTGTGCAAAAAAAAAAAATGAGAAATCTAAGAAATTGACAAGTCTGTAAAAAAACATTTATCGAAAACTGTGCAAAGGGAAATGATTGTATTACACACTCTCCTCCCCATGTGAAACAGATTTACAGTTAGTGATACAAGTTCATACGACAGAAACGAAGGACGCTGTCATCGAGGTTATCAGGAACAGAAAAATATATATTACGGGCACGACAACCATCGAATCCTTTTCTATCGACACCAACGTCCGACGTTTTATCGGATACAACTTTTTGCTTTATTTCTACCACGTGGAATTGAAAATTTTACGACAAGTGGACTTTTTTTGTCATATTTCTTTATTGTACTTCAAAAGATTCGCATGGAATACAAGTTAAGCGTTGGGAAAATGGAGTTGGGATGAGCAGAGAGAGAGAGAGAGAGAGAGAGAGAGAGAGAGAGAGAGAGAGAGAGAGAGAGAGAGAGAGAGAGAGAGAGTCACCTAACGCCAATGACATGACATATTTAAGACCTGTACAGAATTCATATTCTGTTAAGACTTCATCTTGTATATCAGAGTAGTATCTCTCTCTCCCTCTCTCTCTCTCTCTCTCTCTCTCTCTCTCTCTCTCTCTCTCTCTCTCTCTCTGATGCGCACTTTGCTGGTGATCCATGGAACCCGAATTCGACTTTTGAAATCGATGCATAATATAAAATCCATTAATCTGTTAACTTAAACAAAAAAATTATGTTCCAAATTTGTCTACTCCATTATCCACTAAAATATGACATGCAAATCACGAGGTAAATTGTGATGTCAGAAATTGGGATTGACATTTTTAGATAACTTCTAAAAATAATAATAATGAAAAAAATCTAACAGAAAACGATAATTTCTTCATCTTAAGCCATATTGAAATATCCCCGATACAAAGATTTTATTGCAAAACATATAAACAACCCTACATCCCTTACAAATATAAGTAATTGATGCATTTTAAAGAAAATTATTAAAAAAACACACACTAATTTCATACCTCGACAGTATATCCTATTAGAATATTATATTAACGCTACCATTAATACTGGCTTTTCTTTCGACCCAATTACTTTCGAGGGAATTTTTATTTGTACTTCAGAAATCAGCAAATTATGTTTTCGTAATGAAGATTAAAGCAAATATCTGTCTCTATGTTATTCTACTTTTAAATCTACACAGGATATTTTTCTGGCGTGCTTTAATCGTTATATATCGAGAGAGGAAATCCTACATGGATTATTATTATATGGTGTACATAATTTCGAAATGTTCCGAAACGGGTAATCCATCAAAATATCAAAATTTGAATCTTACTCAAAATACTTCTGTATTGTTCTTATTGAATTGTGTATTGATTTCTGAATGATATATGTGGCGATACAAAATGAAAATAGACCAAAATAAAATGATGTATATGAAATACAGGAAAATAATGACCTTTTATCACCCAGATGGAAATTACAAATGATATTTTTCTGTATTCTATTCACCTTTATATTATGTATTCAATTTATTTATCAATCAAACTTCCAGGAGCAAACAAAATCACCGTGCTTCACTGGCAGCCCTTACGTTTAAAAGGAAATCTAGAGGTCATTTGAAAGTTTTCTAATTTTGGAAGTATTTCTCTCATTCGTTGTCAAAATAAATAAAACATATAATTGGTTGCAATACGTGGATTAGCAAGACACCCCTTTCTTAATGAAGATATGAGGTGGTACATTTCTGAGCGCGATAAGAGTTTAAGAATCCTAGAGTAGACTTAAACCGATGTTGGAAACCAGTTTCCCCAAGACCAGAAAAAAAAAAAAAAATTAATTGAGAATTTTAAACGTTGGCTGTAGTGGGAGGGAAATATTTAACGTTGGGGTAAAAAGTGAGGTTAAATATCAGAGTTGAATAATACAAATAAATATATTTCTACTTTTTCTGCTAGACAATCTCTACATGTATAATTGGACAAAGGAATTCCTGGCACCCCTCGCTCCGAGGGAGTGCACCCAGTCACACCCTTATTCCTGTTTGGTTACTCACCGCGTAGTAAGAGTGTGACACGGTGTATTTCCTCATAGGACGCAGGGCCAGAAAAGCTTCCACATATTAGAAGCTAATTAAATCTTAATGATTGATTGCTGGTTGCTTAAGTCTGGCGCTACAACCAAATTGAACATCGACGCCAAAAACATCTGCTTCCCAAAACGTACCTCATAATAATAATAATAATAATAATAATAATAATAATAATAATAATAATAATAATAATAATAATAATAATAATAATAACAAACATACCCTGTAAATATCCCCATGTTCCTTCGATTCTTTATACACCAGACATTATCTTTAGCGAAAACTGTCCAAGATCAGGAGCTGAAAGAGAGAGAGAAAAAAATGTTTCATGAGTGTTGAGCTTAAAACAATCAGGACGTAGAGTACTCAGAGAGATTTTATGATAAACCGTTATATGAACGTAGCTCAGTACGAATTTTCGGTAATTATATAAGAGAGGATAAAAGGTGCCTGATTTCTACAATTTATCACCATAATTATCACTATCAACAGCATTGTAATTGCCATTATTATTATTATTATTATTATTATTATTATTAGTAGTAGTAGTAGTAGTAGTAGTAGTAGTAGTAGTAGTAGTAGTAGTAGTAGTAGTAGTAGAATCATAAGTAATATCAAATTTTTTATAATTTTACAGTGAAATCACCGACATGAATCCACGTGTGAAAATAGAGAATATAAAACTAATAAAAATCTTAATAGTAAACTATGAAATATTCAAGAATACGAAAGGAAAATTCAAAACATTACATTAAAAATACAGAAATATGATGTAATCCACTTAATGCAACTTCTACTCGTCTGAATATTGTCTTTCACGTCTAGTTCATATGTCAAAAGGCAAACCCATAAGCAAAAAAAATAACCCAAAATAAATTTTCAAAGTGTAACATAACTTGCCTTAGTATTGACGATCTGGAATAATTCTGATTTATGTTACACACAGATGATGTTACAAGTCTCACTTGCTCCACGATATAACATTTTAATACCTGATTACAATAAGAGAGGATTGAATCAATATCTGGGATAATATTAGTCTGATGGAAGTATAAGAGATCATAGATCCGCTGAACTTTAATAAAAGGTTTATGAAGTGTAACGAAGGAATACCAATTCATTCCTCCTGGAGTCAAGTACTAGAAAAAGGAACGAACAAAATACAAGCAATAACCGTGATGACTTGTGCTATTTGTTAAAAGATAAGTCTTTCATGAAGATGATAAAAGATATGAAATAAATATCGTAAAGAATAAAATTTTTTTATTATATCCAAAACATGATTTGATACCACAATCTTTCAAAACAATCTGACTTTAATGTGAATACCAAATCTAAGATGAGATGGTACAGTTGTCAAACAATATGCTAAGCTTTAAAGTAGACAAATGCGAGAAGAATCTATTGCCCAGGAAAGTGCATTATTATTATTATTATTATTATTATTATTATTATTATTATTATTATTATTGTTATTGTTATTGTTATTGTTATTGTTATTGTTATTGTTATTGTTATTTTTCGCAAACAAAGTTGGGAAAAAGTTATGTTTTACCCCCTGTTTGTCCGTTTGTCTGTTTGTTTGTGAACAGCTTCCTAGCCACAATTTTACTCATAGGAGAGTGACACTTTCAAGGATTAATTGTTATGTTGAGTCGTGGAAGCAATTCAATTTTCAAAATCCTAAGTCAAAGGTCAAATTAGAGGTTGAGAAAAAGGATCTACCGAAATGAGCTGCCAAGGCAGAGGTCTCCACTCTCATAGTGCTTTTCTAATTATTATTATTATTTGAAGAGCTGGATGCTGACACCAAGGTCTCCAACAGGAAAAAATACCTTAAGGAGGAAAGGAAAAGAAAAAAATAAATAAACTATGTGAAGTAATTTATAAAATTATAAAACACCTTGAGCCACTATGATATTTAATATTTGCATATCTAATCTGTTCCAGGAAGCCAATCATTTAGAATTATTGTTAGGTTTGGTGTATATCACTAATTGGTAAGTTTAATCAAATTTTATTTCGACCTGGTTTGGGGATGTGGTTGGGGATGTGAGCTCTGGTCACATATATAATATTCTCATAGTAAAACCAAACTAATATAAAAAATTATTCTCTCTCTCTGTTTCTTTCTCTCTCTTTCTCTCTCTCTCTCAGAACACTATTGTGTTTATATCCAAGAAAACTCCCTTGAATTCGCTTCACCTTTAGCCTATCAGGGACGTTTACCTGCGAAAAAAAAAGTTTACCTAAATTTGTTTTACCATTCCAGTG
>NC_090741.1:79703954-79708954 GCF_036898095.1 Palaemon carinicauda | reverse complement strand
TGTAAATACATGTGTATGCATACACATATAAACTATATATATATGTGTGTGTGTGAGTATTATTACTACTTGCTAAGCTACAACCCTACTTAGAAAAGTAGGAGGCATAAGGCCAAGGACTCCAACGTTGAAAATAGCCCAGTGAGGAAAGAAAATAAGGAAATCTTAAAAGAAGTATTTTAAGAATATGTGTGTGTACATGTGTACTGTATGTGCATATTTCCATAATAAAATTTTTTCCTTTTATATGACACTAAAAACAGCTGCCCATATACAGCAGAGTTGACCAGTGGGTTCTGAATGGTACACAGATCCACAAAACGTGACCGGAATGCTTAACCATCAACACATGTCACATATTTGAGTAACTATATGGTAGGCATCTTCAACAGGATGGCTTAGGGAAACTATATATACATTAACGTGGTGAAATGGTTTGGGTATTTCCATGATCAGCAAAGCTTTACTAGTCAGTGTCACCTATACTAAGATGGTTTGCTGCAAGAGATCAACCAAATCTCCCACCATCACCATACAAACTGATGTTGATTCCGTTGTGAACTTGGCCGTAACCATGGCCTAACACTCCTGCATCATGCAAAGGATAAAGCATCCTTTCAGATAGCCCAGTGGAGATAGGGATATAACCCGGACATAGCATTTGCCTCATTGAAAAATTAGAATGATGTTGAAAAATCAATTGGTTTTGCTATACCAAAATACCACTAACCAACAATATTCGACACAAAACCTGTGATCAGACCCCTACAATCTAAAACTACACCCAGAACCAACTTGTGTAAGGCAAAATGATAAAGCTTTGTTATAATTCTGATTAAATGCCATTGTTTATCATAAAAATAACATGGGATGAAAACGCTTTTCATTATTTAGGTGTATAAAGGTTTTTACATAACCCACTAATTGCCAAAAAAATAATAAAGAAAAAGGAACAGTTGAAAATATTTGTAGTCCATACACCAATTACCACTATATGATTTGTAATATGACTTTGAACAACTAATCAAGAGAGAGAGAGAGAGAGAGAGAGAGAGAGAGAGAGAGAGAGAGAGAGAGAGAGAGAGAGAGAGAGAGAGAGAGAGAGAAATTAGTATTTTCCCAAAAGAAGATTAAATCAAGGAAATGTCGTTGAAAACTTAAATATCAGTTTGCGTATCCCAAAAATGCAATAGGCTTGTCATGTGGTGGTAATGCGAGAGAAAGAGCGTAACAATCAATGTCTTAATATCAAGTGGTTGAAACTGCAGAGTTAATTGACATAAAGGAGTTAATTCTAATATTAAAACACAAACAAACAAATTGGAAAAAAAAAAAACTAATTCAATATCTCTCCGATTCGAACCAGGGTGGGGAGAAGTGATCCTAAAATTATGAGCTACAAACAATGGCAGGCAATTAAACGGAGATATTTTTTTTTCCGGTTTAAGGTCTATAAACTAGTGATAAGGCTGTCCCTATGATCATGAAAAAGAGTATAAAACTCTCTCTCTCAAATAAAATACCAATGAATCTGATTCCGTGCTTACAGAATATAAACAAAGGGGAAGCAGCTGTTCCTCCAATAAAAGGTAAAATACAGATAGCCATTATATCCAATAAAATATATCAAATAAAAGGAATGGGGTGATTCACCTAATGGGGAACAATACAGATAAAGAGATGTAATTTATCCTTCAATAATGTTCAGTGAAAAATTACCTGTTACTCTAAACGTGATACTGATACTTAAACTAATAGATAAATCTGTTTCACCAATGATGAGAGAGAGAGAGAGAGAGAGAGAGAGAGAGAGAGAGAGAGAGAGAGAGAGAGAGAGAGAGAGAGAGAGAGAGAGAATGTTCCTCAATTGAAGGTGATAAATAAAAGGGATTTGTTGCTCTCACTCCCCCCCCCCCAAAAAAAAGGGATAAAGCTGTACCTCAAATGAAGGATATTTGATAAAAGTAAACGGCCACAACATACGGTTGTTCGTTAAGGAAAGACAATAAACAAAGGGTAAATCAATAAGTAGTGATGAGAAATCGACTTACCGCTTTATTGTTTTCTTGGGAAAAACTAACTATATTATTTTTTCGGTCCCTTCAGATTAACTCTATTGATGGAACTTGGCGCTTATGGAGGTGTTAACCCAAATAGCTGATTTCTTAACTTATAAGTTGTCTGTTATTTTTTGACAAGTTAACAAGAGGAGTTTTTTTTTTCTTTTTCTTTTTTTTCTTTTAATGCTCTTTTTGGTACCTCTTGGCCAGCTAATTATCGTCTAATATCACTAACTCCCATATTATCTAAAAAATTTAACGTCTTTTGGCAAAACGACTAAATTTGTATGCCAAAGGTAATAATATGTTCCAAGTTTGTACTTCGGATTTCGCCAAGGCCATAGGGCGTGTGATGCCATTCTTACAATCACCAGTACTGTTAAATAAATCCCTTGTTTGTGGACAGGAAGTCCGTATGGTTTGCCTTGATTTTACTGCTGCCTTTGGCAGTGTTAATCATGGGATAATTGTTTTCAAACTCAAACAGTTGGGAGTATGTGGGTTTTTTCTTATCTCGATTATTAAATTTAGGGCATGAAGTTGATCCCTAACAAAACTTCAAAGTATGATTGTAAGTAGGTCGAGGATAGTGGCTCCTCAGTATCCCAATATTTGCATTGATAATGATGCTTTAAATATATACAAATCCTTAAAATTTTAGGTGTGATTCTCGATTTCAAATTAACTTTTGAAAAACACTTTCGGTGTGTTTCTTCTTCAAATGCACACAAAATTGGCTTATTGAAAAATTCTTCTAAACATATTCGGTTTTCAATCTATCCTAAAGAAATTTACCGTGTTTCGAATGTAGTTCTCCCGTCTGGCATTCAGATGCTGAATCTCATCTTAATTTGTTGGACCAAAACTTGCTATCTATTTGATTTCTTATTCTTGATGTTGATATTAACATCTGGCACCGTCGTTCAGTTAGTTATTTGTGCATGTTGCATAAGAGTTTTCATAATTCTAACCATCCTTTGTAATCAGATCTTCATAGACCGTACCATCCTGTGAGTAGTTCTAGAAATGCAGTTAATTCTGACATGTCTTATTTTCTCCATCATAAGGCTCAACAGTAAACAGTGTTCTAGAAGATTTATTCCAGTTGTGATAAGATTGTGAAATAATCTTTCTAATTAGGCAGTTGAATCGCTGGGACCCCAGAAATTCAAACTTGCAGTGTATGTATTTATGTTGAACAGGTTATGTGATATATGTCTTCATAGTTTATATATGGCAGATGTATTTTAACATTGTTATTGATATTAAGATATTTTATATTTTTTATTCACTACTTCTTATATATAATTTCTTCATTTCTTTTCCATACCTGGTTATTTTCCCTCTCGGAGCCCTAGGGCTTGTAACTTCCAGATTTTCCAGTTAGGATTGTAGTTTAGCTAACAATAATAATGAAGATGTTCGTTAAATGAAGATTGATTAACAAAAGGGATAAAGCTGATCCTATTGCATAGGCCAATAATAATCTTGAAAAAAGTAGGACAATGCAGTTGCTCCAAGGACAATAAAAAAGAGACTTAAGTTCATCAAATGAAAGAAAGCAACCAAAAGGGATACAGTTATTGTTCCCCAAATTAAGGGTGGTATGTAAAAGGAACGAAAGTATTCCTCAAATAAAGGGTAATAAACATGAGGGGTAAAGTTGTTCATTCTAATGAAGAGTAATCAACAAACTGGATATAGCTGTTCCTTTCGGTGAAATGCAACTAACAAATGGCTCCTCTTCTGATTTATATGATATATAAACTGGAAACAGCTATTATTCAAATGAAGGATATATATAAAAGGAATAATGTTATTCCTATAGTAATTGGTGATAAAGGAAGAGCTGTTCATCAAATGATATGAAAAAAAATATAAAAGATAATTGGGTCTTTTCTAGGATACAGACAGCAAACAAAAAATCCGACAGCCATTTCACCTATAAGGTTGAGAAAAAGAAAATCTGCTCATAGAGTAAAGGGACTTTTATAAATAATACAGGGATTCCTTTAGTGAACAGCCATAAATAATAGGCCGCCACGTCAAGAATAGAACAAAAGATAATCTTTCTATGAAACTATTTTGCAATAACAACAATATATAAATTTTCTTAAGAGATTATACTTGTGGAAATTTATTTGTGAAACATATGAGTAAATAAGCGATTGTTTGTTTTCTTCTTCCTCTCTTAGGGATAAAGTTAGCGTGTAACATCGGAACAGTTTCTCTCTCGTTTTGATTTTAGAAAGCCTACTCTCTCTCTCTCTCTCTCTCTCTCTCTCTCTCTCTCTCTCTCTCTCTCTCTCTCTCTCTCTCTCTCTCTCTCTCTGATCAAATCCAGGTAAATATATTGAACAGAATTATTGAAAATCAAAACAGGCCCCTAAAATATCCACAGATATTCTCCTGCATATTAAACGTTGTTCAAACACAAAACTCTTAAGGCTTTAATGCCTTTGCCACTCCAGGAGGCAAATCCAATCAAACCAGTTAATTGAAGGAGCTGAAATTTATCATATATATATATATATATATATATATATATATATATATATATATATATATATATATATATATATACACACATATGTATATATTACAAAATTCAAGCGTAAAATAAGGCAATTTACAAAATTTATTTATACTTTTAGATTGAAAAGTGAAATTTGTAAGTCAAAATTCTTATAATCTCGTACATAAGATATTGTAGAACTGGGAAGATGGGATTCAATGAGTTATCAGGAAGGTGCATTAACGTATCTCACGATCTTGCAGGAGACTACATCTTTAAGTGAAAAATTAAATGAAAATTACTAAGTGATTGTATATATATATATATATATATATATATATATATATATATATATATATATATATATATATATATATATATATATATATATATATACACAACCATAAGGTGAAGGTTCCATACTT
>NC_090741.1:79686454-79698954 GCF_036898095.1 Palaemon carinicauda | reverse complement strand
ACACCGTATTTTTTTTTTTTTTTTTTTTGCTGTATTTAAATTGTATCTTTATGTAACCTATTTTTTTTGGAGCTTTCTTTTCATCATTTGTGCTCTGTTTGATGAACTTCAAATCTTTGCTAATAATAATGCCGAGATCTTCCTCTTAGTCCATACTTTCTATTTTAACAACCAGCAGTGAGTAATCTGTTTGTCGGTCACTATAACCTATGGGCATAACTGTATTTCCCACAGTTGAAAGGCATTTGCCATTTTCTGGACCCATTCTCTTAATTAGATCCTTTCTTAATGTAATGGTTGTTATACTATGTTAATATCCACTTACAACTGGGTGGAACTGTGATTGATAATTTGAGATAGACATGGTCCAAAATATCATCGATGACCCATTGACTGAATCAAAGGGTCATATGTCAATGGATCCTACCAAACACGGATCTGGGTTATAAATCAGCCAAGAACAATTAAATTCATTTTAAACGTAGTATGTCGGCTTAGGGAAATCTTACCAACATATTTCTTCGTGTAATAATTCCAAAAATACATCTATCATAAAACAAAGTCAGGATGTCTCAGTCCCTAATCCCAACATTTCCAGACTCCGGTCTGCACTCTGCCCATCCCTGGAAAAAAATTTCAAGTTGATATATATAGTCGATTGTAATGGCCTCGTTGGACCACAACACACACTAGGTCTACAGGACCATAAATAATCAACACTTAGGTGTTCAAAAGGCAGCAATCCACAAAGGTGGAAGCAAGCCCAGGTAAATGCAGCACAAGAATAACTCAAGGGGGATAACAAAACAATGAAATAAAAACCAATATATATTACAATTCAATAAAATACAGAAAGTAATAACTAGGCCTCATCATTAACATTAAATCAAAAATACCACTTACAAAACATATACCCAAATTATCAGTCAACACATTCAACCTCTGAAGGAGGAAAGGGGGCCCAGAGAGGAATAGAAAATAACGGAAAGAAAGGAATAACCTAAATTTTACATGCTAAAGGATGATGAGATGATTAAGGTCTCCTCCCATAAGTACTTCAATAAGGGGAGCGGACGGCAACTCTCAATACCACTATCGAGCTCCAACAGAAAATTAATCTGACACTGCAGCACAGCCGTAATCATACTCATTCATAATTATGGACGCCGGATCCCAGTAATCTTGGTCAATACTTTACAAGAAATGAATGACACGCCTTACCGTCGCCAAGCGAGGCCCCTCTGGCAAGTACTGCACCAGAGGCAATAATAAAATGGCAGAGATGTGAAGTAGCGGCCAGCTGATGTGAAGATATATATTTGTTCACAGACTTGCTGTACATCCAAGAGGTAATAGGCTCACAATTCAGGGTGCAGATACCAACTGCCTGCAGCTTGGAAACCCGGTCTCAAGTCAACTCAGCAGAGCCAAAATATGGAGGGGAGAAACAGGGAGGATTACTCAACAAGACTATACAAAAATACCACTGGAGTGAGGAGACCCCTACTAACAAGAAGGCGAACTAACCATGAACTTTACAGCCTTCAAAAATGAAAGATGAACTTAAAAACTAAACTAAGTAAGCTAATACATTATAAAAAACCTAAGGCTTATTTACACCTCCTCACCCAGAGAAATTTTTTTTTTTTCAAGACAAAAGTGCCAAATTCAAGACAAAAATACAAAAATTTACGTTAAAAGTTAAGGGAATCAAGTATACAACATGCACACTTGAAATATAATATAAACAACAAACAAATGGATTAAAAATGTTAACAAATGTAAAGTATCACTATCACCATACAACAAATAATTGCACCAAGTCCTCATCTAGGACTAAAATCATAAGACCAACCTGTATCAGTAATTGATTATCACCATATGGGATCACCTAGGTTGCAAGAGGACAGGGAGTGGCAACTAAAAAAAAACATAGTACAAAACCAAATTGTCATACACCACTCACCAACAAAATATAGTGTCCAAATAAAGGATTCATTACCTGGGTAACTTGCAAATACTTATACTAACATGTGACATCCTTAATGCCTCATAGGCTACCTTAAATATACACCACATCCTTCGACAAATATAAATAGTACACCATTTTGCTGTTCACACCAGACTGGCAAGGTATGTGAAGGGAAAGGAGGTTCTTCCCTTGTGAATTGTTCACAGCCGCGAGCGAAGGTATTATGATTTAATGTCCCGAAACTATCATACACCTTAGCTGTACTTTTCCACAGCACAACCCTCATAGCACCAGTACATTAACCTTTCACACAAGTGTCTTGAACACATAAGATGTTACAGCACTAACACAGCACTTTTCTTTTACGCACTATTAACAATACTTTGGAGTCCACACTCTCCTGACAAAGGGGTGTATAAACAAATCAGTTTGTCACAAAAATCTTAACCTAATTTACATACCCAACTAACGTAATAAATACCATCACCTGAAACATAAGGAGTCCAATATAGGATTATTCATAAATACCTGAACCACCAGACATAACCAGATAATTTTGATAAAACCTCAGTTTTAAGCATAATTCAACCAAAAAAAAAGATAATAAATAACACCAGTTCATTATAAACTTCACCACCTCCACAAGCAATTAAAGGCATAAAGATATAATTAACCTATAAAATAACAGTTGCATGCATCAACGAACAATAATAATCTTACATTTGGACAACATCCATCTATCATATCAAATCATAATCAACCGTCAATACTACATCTAACATTGGAGTGTTACATTACATAATCTGTTCAACCAAATAAAAGAAACCATATATAAATAGTTATTAATACTCAAACAGTTACCACGAGTGACAGAACTTACTAACAGGTGAAGAAAAACCCTTATAATTATCTCGTTCGCACTTACTCTGCCAGCCGGGACAATGCATCAGCCACCATACTCTCTTTACCTGGGATATGCTTAAACTCTAGATCGAATTCTTGGACCAAAATACTCCAGCGCATCAATCTCTGATTCTTATTCTTGTACCAATTCAAGAACGTTAATGGATTATGGTCCGTACAAACATTAATGGGCCCACCTGAGGAGGAGAGATAGACATTAAAATGAGTTAATGCTAAAATCAAGGCCAACGTCTCCTTCTCGATTGTGGAATATTTTCTTTGAGGCAAAGTGAGCTTTTTAGAAAAATACGCCACCGGGTGGACGATACCATTTTTGTCAGCTTGACTCGATACAGCACCAACCCCCACATCACTCGCATCAGTGGTAAGCTGAAATGGAGCGTCAAAATTGGGAGCTGTTAACAAAGGCCGACTAATGAGGACCAGTTTTATCCTCTCTAATGCTTCCTGAGCCTCCTTACTCCAAACGAATTTAACATTTTTCTTCAACAAAGCAGTAAGAAGTTCCGCAATGTCTGAAAAATTGCGAATGAATCTGCGATAATAGCTTGCCATCCCTAATACCCTTCGCAAATCTTTCCTACATTTAGGAACCTCTACTTTACGAATGGCCTCAATATTAGCCTCCTTGGGAGCCACCATACCTGCTCCTATCTCATGTCCAAGATATACCACCGTTGCTTTTGCAAAATCAGACTTTCTTAGATTAATAACCAGGCCTGCTTTCCTAAGAACTTTGAATAAGTCCTCAATTCTCTTCAGGTGCGACTGCCAGTCGTCGCTAAAAATAACCAAGTCATCGATATACACCACACACCCCTCTAGACCCCTAACCAACGAATTCATAAGTCTCTGAAAGGTGGCAGCAGCATTTTTCATCCCAAAGGGCATTACCTGACACTGAAATAACCCCTGTTGGGTTACAAAAGCCGAAACACTTCTGGTCCTTTCCGACAAAGGCACCTGCCAATATCCCTTTAATAAATCAAATTTTTTAATGTATTTAGCCCGACCCATGCGATCAATGCAATCTTCCACATGAGGCAATGGAAAACTATCAGCCTTGGTCACCTCATTAAGCTTCATATAATCAAAACAAAGACGATAGTCTCCGTCCGATTTCTTCACCAACACAACCGGAGATGACCAAGGACTACAACTCGGCTCGATTAAATTATGCTTGAGCATATACTCAACCTCTCTAGCAACAATTTCATTCTTTTTTGGGTTCAACCTATAAGGAGCCTGCTTCACGGGCGTGGCGTCCCCTACGTCCACGTCATGCTGCAAGATCGTGGTCTTGCCGGGCACATTAGAAAACAAGTCCTTATATTTTAAAACCAAATTTCTCAAGGATTGTTGCTCATCTTTACCCAAGTGACCAAACATCCGAGGTAAATTTTCTAAATCCTCGGCATTACCTGCCAGCCATTCACTATCTTTCAAGTCCCTGTCCTCTGAAAAGGAATCATTATTAGTCTCATCTGAAAAAGAAGCATCATAACCGACCAAGTCATTTCTACCGGCACAAAGAGTCGCAATTGGCCTAACCTTCTCTCTTTCATGGAAAGCTTTCATCATATTTATATGTACCAATTGATGAGGCCTTCTCCTATCGGGGGTTTCCACCAAGAAGTTAACATTATTTACCTTCTTCAATACCTTCCATGGTCCCTGGAAAGTAGCTTTGAGAGAATTACCTGGGATAGGTAACAGAACCAGTACCTTCTGTCCTACGTCGAATTCCCGGGTCACAGTCTTTCTGTCAAAATAAAATTTCATTTTCTTCTGACTTTTCAACAAATTCTCACCTGCAAAAGACCAATCCCTGGTTAATTTAGCATTCAAATTATTAAAGTAATCAATCAAATTCAAATCAGGGGCATCTCCCTCCCAAGCCTCTCTCACCATATCCAGCGGACCCCTTACAGAATGTCCAAAAATCAAATTAAAAGGAGAGAGACCGAGAGATTGACCAGGAATAGAGCGGAAAGCGAATAAGAGGAATGGAAAGTTTTTATCCCATTCAGCCCCATTCCCAATACAATATTTCTTTAACATGCTCTTCATAGTTTGGTGAAAACGTTCCTAAGCACCCTGTGACTCTGGATGATAAGGCGAGGAAGTTACATGTTTAATGCCTAATTCAGTCATTTTCTGCTTAAAATAAAGACTCGTGAAGTTAGTACCGCAGTCGGACTTAATTACCTTCGGGAGACCAAATTTTGAAAAGAAACCTATTAATGCCTCTACAATCTTTTCACTCCTTATGGACAGCAAGGGAATTGCCTCGGGGTACCGAGACATACGATCCATAATAGTGAAAATATACTTATTTCCACTCTTTGACTTTGGGAGAGGACCAACAACATCAATCAACACTTCACGAAAAGGTTCAGACACAACTGGGATAGGTATTAATGGAGCCTTTGGAATAGGTAGGTTAGGTTTGCCGACTCTCTGACAAACCTCGCAACTTTTAACAAATTTTTTAACATCACCTTTCAGCTTGGGCCAAAAGAAATTATTTAATAACCTACTGACTGTTTTGTGAATACCAAAATGTCCCACCACCACATTCTCGTGAGCTAATGACATCAACTCATGACGGTAACATTCAGGAACCACAATCTGTCGTATAATTTCGTAATCCTCCCCCGAGGCATGCATTGGTCTACTTATTCTATATAATATGCTATTAATTACCTTAAAAATAGGAACTGTCACGTTCGTTATCTCACCAGACTCAATAGGGAGACTACCAAACTCCTTTTTCTGAGCCCAAACAAGTTCTTTAACAGTCCAATTGGGTTTTAATCTAACACTACTACTACTGTCTACATATACATCACTACGTCCTAAACTACTCAAATCAACGTCGACTTAACTCTGCAGCGTCAACAGCCTTTGCCTTAGCACGAGTGACTACCCCTACTTCCACATCCGGATTAATCACAATTGGCACATGTTTATTTTCATACACAATCTCATTTCCGAGAACCACATCCACCTTTTTAATCGGAAATTTATTAACAATAGCCAAACGGATATTCCCCGAAAAATAAGGACACCTAAGATGAAATAGACGAATTGGATAAGATTTTACCGTGTCCAGAAAACCACTCAAAATAACAAACTCCCGATTCTCATACACAAAATCATTCGGGACCGAATCTCTAAGCATTAATGATTGCGCTGCTCCGGTATCACGTAAAATATTCACCTTTCTCCCTTGGCCTTCACCATCCAGCGAGACTTCACCCACGGCCAGAAAATCACCGAAGGAACTAACAGTCTCTTACTTTCTTAGTCATTGAGTCGGAGAGGGCAGAGCTCCACCCTGACTAGCACTTTTCTCAACCGCCATCACCGGATTACCTTTACTGTTACATACCTTTTTCCAAGCATAACACATTCTTTTGGTATGACCCCTCTTGTTACAGAAAAAAACACGTCAAATGCCTCAGCTTTTGTGGATCATAAACACCCGACTCACTAAGTCTGTTACTTTGCGAGTAACACACCTTTGATTGGCCATTCGGAGAAACCTTATTTGATTGAACATTCTGAGAACCCTTATTTAACTGAAAATTCTGAGAAACATTCTTTTGGTTATTAAAATTACCAGATCTCCCAGAACAACCCTAATGTAGTTTTTCCTTAAATACAGTCTCTTTCATAGTATCTTTATGAGATAAAAAATACTCATCTGATGCCACAGCAACCTCCTGATGGGAATCTAATTTCAACTCCTCCAAATGAACCTTCAAACGGTCAGGAGTACACCTTTTAAACTCTTCAACCAACAGCAACTGCTTTAGCTTATCAAAATTGTCCACCTCTTTAGATTTCAGCCAATCAGTAGTATATTGCTCTTTACTCCTTGCAAATTCTACAAAGTCTGATTTTCATTTTTAATCAAATTACGGAACCTTTGCCGATAGGCCTCCGGCACGAGCTCATATGCCTTCAACACTATCGCCTTTACACTCATAATCCGAGGAGAGATCTTCTTCCAAAGCTACATATACCTTTTGGGCTTTCCCAATCAATTTACTCTGGATAAGGGTAGTCCATAATCCGATAGGCCATTCTAACCTGTTAGCAATTCTTTCGAATGACAAAGAACTCTGCAACATTATCTTCCTGGAAGTTCGGGACAAACTTCAAAGCCTGAGCTAAATTTGAAGAGGAGGAGGAAGCCTCAACACGAGAAGGAGACCCTGGTGACCCTGGCGTTTGCAAAGCCAACTTAGCTAACTCATGCTTCCTTTCCCTCTCTCTCTCTTCAAACACCATTTTTTGCTGGTGTATCTCCCATTTGTTTTAGACTAATCTGTCTATCCAAAATTTCTACTGACAATCCCTCTTCTTTCCTAACCTTGGGTTTGGCTCCTGTCTTAGTCTCCTTAACGCACTCATAAACCTTTAGCAATAGTATACCCTTCTTCATTGTTACCGTTCTTTCCACGTCGAAAAAATCTGCCACACTTTCTAACTCCTCTTTGTTTAATTCGGCCATCCTATCCTGCCATCCCTCTCCTTCAAGCAACTCTACGATATTCATGTCATCCATTTTGATTGCAAGTAATTACAACACTTTACATATAACAAAATTATTTCACTTGCAATAGCGCCAACCAACCAAACACTGAGGAGGTGTAACCATGCCACCTAACACTAACAACACCCCAAGAATTACGCTTGCACTGCAACAAGAACACCAAAAGATACGATCGATCCTGGCAAGGTCGCCAATTGTAATGGCCTCGTTGGACCATAACACACACTAGGTCTACAGGACCATAAATAATCAATACTTAGGTGTTCAAAAGGCAGCAATCCACAAAGGTGGAAGCAAGCCCAGGTAAATGCAGCACAAGAATAACTCAAGGGGGATAACAAAACAATGAAATAAAAACCAATATATACTACAATTCAATAAAATACAGAAAGTAATAACTAGGCCTTATCATTAACATTAAATAAAAAATACCACTTACAAAACATATACCCAAATTATCAGTCAACACATTCAACCTCTGAAGGAGGAAAGGGGGCCCAGAGAGGAATAAAAAATAACGAAAAAAGAGGAAAAACCTAAATTTTACATGCTAAAGGATGATGAGATGATGAAGGTCTCTTCCCATAAGTACCTCAATAAGGGCAGCGGACGGCAACTCTCAATACCACTATCGAGCTCCAACAGAGAATTAATCTGACACTGCAGCTCAGCCGTAATCATACTCATTCATAATTATGGACGCCGGATCCCAGTAATCTTGGTCAATACTTTACAAGAAATGAATGACACGCCTTACCGTCGCCAAGCGAGGCCCCTCTGGCAAGTACTGCACCAGAGGCAATAATAAAATGGCAGAAATGTGAAGTAACGGCCAGCTGATGTGAAGATATATATTTGTTCAGAGACTTGCTGTACATTCAAGAGGTAATAGGCTCACAATTCAGGGTGCAGATACTAACTGCCTGCAGCTTGGAAACCCGGTCTCAAGTCAACTCAGCAGAGCCAAAATATGGAGGGGAGAAACAGGGAGGATTAGTCAACAAGACTATACAAAAATACCACTGGAGTGAAGAGACCCCTACTAACAAGAAGGCGAACTAACCATGAACTTTACAGCCTTCAAAAATGAAAGAGAAACTTAAAACTAACCTAAGTAAGCTAATACATTATAAAAAACCTAAGGCTTACTTACATCGATATTATTATTTATTGCCGATACGGGAACAATTTCTTTTTGAGAATCGTAAAACTTCAGTAGGAATCATCTCTCTCTCTCTCTCTCTCTCTCTCTCTCTCTCTCTCTCTCTCTCTCTCTCTCTCTCTCTCTCTCTCTCTCTCTCAATAATTCTTACCAGTCTCACAGCAGCGCAAGAGATTAGTTTCCAGTTCCTTTACGCTTCATATTTTCTTATATATCTGTACAGTCAGGAACAGAAATAATCTCAATATTTCCTAATCTTTGGAGTTCGTTTTTTATCATCGTTTTTCGAAGCATGAAATCAGTCATGCTCGGAACATTTGCAACAGTGGTGTCCTGCGAGAGGCTAAAAGCATAAGGAATTCTTATTTTTGAGAGACAATTAACTTTACAATCAGACAGATGGAGAAGAGGTTGGAATTGCAATAGGTCACTCTAAATAGAAGTGGTGACTTGGTTATGTTACCAGTCATATGTTGGAATCATCCTTTGTTTCAATCTCAGGAAATCCCTGTAAAATCGAGACCAAAGGCCAGAAGCCTCTCTCTCTGAACATTCCAAGCAAAAAAAGAAAAAAAAAAATATCCAAAAAACTAAAAAAAAAAAAATGGTAATAAACTACCAAAATACTGATTAAACAGTCCCTTCCTCGACAAAAAAATGGCTAATACAGACATATAAGACAATAGTCAAAGATTAAAATTACGTGAATTTTCGATATTTGCCTTGAAATGAGAACCATAAAACTAAGTTCTTTCCCGTAGCAAGAGTAAGTAAGTACGTATTTACCCATACATGCATGCTTTGGAGAGCCACTAAAAGGACAGACTGTGCCAAGACAAACGTCTATGACTTAAATTAGGTCATACGCTTGAGTGATCCGTTAGGAATAATACCCAAAGGAGACAGAAATACCAATGTATCCTTTTAAATCTTTACTCTGAAATAAGTTACCTTGAAGCGCAAGTGTACCCAAAGCTCACACACACAGACCTAAGGTCTATACACCTTGCACAGACCCATGAAAAATACAGAATTTTTCATCCTCTTGTATATGGTAGCCTGAACGGTAAAAAAAAAAAAAAAAAACACAAGCTATAAATCTGTGGCTATAAATCTCCGATAGTTTTCCAAATGCCTTCCTGTGATCACTTCTTTCCTAAACGATATCTTCTCTGCTAGATCATCTGGGCCTTCAAGTTTCCAGCTTAAATCCCGAGACCAAAATTAATACAGAGAAAAGGGATGAAGACAGTATAATTCAGCTGTGTAAGAGGAGATAATATAGTTTGGAATATCATATCCGAGATCTAAAATAAAAAATAAAAAAACAGTAATATCATGAAATATCAAGTATGGGGGAAATCGTATTTTAAGATGGGTATTGAAATGCAAATGAAAAAAAGAAGAAAAAAAAGACACAATGTAACCCAAGATTTGAAATCGTCTAGGATATACAAACCATAAAGAAAATAATCAACATATGAATTATAAGTTCAATCGTGAATATTAATAAAAACAGTAACTTTTTGAGAAACTTTAGTCCTTACGTTTGTTGAGATGAAATTTATTTCGTAAAAATCCTGTGCATGAAAATAACAGTAAAATAGAAAGTTTATACTGTACACTTTGGGAAATGTAAATGGCAAAAGTAAAGATTAATTGAGCTTAAAATGAGGTTAATAACATCAAAATCTACAATAACAACATTAACAACGGCAACAACAAAAAACAACAACAACAACAATAATAATAATAATAATAATAATAATAATAATAATAATAATAATAATAATAATAATAGTAATAATAATAATAATAATAATGGTGATAAAAATTAAATAACTATCAAATGTCTACATCAGCTTCCCTATAGCATCCGTGAAACGTTTGGTTGTGTTCACTCCACAACAAAAACCTCTTAGACCACATCAACTATTTATCGTGTTCATCTGCCATACATATTAACGGTTAGTATCATACCCCGTGAGAGATCAAATGGCCTCTGATATCTTCCTGGAATCTCAGCACATAATTCTCCAACCCATAAGAGAGGTTACGACTCCATATTCTCATAGCCAAAGTCCAAAGCACGCCACTTCTGTAAGGGTCTATTCCACGGTATACTCAGTAGAGACTGAGAATCATTACAGATACCGCATGTACTGGGGTTATCACTCCTATTAACCCCACAAGTGCCTTTATTGCCTGATTATCTCATAATTACCTTCGGCTTGACTATACTTTGGAATCATTCCTTATTATTGGGTCCCCAAAGGTTCTTACTCCTCCGTTTTATCCACTATTCTTCCTCCACAAATATATATTCACTATAGTAATGTCGCCACTCAAGATTAAGGATATTTTAATTCAAAAGATATTTTAATGGACGTTGTATAGAGTATCATCATTTCTAAATGTCTGGCAACATAGTAAGCTGTTGCCAATACATATATAAGGATAAGATAAGTGATGGGAACATAAGTAAGTTGCTGATAATCTGAGGGGAGATGAGTAAGTTGCTGATAATCTGAGGGGAGATAAGTAAGCTGCTGATAATCTGAGAAGATAATTGAACTGCTGATAATTTGATCGGACGCTAAGTAAGCTACTGATAATCTGAAGGGCATATAAGTAATTCACTGATAATTTGAATGGAAGATAAGTAAGTTACTGATAATCTGAAGGGAATATTAGTAATTTGCTGATAATTTGATAGGAAGGTAAGTAAGCTGCTGATAATCGAAGGGGAATATATGTTTGCTAATAACTTGATGGGAAGATAAGTAAGCTGCTGATAATCTGAGGGGAATAAGTAAGTTTGCTGATGATTTGATTGGAAAATAAGTAAGCTGTTGATAATCTACAGGAACAGCAACATACAAAGTAGTTAGCAATATAAAGTATCACTATAATATGCTGACACAGAAAAGGAAATTATATTTAAATTTAAAGCCCTGGCCATCTAAACTAGGTGATGAGAGCGTGCAAATGGAATATACAGTCTTAAAACATATGGCAACATGGTAAGCCACTGATAATTCAAATTAAATACATTTATACTGACAAGTATGGGCAATACACACTAAGTAAACTGCTTAAATTTCATAGATAATAATTTGGTTCTTAGAAGTACATCCACAAAAGTAAGTTGCTGAGAAGGGAAAGGAGATATATGTTTCATTTTAAAGGAAGGGAAACAGAAATAGAAATTGAATATATTTGTGTTTTGGGATATTTTTTTTTTTCGGGATTTCAAACAATTTGTGTTATAGATTCCTTTTCACTTTCCTGAAAGTGTTGCATTTGCGTTTTTTAAAAGGTCGAGAGTCGCATATTTTATGTCCTTTTTGATTACCTTTTTCATGGTTCATGAGATTCTTTTTGCAAGGTATAATTTGATACAGAAAGTTATTTTCTATAATACTAACATGTAGACAGCTTTATAAAATTATTTTAAAAGAATCTATGGCAGATACCCTTCAGTAAAATATATTATCGAAGCATAATAATAAAAATTATATTCAAATACAAATAAAAATAACATATAATCATATTTCCATCACTGAAATAGAAATATTTCTCATATCAAAATACTTGATGCTTAATGATGTGTAAATAATTATGTGATATTTTCCCATGAATTTAGTTACATTACTGGTAAAAAAGCTTCTTGAATACAGTTTTTTTTTTTTCAATGAAGTAATTGCCCCTAAATCAGTTTTTTTTTTTTTTTTTTTTATTTTATTTTATTTTTATTTTTTTTTTTTTTGAGTGCGTGCTCAAGCTCGTGCGTTTGCACCCAAGTAAAGAACTACACGCCAAAACTTTATTTGAGGAGAAAATCTTTCAGGAAAAAAGGAAAGGATTAGTCATGGCCT